>NW_027478539.1:0-300000 GCF_051014685.1 Ptiloglossa arizonensis | reverse complement strand
TTCCGTTGCATCTGAAAGTAGAAACTCGCCCGATTACAACGGTGTGCGTACTTTTCCCCTAGGCCGTTCTAGTTATTCGTTTCGAGCATCAGAACTGCGAAAATTTTGAGTTTCTCAAGCGTTTCGTACCTCCAAACTGCCATATCTCGCGAACGGATTGACCAATCCGCAAAATTTCTGATGCATCTGAAAGTAGAAACTCGCCCGATTACAACACTATGCGTACTTTTCCCCTAGACCGTTCTAGTTATTCGTTTCGAGCATCAGAACTGCGAAAATTTTGAGTTTCTCAAGCGTTTCTTACCTCCAAACTGCCATATCTCGCGAACGGATTGACCAATCCGCAAAATTTCTGTTGCATCTGAAAGTAGAAACTCGCCCGATTACAACGGTGTGCGTACTTTTCCCCTAGGCTGTTCTACTTATTCGTTTCGAGCATCAGAACTGCGAAAATGTTGAGTTTCTCAAGCGGTTCTTACCTACAAACTGCCATGTCTCGCGAACGGATTGACCAATCCGCAAAATTTCTGTTGCATCTGAAGGTAGAAACTCGCCCGATTACAACGGTATGCGTACTTTTCCCCTAGCCCGTTCTAGTTATTCGTTTCGAGCAACAGAACTGCGAAAATTTTGAGTTTTTCAAACGTTGCTTACCTCCAAACTGCCATATCTCGCGAACGGATTGACCAATCCGCAAAATTTCTGTTGCATCTGAAAGTAGAAACTCGCCCGATTACAACGGTAGGCGTACTTTTCCCCTAGCCCGTTCTAGTTATTCGTTTCGAGCAACAGAACTGCGAAAATTTTGAGTTTTTCAAGCGTTGCTTACCTCCAAACTGCCATATCTCGCGAACGGATTGACCAATCCGCAAAATTTCTGTTGCATCTGAAAGTAGAAACTCGCCCGATTACAACACTATGTGTACTTTTCCCCTAGGCCGTTCTAGTTATTCGTTTCGAGCATCAGAACTGCGAAAATTTTGAGTTTCTCAAGCGTTTCTTACTTCCAAACTGCCATATCTCGCGAACGGATTGACCAATCCGCAAAATTTCTGTTGCATCTGAAAGTAGATACTCGCCCGATTACAACACTATGCGTACTTTTCCCCTAGGCCGTTCTAGTTATTCGTTTCGAGCATCAGAACTGCGAAAATTTTGAGTTTCTCAAGCGTTTCTTACCTCCAAACTGCCATAACTCGCGAACGGAATGACCAATTCCCAAAATTTCTGTTGCATCTGAAGGTAGAAACTCGCCCGATTACAACGGTATGCGTACTTTTCCCCTAGGCCGTTCTAGTTATTCGTTTCGAGCATCAGAACTGCGAAAATTTTGAGTTTCTCAAGCGTTTCTTACATCCAAACTGCCATATCTCGCGAACGGATTGACCAATCCGCAAAATTTCTGTTGCATCTGAAGGTAGAAACTCGCCCGATTACAACGGTATGCGTACTTTTCCCCTAGGCCGTTCTAGTTATTCGTTTCGAGCATCAGAACTGCGAAAATTTTGAGTTTCTCAAGCGTTTCTCACCTACAAACTGCCACATCTCGCGAACGGATTGTCCAATCCGCAAAAATTCTGATGCATCTGAAAGTAGAAACTCGCCCGACTACAACGGTATGCGTACTTTCCCCCTAGGCCGTTCTAGTTATTCGTTTCGAGCATCAGAACTGCGAAAATTTTGAGTTTTTCAAGCGTTGCTTACCTCCAAACTGCCATATCACGCGAACGGATTGACCAATCCGCAAAATTTCTGTTGCATCTGAAAGTAGAAACTCGCCCGATTACAACACTATGCGTACTTTTCCCCTAGGCCGTTCTAGTTATTCGTTTCGAGCATCAGAACTGCGAAAATTTTGAGTTTCTCAAGCGTTTCTTACATCCAAACTGCCATATCTCGCGAACGGATTGACCAATCCGCAAAATTTCTGTTGCATCTGAAAGTAGAAACTCGCCCGATTACAACGGTATGCGTACTTTTCCCCTAGCCCGTTCTAGTTATTCGTTTCGAGCAACAGAACTGCGAAAATTTTGAGTTTTTCAAGCGTTGCTTACCTCCAAACTGCCATATCTCGCGAACGGATTGACCAATCCGCAAAATTTCTGTTGCATCTGAAAGTAGAAACTCGCCCGATTACAACACTATGTGTACTTTTCCCCTAGGCCGTTCTAGTTATTCGTTTCGAGCATCAGAACTGCGAAAATTTTGAGTTTCTCAAGCGTTTCTTACTTCCAAACTGCCATATCTCGCGAACGGATTGACCAATCCGCAAAATTTCTGTTGCATCTGAAAGTAGATACTCGCCCGATTACAACACTATGCGTACTTTTCCCCTAGGCCGTTCTAGTTATTCGTTTCGAGCATCAGAACTGCGAAAATTTTGAGTTTCTCAAGCGTTTCTTACCTCCAAACTGCCATAACTCGCGAACGGAATGACCAATTCCCAAAATTTCTGTTGCATCTGAAGGTAGAAACTCGCCCGATTACAACGGTATGCGTACTTTTCCCCTAGGCCGTTCTAGTTATTCGTTTCGAGCATCAGAACTGCGAAAATTTTGAGTTTCTCAAGCGTTTCTTACATCCAAACTGCCATATCTCGCGAACGGATTGACCAATCCGCAAAATTTCTGTTGCATCTGAAGGTAGAAACTCGCCCGATTACAACGGTATGCGTACTTTTCCCCTAGGCCGTTCTAGTTATTCGTTTCGAGCATCAGAACTGCGAAAATTTTGAGTTTCTCAAGCGTTTCTCACCTACAAACTGCCACATCTCGCGAACGGATTGTCCAATCCGCAAAAATTCTGATGCATCTGAAAGTAGAAACTCGCCCGACTACAACGGTATGCGTACTTTCCCCCTAGGCCGTTCTAGTTATTCGTTTCGAGCATCAGAACTGCGAAAATTTTGAGTTTTTCAAGCGTTGCTTACCTCCAAACTGCCATATCACGCGAACGGATTGACCAATCCGCAAAATTTCTGTTGCATCTGAAAGTAGAAACTCGCCCGATTACAACACTATGCGTACTTTTCCCCTAGGCCGTTCTAGTTATTCGTTTCGAGCATCAGAACTGCGAAAATTTTGAGTTTCTCAAGCGTTTCTTACATCCAAACTGCCATATCTCGCGAACGGATTGACCAATCCGCAAAATTTCTGTTGCATCTGAAAGTAGAAACTCGCCCGATTACAACGGTATGCGTACTTTTCCCCTAGCCCGTTCTAGTTATTCGTTTCGAGCAACAGAACTGCGAAAATTTTGAGTTTTTCAAGCGTTGCTTACCTCCAAACTGCCATATCTCGCGAACGGATTGACCAATCCGCAAAATTTCTGTTGCATCTGAAAGTAGAAACTCGCCCGATTACAACGGTGTGCGTACTTTTCCCCTAGGCCGTTCTAGTTATGCTTGTCGAGCATCAGAACTGCGATAATTTTGAGTTTCTCGAGCGTTTCTTACCTCCAAACTGCCATATCTCGCGAACGGATTGACCAATCCGCAAAATTTCTGATGCATCTGAAAGTAGAAACTCGCCCGATTACAACACTATGCGTACTTTTCCCCTAGGCCGTTCTAGTTATTCGTTTCGAGCAACAGAACTGCGAAAACTTTGAGTTTCTCAAGCGTTGCTTACCTCCAAACTGCCATATCTCGCGAACGGATTGACCAATCCGCAAAATTTCTGTTGCATCTGAAAGTAGAAACTCGCCCGATTACAACGGTGTGCGTACTTTTCCCCTAGGCTGTTCTACTTATTCGTTTCGAGCATCAGAACTGCGAAAATGTTGAGTTTCTCAAGCGGTTCTTACCTACAAACTGCCATGTCTCGCGAACGGATTGACCAATCCGCAAAATTTCTGTTGCATCTGAAGGTAGAAACTCGCCCGATTACAACGGTATGCGTACTTTTCCCCTAGCCCGTTCTAGTTATTCGTTTCGAGCAACAGAACTGCGAAAATTTTGAGTTTTTCAAACGTTGCTTACCTCCAAACTGCCATATCTCGCGAACGGATTGACCAATCCGCAAAATTTCTGTTGCATCTGAAAGTAGAAACTCGCCCGATTACAACGGTAGGCGTACTTTTCCCCTAGCCCGTTCTAGTTATTCGTTTCGAGCAACAGAACTGCGAAAATTTTGAGTTTTTCAAGCGTTGCTTACCTCCAAACTGCCATATCTCGCGAACGGATTGACCAATCCGCAAAATTTCTGTTGCATCTGAAAGTAGAAACTCGCCCGATTACAACACTATGTGTACTTTTCCCCTAGGCCGTTCTAGTTATTCGTTTCGAGCATCAGAACTGCGAAAATTTTGAGTTTCTCAAGCGTTTCTTACTTCCAAACTGCCATATCTCGCGAACGGATTGACCAATCCGCAAAATTTCTGTTGCATCTGAAAGTAGATACTCGCCCGATTACAACACTATGCGTACTTTTCCCCTAGGCCGTTCTAGTTATTCGTTTCGAGCATCAGAACTGCGAAAATTTTGAGTTTCTCAAGCGTTTCTTACCTCCAAACTGCCATAACTCGCGAACGGAATGACCAATTCCCAAAATTTCTGTTGCATCTGAAGGTAGAAACTCGCCCGATTACAACGGTATGCGTACTTTTCCCCTAGGCCGTTCTAGTTATTCGTTTCGAGCATCAGAACTGCGAAAATTTTGAGTTTCTCAAGCGTTTCTTACATCCAAACTGCCATATCTCGCGAACGGATTGACCAATCCGCAAAATTTCTGTTGCATCTGAAGGTAGAAACTCGCCCGATTACAACGGTATGCGTACTTTTCCCCTAGGCCGTTCTAGTTATTCGTTTCGAGCATCAGAACTGCGAAAATTTTGAGTTTCTCAAGCGTTTCTCACCTACAAACTGCCACATCTCGCGAACGGATTGTCCAATCCGCAAAAATTCTGATGCATCTGAAAGTAGAAACTCGCCCGACTACAACGGTATGCGTACTTTCCCCCTAGGCCGTTCTAGTTATTCGTTTCGAGCATCAGAACTGCGAAAATTTTGAGTTTTTCAAGCGTTGCTTACCTCCAAACTGCCATATCACGCGAACGGATTGACCAATCCGCAAAATTTCTGTTGCATCTGAAAGTAGAAACTCGCCCGATTACAACACTATGCGTACTTTTCCCCTAGGCCGTTCTAGTTATTCGTTTCGAGCATCAGAACTGCGAAAATTTTGAGTTTCTCAAGCGTTTCTTACATCCAAACTGCCATATCTCGCGAACGGATTGACCAATCCGCAAAATTTCTGTTGCATCTGAAAGTAGAAACTCGCCCGATTACAACGGTATGCGTACTTTTCCCCTAGCCCGTTCTAGTTATTCGTTTCGAGCAACAGAACTGCGAAAATTTTGAGTTTTTCAAGCGTTGCTTACCTCCAAACTGCCATATCTCGCGAACGGATTGACCAATCCGCAAAATTTCTGTTGCATCTGAAAGTAGAAACTCGCCCGATTACAACGGTGTGCGTACTTTTCCCCTAGGCCGTTCTAGTTATGCTTGTCGAGCATCAGAACTGCGATAATTTTGAGTTTCTCGAGCGTTTCTTACCTCCAAACTGCCATATCTCGCGAACGGATTGACCAATCCGCAAAATTTCTGATGCATCTGAAAGTAGAAACTCGCCCGATTACAACACTATGCGTACTTTTCCCCTAGGCCGTTCTAGTTATTCGTTTCGAGCAACAGAACTGCGAAAACTTTGAGTTTCTCAAGCGTTGCTTACCTCCAAACTGCCATATCTCGCGAACGGATTGACCAATCCGCAAAATTTCTGTTGCATCTGAAAGTAGAAACTCGCCCGATTACAACGGTGTGCGTACGTTTCCCCTAGGCTGTTCTAGTTATTCGTTTCGAGCATCAGAACTGCGAAAATGTTGAGTTTCTCAAGCGGTTCTTACCTACAAACTGCCATATCTCGCGAACGGATTGACCAATCCGCAAAATTTCTGTTGCATCTGAAGGTAGAAACTCGCCCGATTACAACGGTATGCGTACTTTTCCCCTAGCCCGTTCTAGTTATTCGTTTCGAGCAACAGAACTGCGAAAATTTTGAGTTTTTCAAGCGTTGCTTACCTCCAAACTGCCATATCTCGCGAACGGATTGACCAATCCGCAAAATTTCTGTTGCATCTGAAAGTAGATACTCGCCCGATTACAACGGTAGGCGTACTTTTCCCCTAGCCCGTTTTAGTTATTCGTTTCGAGCAACAGAACTGCGAAAATTTTGAGTTTTTCAAGCGTTGCTTACCTCCAAACTGCCATATCTCGCGAACGGATTGACCAATCCGCAAAATTTCTGTTGCATCTGAAAGTAGAAACTCGCCCGATTACAACACTATGAGTACTTTTCCCCTAGGCCGTTCTAGTTATTCGTTTCGAGCATCAGAACTGCGAAAATTTTGAGTTTCTCAAGCGTTTCTTACTTCCAAACTGCCATATCTCGCGAACGGATTGACCAATCCGCAAAATTTCTGTTGCACCTGAAAGTAGATACTCGCCCGATTACAACGGTATGCGTACTTTTCCCCTAGCCCGTTCTAGTTATTCGTTTCGAGCAACAGAACTGCGAAAATTTTGAGTTTTTCAAGCGTTGCTTACCTCCAAACTGCCATATCTCGCGAACGGATTGACCAATCCGCAAAACTTCTGTTGCATCTGAAAGTAGAAACTCGCCCGATTACAACGGTATGCGTACTTTTCCCCTAGCACGTTGTAGTTATTCGTTTCGAGCAACAGAACTGCGAAAATTTTGAGTTTTTCAAGCGTTGCTTACCTCCAAACTGCCATATCTCGCGAACGGATTGACCAATCCGCAAAATTTCTGTTGCATCTGAAAGTAGATACTCGCCCGATTACAACACTATGCGTACTTTTCCCCTAGGCCGTTCTAGTTATTCGTTTCGAGCATCAGAACTGCGAAAATTTTGAGTTTCTCAAGCGTTTCTTACCTCCAAACTGCCATAACTCGCGAACGGAATGACCAATCCGCGAAATTTCTGTTGCATCTGAAAGTAGAAGCTCGCCCGATTACAACGGTATGCGTACTTTTCCCCTAGCACGTTCTAGTTATTCGTTTCGAGAAACAGAACTGCGAAAATTTTGAGTTTTTCAAGCGTTGCTTACGTCCAAACTGCCATATCTCGCGAACGGATTGACCAATCCGCAAAATTTCTGTTGCATCTGAAAGTAGAAACTCGCCCGATTACAACGGTGTGCGTACTTTTCCCCTAGGCCGTTCTAGTTATTCATTTCGAGCATCAGAACTGCGAAAATTTTGAGTTTCTCAAGCGTTTCGTACCTCCAAACTGCCATATCTCGCGAACGGATTGACCAATCCGCAAAATTTCTGATGCATCTGAAAGTAGAAACTCGCCCGATTACAACGGTGTGCGTACTTTTCCCCTAGGCCGTTCTAGTTATACTTGTCGAGCATCAGAACTTCGAAAATTTTGAGTTTCTCGAGCGTTTCTTACCTCCAAACTGCCATATCTCGCGAACGGATTAACCAATCCGCAAAATTTCTGTTGCATCTGAAAGTAGAAACTCGCCCGATTACAACTGTATGCATACTTTTCCCCTAGCCCGTTCTAGTTATTCGTTTCGAGCAACAGAACTGCGAAAATTTTGAGTTTCTCAAGCGTTGCTTACATCCAAACTGCCATATCTCGCGAACGGATTGACCAATCCGCAAAATTTCTGTTGCATCTGAAAGTAGAAACTCGCCCGATTACAACGGTATGCGTACTTTTCCCCTAGTCCGTTCTAGTTATTCGTTTCGAGCATCAGAACTGCGAAAATTTTGAGTTTCTCAAGCGTTTCTTACCTCCAAACTGCCATATCTCGCGAACGGATTGACCAATCCGCAAAATTTCTGTTGCATCTGAAAGTAGAAACTCGCCCGATTACAACGGTATGCGTACTTTTCCCCTAGGCCGTTCTAGTTATTCGTTTCGAGCATCAGAACTGCTAAAATGTTGAGTTTCTCAAGCGTTTCTTACTTCCAAACTGCCACATGTCGCGAAAGGATTGACCAATCCGCAAAATTTCTGTTGCATCTGAAGGTCGAAACTCGCCCGATTACAACGGTATGCGTACTTTTCCCCTAGGCCGTTCTAGTTATTCGTTTCGAGCATCAGAACTGCGAAAATTTTGAGTTTCTCAAGCGTTTCTTACTTCCAAACTGCCATATCTCGCGAACGGATTGACCAATCCGCAAACTTTCTGTTGCATCTGAAGGTAGAAACTCGCCCGATTACAACGGTATGCGTACTTTTCCCCTAGGCCGTTCTAGTTATTCGTTTCGAGCATCAGAACTGCGAAAATTTTGAGTTTCTCAAGCGTTTCTTACATCCAAACTGCCATATCTCGCGAACGGATTGACCAATCCGCAAAATTTCTGTTGCATCTGAAAGTAGAAACTCGCCCGATTACAACGGTATGCGTACTTTTCCCCTAGCCCGTTCTAGTTATTCGTTTCGAGCATCAGAACTGCAAAAATTTTGAGTTTTTCAAGCGTTGCTTACCTCCAAACTGCCATATCTCGCGAACGGATTGACCAATCCGCAAAATTTCTGTTGCATCTGAAAGTAGAAACTCGCCCGATTACAACGGTGTGCGTACTTTTCCCCTAGGCCGTTCTAGTTATGCTTGTCGAGCATCAGAACTGCGATAATTTTGAGTTCCTCGAGCGTTTCTTACCTCCAAACTGCCATATCTCGCGAACGGATTGACCAATCCGCAAAATTTCTGATGCATCTGAAAGTAGAAACTCGCCCGCTTACAACACTATGCGTACTTTTCCCCTAGGCCGTTCTAGTTATTCGTTTCGAGCAACAGAACTGCGAAAATTTTGAGTTTCTCAAGCGTTGCTTACCTCCAAACTGCCATATCTCGCGAACGGATAGACCAATCCGCAAAATTTCTGTTGCATCTGAAAGTAGAAACTCGCCCGATTACAACGGCATGCGTACTTTTCCCCTAGTCCGTTCTAGTTATTCGTTTCGAGCATCAGAACTGCAAAAATTTTGAGTTTTTCAAGCGTTGCTTACCTCCAAACTGCCATATCACGCGAACGGATTGACCAATCCGCAAAATTTCTGTTGCATGTGAAGGTAGAAACTCGCCCGATTACAACACTATGCGTACTTTTCCCCTAGGCCGTTCTAGTTATTCGTTTCGAGCATCAGAACTGCGAAAATTTTGAGTTTCTCAAGCGTTTCTTACATCCAAACTGCCATATCTCGCGAACGGATTGACCAATCCGCAAAATTTCTGTTGCATCTGAAAGTAGAAACTCGCCCGATTACAACGGTATGCGTACTTTTCCCCTAGCCCGTTCTAGTTATTCGTTTCGAGCATCAGAACTGCAAAAATTTTGAGTTTTTCAAGCGTTGCTTACCTCCAAACTGCCATATCTCGCGAACGGATTGACCAATCCGCAAAATTTCTGTTGCATCTGAAAGTAGAAACTCGCCCGATTACAACGGTGTGCGTACTTTTCCCCTAGGCCGTTCTAGTTATGCTTGTCGAGCATCAGAACTGCGATAATTTTGAGTTCCTCGAGCGTTTCTTACCTCCAAACTGCCATATCTCGCGAACGGATTGACCAATCCGCAAAATTTCTGATGCATCTGAAAGTAGAAACTCGCCCGCTTACAACACTATGCGTACTTTTCCCCTAGGCCGTTCTAGTTATTCGTTTCGAGCAACAGAACTGCGAAAATTTTGAGTTTCTCAAGCGTTGCTTACCTCCAAACTGCCATATCTCGCGAACGGATAGACCAATCCGCAAAATTTCTGTTGCATCTGAAAGTAGAAACTCGCCCGATTACAACGGCATGCGTACTTTTCCCCTAGTCCGTTCTAGTTATTCGTTTCGAGCATCAGAACTGCAAAAATTTTGAGTTTTTCAAGCGTTGCTTACCTCCAAACTGCCATATCTCGCGAACGGATTGACCAATCCGCAAAATTTCTGTTGCATCTGAAAGTAGAAACTCGCCCGATTACAACACTATGCGTACTTTTCCCCTAGGCCGTTCTAGTTATTCGTTTCGAGCATCAGAACTGCGAAAATTTTGAGTTTCTCAAGCGTTTCTTACTTCCAAACTGCCATATCTCGCGAACGGATTGACCAATCCGCAAAATTTCTGTTGCATCTGAAAGTAGATACTCGCCCGATTACAACGGTATGCGTACTTTTCCCCTAGCCCGTTCTAGTTATTCGTTTCGAGCAACAGAACTGCGAAAATTTTGAGTTTTTCAAGCGTTGCTTACCTCCAAACTGCCATATCTCGCGAACGGATTGACCAATCCGCAAAACTTCTGTTGCATCTGAAAGTAGAAACTCGCCCGATTACAACGGTATGCGTACTTTTCCCCTAGCACGTTGTAGTTATTCGTTTCGAGCAACAGAACTGCGAAAATTTTGAGTTTTTCAAGCGTTGCTTACCTCCAAACTGCCATATCTCGCGAACGGATTGACCAATCCGCAAAATTTCTGTTGCATCTGAAAGTAGATACTCGCCCGATTACAACACTATGCGTACTTTTCCCCTAGGCCGTTCTAGTTATTCGTTTCGAGCATCAGAACTGCGAAAATTTTGAGTTTCTCAAGCGTTTCTTACCTCCAAACTGCCATAACTCGCGAACGGAATGACCAATCCGCGAAATTTCTGTTGCATCTGAAAGTAGAAGCTCGCCCGATTACAACGGTATGCGTACTTTTCCCCTAGCCCGTTCTAGTTATTCGTTTCGAGAAACAGAACTGCGAAAATTTTGAGTTTTTCAAGCGTTGCTTACGTCCAAACTGCCATATCTCGCGAACGGATTGACCAATCCGCAAAATTTCTGTTGCATCTGAAAGTAGAAACTCGCCCGATTACAACGGTGTGCGTACTTTTCCCCTAGGCCGTTCTAGTTATTCATTTCGAGCATCAGAACTGCGAAAATTTTGAGTTTCTCAAGCGTTTCGTACCTCCAAACTGCCATATCTCGCGAACGGATTGACCAATCCGCAAAATTTCTGATGCATCTGAAAGTAGAAACTCGCCCGATTACAACGGTGTGCGTACTTTTCCCCTAGGCCGTTCTAGTTATGCTTGTCGAGCATCAGAACTTCGAAAATTTTGAGTTTCTCGAGCGTTTCTTACATCCAAACTGCCATATCTCGCGAACGGATTAACCAATCCGCAAAATTTCTGTTGCATCTGAAAGTAGAAACTCGCCCGATTACAACTGTATGCATACTTTTCCCCTAGCCCGTTCTAGTTATTCGTTTCGAGCAACAGAACTGCGAAAATTTTGAGTTTCTCAAGCGTTGCTTACATCCAAACTGCCATATCTCGCGAACGGATTGACCAATCCGCAAAATTTCTGTTGCATCTGAAAGTAGAAACTCGCCCGATTACAACGGTATGCGTACTTTTCCCCTAGTCCGTTCTAGTTATTCGTTTCGAGCATCAGAACTGCGAAAATTTTGAGTTTCTCAAGCGTTTCTTACCTCCAAACTGCCATATCTCGCGAACGGATTGACCAATCCGCAAAATTTCTGTTGCATCTGAAAGTAGAAACTCGCCCGATTACAACGGTATGCGTACTTTTCCCCTAGGCCGTTCTAGTTATTCGTTTCGAGCATCAGAACTGCTAAAATGTTGAGTTTCTCAAGCGTTTCTTACTTCCAAACTGCCACATGTCGCGAAAGGATTGACCAATCCGCAAAATTTCTGTTGCATCTGAAGGTCGAAACTCGCCCGATTACAACGGTATGCGTACTTTTCCCCTAGGCCGTTCTAGTTATTCGTTTCGAGCATCAGAACTGCGAAAATTTTGAGTTTCTCAAGCGTTTCTTACTTCCAAACTGCCATATCTCGCGAACGGATTGACCAATCCGCAAAATTTCTGTTGCATCTGAAAGTAGAAACTCGCCCCATTACAACGGTATGCGTACTTTTCCCCTAGGCCGTTCTAGTTATTCGTTTCGAGCATCAGAACTGCGAAAATTTTGAGTTTCTCAAGCGTTTCTCACGTACAAACTGCCACATCTCGCGAACGGATTGTCCAATCCGCAAAATTTGTGATGCATCTGAAAGTAGAAACTCGCCCGATTGCAACGGTATGCGTACCTTTCCCCTAGGCCGTTCTAGTTATTCGTTTCGAGCTTCAGAACTGCGAAAATTTTGAGTTTCTCAAGCGAGTCTTACTTCCAAACTGCCATATCTCGCGAACGGATTAACCAATCCGCAAACTTTCTGTTGCATCTGAAGGTAGAAACTCGCCCGATTACAACGGTATGCGTACTTTTCCCCTAGGCCGTTCTAGTTATTCGTTTCGAGCATCAGAACTGCGATAATTTTGAGTTTCTCAAGTGTTTCTCACCTACAAACTGCCACATCTCGCGAACGGATTGTCCAATCCGCAAAATTTCTGATGCATCTGAAAGTAGAAACTCGCCCGATTACAACTGTATGCGTACTTTTCCCCTAGCCCGTTCTAGTTATTCGTTTCGAGCATCAGAACTGCAAAAATTTTGAGTTTCTCAAGCGTTTCTTACTTCCAAACTGCCATATCTCGCGAACGGATTGACCAATTCCCAAAATTTCTATTGCATCTGAAGGTAGAAACTCGCCCGATTACAACGGTATGCGTACTTTTCCCCTAGCCCGTTCTAGTTATTCGTTTCGAGCAACAGAACTGCGAAAATTTTGAGTTTTTCAAGCGTTGCTTACCTCCAAACTGCCATATCTCGCGAACGGATTGACCAATCCGCAAAATTTCTGTTGCATCTGAAAGTAGAAACTCGCCCGATTACAACGGTGTGCGTACTTTTCCCCTAGCCCGTTCTAGTTATTCGTTTCGAGCAACAGAACTGCGAAAATTTTGAGTTTTTCAAGCGTTGCTTACCTCCAAACTGCCATATCACGCGAACGGATTGACCAATCCGCAAAATTTCTGTTGCATGTGAAGGTAGAAACTCGCCCGATTACAACACTATGCGTACTTTTCCCCTAGGCCGTTCTAGTTATTCGTTTCGAGCATCAGAACTGCGAAAATTTTGAGTTTCTCAAGCGTTTCTTACATCCAAACTGCCATATCTCGCGAACGGATTGACCAATCCGCAAAATTTCTGTTGCATCTGAAAGTAGAAACTCGCCCGATTACAACGGTATGCGTACTTTTCCCCTAGCCCGTTCTAGTTATTCGTTTCGAGCATCAGAACTGCAAAAATTTTGAGTTTTTCAAGCGTTGCTTACCTCCAAACTGCCATATCTCGCGAACGGATTGACCAATCCGCAAAATTTCTGTTGCATCTGAAAGTAGAAACTCGCCCGATTACAACGGTGTGCGTACTTTTCCCCTAGGCCGTTCTAGTTATGCTTGTCGAGCATCAGAACTGCGATAATTTTGAGTTCCTCGAGCGTTTCTTACCTCCAAACTGCCATATCTCGCGAACGGATTGTCCAATCCGCAAAATTTCTGATGCATCTGAAAGTAGAAACTCGCCCGCTTACAACACTATGCGTACTTTTCCCCTAGGCCGTTCTAGTTATTCGTTTCGAGCAACAGAACTGCGAAAATTTTGAGTTTCTCAAGCGTTGCTTACCTCCAAACTGCCATATCTCGCGAACGGATAGACCAATCCGCAAAATTTCTGTTGCATCTGAAAGTAGAAACTCGCCCGATTACAACGGCATGCGTACTTTTCCCCTAGTCCGTTCTAGTTATTCGTTTCGAGCATCAGAACTGCGAAAATTTTGAGTTTCTCAAGCGTTTCTTACCTCCAAACTGCCATATCTCGCGAACGGATTGACCAATCCGCAAAATTTCTGATGCATCTGAAAGTAGAAACTCGCCCGATTACAACGGTATGCGTACTTTTCCCCTAGGCCGTTTTAGTTATTCGTTTCGAGCATCAGAACTGCGAAAATGTTGAGTTTCTCAAGCGTTTCTTACCTACAAACTGCCATATCTCGCGAACGGATTGACCAATCCGCAAAATTTCTGTTGCATCTGAAGGTAGAAACTCGCCCGATTACAACGGTATGCGTACTTTTCCCCTAGGCCGTTCTAGTTATTCGTTTCAAGCATCAGAACTGCGAAAATTTTGAGTTTCTCAAGCGTTTCTCACCTACAAACTGCCACATCTCGCGAACGGATTGTCCAATCCGCAAAATTTCTGATGCATCTGAAAGTAGAAACTCGCCCAATTACAACTGTATGCGTACTTTTCCCCTAGCCCGTTCTAGTTATGCTTGTCGAGCATCAGAACTTCGAAAATTTTGAGTTTCTCGAGCGTTTCTTACATCCAAACTGCCATATCTCGCGAACGGATTAACCAATCCGCAAAATTTCTGTTGCATCTGAAAGTAGAAACTCGCCCGATTACAACTGTATGCATACTTTTCCCCTAGCCCGTTCTAGTTATTCGTTTCGAGCAACAGAACTGCGAAAATTTTGAGTTTCTCAAGCGTTGCTTACTTCCAAACTGCCATATCTCGCGAACGGATTGACCAATCCGCAAAATTTCTGTTGCATCTGAAAGTAGAAACTCGCCCCATTACAACGGTATGCGTACTTTTCCCCTAGGCCGTTCTAGTTATTCGTTTCGAGCATCAGAACTGCGAAAATTTTGAGTTTCTCAAGCGTTTCTCACGTACAAACTGCCACATCTCGCGAACGGATTGTCCAATCCGCAAAATTTGTGATGCATCTGAAAGTAGAAACTCGCCCGATTGCAACGGTATGCGTACCTTTCCCCTAGGCCGTTCTAGTTATTCGTTTCGAGCTTCAGAACTGCGAAAATTTTGAGTTTCTCAAGCGAGTCTTACTTCCAAACTGCCATATCTCGCGAACGGATTGACCAATCCGCAAACTTTCTGTTGCATCTGAAGGTAGAAACTCGCCCGATTACAACGGTATGCGTACTTTTCCCCTAGGCCGTTCTAGTTATTCGTTTCGAGCATCAGAACTGCGATAATTTTGAGTTTCTCAAGTGTTTCTCACCTACAAACTGCCACATCTCGCGAACGGATTGTCCAATCCGCAAAATTTCTGATGCATCTGAAAGTAGAAACTCGCCCGATTACAACTGTATGCGTACTTTTCCCCTAGCCCGTTCTAGTTATTCGTTTCGAGCATCAGAACTGCAAAAATTTTGAGTTTCTCAAGCGTTTCTTACTTCCAAACTGCCATATCTCGCGAACGGATTGACCAATTCCCAAAATTTCTATTGCATCTGAAGGTAGAAACTCGCCCGATTACAACGGTATGCGTACTTTTCCCCTAGCCCGTTCTAGTTATTCGTTTCGAGCAACAGAACTGCGAAAATTTTGAGTTTTTCAAGCGTTGCTTACCTCCAAACTGCCATATCTCGCGAACGGATTGACCAATCCGCAAAATTTCTGTTGCATCTGAAAGTAGAAACTCGCCCGATTACAACGGTGTGCGTACTTTTCCCCTAGCCCGTTCTAGTTATTCGTTTCGAGCAACAGAACTGCGAAAATTTTGAGTTTTTCAAGCGTTGCTTACCTCCAAACTGCCATATCACGCGAACGGATTGACCAATCCGCAAAATTTCTGTTGCATGTGAAGGTAGAAACTCGCCCGATTACAACACTATGCGTACTTTTCCCCTAGGCCGTTCTAGTTATTCGTTTCGAGCATCAGAACTGCGAAAATTTTGAGTTTCTCAAGCGTTTCTTACATCCAAACTGCCATATCTCGCGAACGGATTGACCAATCCGCAAAATTTCTGTTGCATCTGAAAGTAGAAACTCGCCCGATTACAAGGGTATGCGTACTTTTCCCCTAGCCCGTTCTAGTTATTCGTTTCGAGCATCAGAACTGCAAAAATTTTGAGTTTTTCAAGCGTTGCTTACCTCCAAACTGCCATATCTCGCGAACGGATTGACCAATCCGCAAAATTTCTGTTGCATCTGAAAGTAGAAACTCGCCCGATTACAACGGTGTGCGTACTTTTCCCCTAGGCCGTTCTAGTTATGCTTGTCGAGCATCAGAACTGCGATAATTTTGAGTTCCTCGAGCGTTTCTTACCTCCAAACTGCCATATCTCGCGAACGGATTGTCCAATCCGCAAAATTTCTGATGCATCTGAAAGTAGAAACTCGCCCGCTTACAACACTATGCGTACTTTTCCCCTAGGCCGTTCTAGTTATTCGTTTCGAGCAACAGAACTGCGAAAATTTTGAGTTTCTCAAGCGTTGCTTACCTCCAAACTGCCATATCTCGCGAACGGATAGACCAATCCGCAAAATTTCTGTTGCATCTGAAAGTAGAAACTCGCCCGATTACAACGGCATGCGTACTTTTCCCCTAGTCCGTTCTAGTTATTCGTTTCGAGCATCAGAACTGCGAAAATTTTGAGTTTCTCAAGCGTTTCTTACCTCCAAACTGCCATATCTCGCGAACGGATTGACCAATCCGCAAAATTTCTGATGCATCTGAAAGTAGAAACTCGCCCGATTACAACGGTATGCGTACTTTTCCCCTAGGCCGTTTTAGTTATTCGTTTCGAGCATCAGAACTGCGAAAATGTTGAGTTTCTCAAGCGTTTCTTACCTACAAACTGCCATATCTCGCGAACGGATTGACCAATCCGCAAAATTTCTGTTGCATCTGAAGGTAGAAACTCGCCCGATTACAACGGTATGCGTACTTTTCCCCTAGGCCGTTCTAGTTATTCGTTTCAAGCATCAGAACTGCGAAAATTTTGAGTTTCTCAAGCGTTTCTCACCTACAAACTGCCACATCTCGCGAACGGATTGTCCAATCCGCAAAATTTCTGATGCATCTGAAAGTAGAAACTCGCCCAATTACAACTGTATGCGTACTTTTCCCCTAGCCCGTTCTAGTTATTCGTTTCGAGCATCAGAACTGCAAAAATTTTGAGTTTCTCAAGCGTTTCTTACATCCAAACTGCCATATCTCGCGAACGGATTGACCAATTCCCAAAATTTCTGTTGCATCTGAAGGTAGAAACTCGCCCGATTACAACGGTATGCGTACTTTTCCCCTAGGCCGTTCTAGTTATTCGTTTCGAGCATCAGAACTGCGAAAATTTTGAGTTTCTCAAGCGTTTCTCACCTACAAACTGCCACATCTCGCGAACGGATTGTCCAATCCGCAAAATTTCTGATGCATCTGAAAGTAGAAACTCGCCCGATTACAACTGTATGCGTACTTTTCCCCTAGCCCGTTCTAGTTATTCGTTTCGAGCATCAGAACTGCAAAAATTTTGAGTTTCTCAAGCGTTTCTTACTTCCAAACTGCCATATCTCGCGAACGGATTGACCAATTCCCAAAATTTCTGTTGCATCTGAAGGTAGAAGCTCGCCCGATTACAACGGTATGCGTACTTTTCCCCTAGCCCGTTCTAGTTATTCGTTTCGAGCAACAGAACTGCGAAAATTTTGAGTTTTTCAAGCGTTGCTTACCTCCAAACTGCCATATCTCGCGAACGGATTGACCAATCCGCAAAATTTCTGTTGCATCTGAAAGTAGAAACTCGCCCGATTACAACGGTGTGCGTACTTTTCCCCTAGCCCGTTCTAGTTATTCGTTTCGAGCAACAGAACTGCGAAAATTTTGAGTTTTTCAAGCGTTGCTTACCTCCAAACTGCCATATCACGCGAACGGATTGACCAATCCGCAAAATTTCTGTTGCATGTGAAAGTAGAAACTCGCCCGATTACAACACTATGCGTACTTTTCCCCTAGGCCGTTCTAGTTATTCGTTTCGAGCATCAGAACTGCGAAAATTTTGAGTTTCTCAAGCGTTTCTTACATCCAAACTGCCATATCTCGCGAACGGATTGACCAATCCGCAAAATTTCTGTTGCATCTGAAAGTAGAAACTCGCCCGATTACAACGGTATGCGTACTTTTCCCCTAGCCCGTTCTAGTTATTCGTTTCGAGCAACAGAACTGCGAAAATTTTGAGTTTTTCAAGCGTTGCTTACCTCCAAACTGCCATATCTCGCGAACGGATTGACCAATCCGCAAAATTTCTGTTGCATCTGAAAGTAGAAACTCGCCCGATTACAACGGTGTGCGTACTTTTCCCCTAGGCCGTTCTAGTTATGCTTGTCGATCATCAGAACTGCGATAATTTTGAGTTCCTCGAGCGTTTCTTACCTCCAAACTGCCATATCTCGCGAACGGATTGACCAATCCGCAAAATTTCTGATGCATCTGAAAGTAGAAACTCGCCCGATTACAACGGTATGCGTACTTTACCCCTAGGCCGTTCTAGTTATTCGTTTCGAGCATCAGAACTGCGAAAATTTTGAGTTTCTCAAGCGTTTCTTACCTCCAAACTGCCATATCTCGCGAACGGATTGACCAATCCGCAAAATTTCTGATGCATCTGAAAGTAGAAACTCGCCCGATTACAACGGTATGCGTACTTTTCCCCTAGGCCGTTTTAGTTATTCGTTTCGAGCATCAGAACTGCGAAAATGTTGAGTTTCTCAAGCGTTTCTTACCTACAAACTGCCATATCTCGCGAACGGATTGACCAATCCGCAAAATTTCTGTTGCATCTGAAGGTAGAAACTCGCCCGATTACAACGGTATGCGTACTTTTCCCCTAGGCCGTTCTAGTTATTCGTTTCAAGCATCAGAACTGCGAAAATTTTGAGTTTCTCAAGCGTTTCTCACCTACAAACTGCCACATCTCGCGAACGGATTGTCCAATCCGCAAAATTTCTGATGCATCTGAAAGTAGAAACTCGCCCAATTACAACTGTATGCGTACTTTTCCCCTAGCCCGTTCTAGTTATGCTTGTCGAGCATCAGAACTTCGAAAATTTTGAGTTTCTCGAGCGTTTCTTACATCCAAACTGCCATATCTCGCGAACGGATTAACCAATCCGCAAAATTTCTGTTGCATCTGAAAGTAGAAACTCGCCCGATTACAACTGTATGCATACTTTTCCCCTAGCCCGTTCTAGTTATTCGTTTCGAGCAACAGAACTGCGAAAATTTTGAGTTTCTCAAGCGTTGCTTACATCCAAACTGCCATATCTCGCGAACGGATTGACCAATCCGCAAAATTTCTGTTGCATCTGAAAGTAGAAACTCGCCCGATTACAACGGTATGCGTACTTTTCCCCTAGTCCGTTCTAGTTATTCGTTTCGAGCATCAGAACTGCGAAAATTTTGAGTTTCTCAAGCGTTTCTTACCTCCAAACTGCCATATCTCGCGAACGGATTGACCAATCCGCAAAATTTCTGTTGCATCTGAAAGTAGAAACTCGCCCGATTACAACGGTATGCGTACTTTTCCCCTAGGCCGTTCTAGTTATTCGTTTCGAGCATCAGAACTGCTAAAATGTTGAGTTTCTCAAGCGTTTCTTACTTCCAAACTGCCACATGTCGCGAAAGGATTGACCAATCCGCAAAATTTCTGTTGCATCTGAAGGTCGAAACTCGCCCGATTACAACGGTATGCGTACTTTTCCCCTAGGCCGTTCTAGTTATTCGTTTCGAGCATCAGAACTGCGAAAATTTTGAGTTTCTCAAGCGTTTCTTACTTCCAAACTGCCATATCTCGCGAACGGATTGACCAATCCGCAAAATTTCTGTTGCATCTGAAAGTAGAAACTCGCCCCATTACAACGGTATGCGTACTTTTCCCCTAGGCCGTTCTAGTTATTCGTTTCGAGCATCAGAACTGCGAAAATTTTGAGTTTCTCAAGCGTTTCTCACGTACAAACTGCCACATCTCGCGAACGGATTGTCCAATCCGCAAAATTTGTGATGCATCTGAAAGTAGAAACTCGCCCGATTGCAACGGTATGCGTACCTTTCCCCTAGGCCGTTCTAGTTATTCGTTTCGAGCTTCAGAACTGCGAAAATTTTGAGTTTCTCAAGCGAGTCTTACTTCCAAACTGCCATATCTCGCGAACGGATTGACCAATCCGCAAACTTTCTGTTGCATCTGAAGGTAGAAACTCGCCCGATTACAACGGTATGCGTACTTTTCCCCTAGGCCGTTCTAGTTATTCGTTTCGAGCATCAGAACTGCGATAATTTTGAGTTTCTCAAGTGTTTCTCACCTACAAACTGCCACATCTCGCGAACGGATTGTCCAATCCGCAAAATTTCTGATGCATCTGAAAGTAGAAACTCGCCCGATTACAACTGTATGCGTACTTTTCCCCTAGCCCGTTCTAGTTATTCGTTTCGAGCATCAGAACTGCAAAAATTTTGAGTTTCTCAAGCGTTTCTTACTTCCAAACTGCCATATCTCGCGAACGGATTGACCAATTCCCAAAATTTCTATTGCATCTGAAGGTAGAAACTCGCCCGATTACAACGGTATGCGTACTTTTCCCCTAGCCCGTTCTAGTTATTCGTTTCGAGCAACAGAACTGCGAAAATTTTGAGTTTTTCAAGCGTTGCTTACCTCCAAACTGCCATATCTCGCGAACGGATTGACCAATCCGCAAAATTTCTGTTGCATCTGAAAGTAGAAACTCGCCCGATTACAACGGTGTGCGTACTTTTCCCCTAGCCCGTTCTAGTTATTCGTTTCGAGCAACAGAACTGCGAAAATTTTGAGTTTTTCAAGCGTTGCTTACCTCCAAACTGCCATATCACGCGAACGGATTGAC
Source organism: Ptiloglossa arizonensis (assembly GCF_051014685.1). Classification (NCBI taxonomy): domain Eukaryota; kingdom Metazoa; phylum Arthropoda; class Insecta; order Hymenoptera; family Colletidae; genus Ptiloglossa; species Ptiloglossa arizonensis. Next base: position 279,363 of record NW_027478539.1, on the reverse strand, counting down.
CAATCCGCAAAATTTCTGTTGCATGTGAAGGTAGAAACTCGCCCGATTACAACACTATGCGTACTTTTCCCCTAGGCCGTTCTAGTTATTCGTTTCGAGCATCAGAACTGCGAAAATTTTGAGTTTCTCAAGCGTTTCTTACATCCAAACTGCCATATCTCGCGAACGGATTGACCAATCCGCAAAATTTCTGTTGCATCTGAAAGTAGAAACTCGCCCGATTACAACGGTATGCGTACTTTTCCCCTAGCCCGTTCTAGTTATTCGTTTCGAGCATCAGAACTGCAAAAATTTTGAGTTTTTCAAGCGTTGCTTACCTCCAAACTGCCATATCTCGCGAACGGATTGACCAATCCGCAAAATTTCTGTTGCATCTGAAAGTAGAAACTCGCCCGATTACAACGGTGTGCGTACTTTTCCCCTAGGCCGTTCTAGTTATGCTTGTCGAGCATCAGAACTGCGATAATTTTGAGTTCCTCGAGCGTTTCTTACCTCCAAACTGCCATATCTCGCGAACGGATTGTCCAATCCGCAAAATTTCTGATGCATCTGAAAGTAGAAACTCGCCCGCTTACAACACTATGCGTACTTTTCCCCTAGGCCGTTCTAGTTATTCGTTTCGAGCAACAGAACTGCGAAAATTTTGAGTTTCTCAAGCGTTGCTTACCTCCAAACTGCCATATCTCGCGAACGGATAGACCAATCCGCAAAATTTCTGTTGCATCTGAAAGTAGAAACTCGCCCGATTACAACGGCATGCGTACTTTTCCCCTAGTCCGTTCTAGTTATTCGTTTCGAGCATCAGAACTGCGAAAATTTTGAGTTTCTCAAGCGTTTCTTACCTCCAAACTGCCATATCTCGCGAACGGATTGACCAATCCGCAAAATTTCTGATGCATCTGAAAGTAGAAACTCGCCCGATTACAACGGTATGCGTACTTTTCCCCTAGGCCGTTTTAGTTATTCGTTTCGAGCATCAGAACTGCGAAAATGTTGAGTTTCTCAAGCGTTTCTTACCTACAAACTGCCATATCTCGCGAACGGATTGACCAATCCGCAAAATTTCTGTTGCATCTGAAGGTAGAAACTCGCCCGATTACAACGGTATGCGTACTTTTCCCCTAGGCCGTTCTAGTTATTCGTTTCAAGCATCAGAACTGCGAAAATTTTGAGTTTCTCAAGCGTTTCTCACCTACAAACTGCCACATCTCGCGAACGGATTGTCCAATCCGCAAAATTTCTGATGCATCTGAAAGTAGAAACTCGCCCAATTACAACTGTATGCGTACTTTTCCCCTAGCCCGTTCTAGTTATTCGTTTCGAGCATCAGAACTGCAAAAATTTTGAGTTTCTCAAGCGTTTCTTACATCCAAACTGCCATATCTCGCGAACGGATTGACCAATTCCCAAAATTTCTGTTGCATCTGAAGGTAGAAACTCGCCCGATTACAACGGTATGCGTACTTTTCCCCTAGGCCGTTCTAGTTATTCGTTTCGAGCATCAGAACTGCGAAAATTTTGAGTTTCTCAAGCGTTTCTCACCTACAAACTGCCACATCTCGCGAACGGATTGTCCAATCCGCAAAATTTCTGATGCATCTGAAAGTAGAAACTCGCCCGATTACAACTGTATGCGTACTTTTCCCCTAGCCCGTTCTAGTTATTCGTTTCGAGCATCAGAACTGCAAAAATTTTGAGTTTCTCAAGCGTTTCTTACTTCCAAACTGCCATATCTCGCGAACGGATTGACCAATTCCCAAAATTTCTGTTGCATCTGAAGGTAGAAGCTCGCCCGATTACAACGGTATGCGTACTTTTCCCCTAGCCCGTTCTAGTTATTCGTTTCGAGCAACAGAACTGCGAAAATTTTGAGTTTTTCAAGCGTTGCTTACCTCCAAACTGCCATATCTCGCGAACGGATTGACCAATCCGCAAAATTTCTGTTGCATCTGAAAGTAGAAACTCGCCCGATTACAACGGTGTGCGTACTTTTCCCCTAGCCCGTTCTAGTTATTCGTTTCGAGCAACAGAACTGCGAAAATTTTGAGTTTTTCAAGCGTTGCTTACCTCCAAACTGCCATATCACGCGAACGGATTGACCAATCCGCAAAATTTCTGTTGCATGTGAAAGTAGAAACTCGCCCGATTACAACACTATGCGTACTTTTCCCCTAGGCCGTTCTAGTTATTCGTTTCGAGCATCAGAACTGCGAAAATTTTGAGTTTCTCAAGCGTTTCTTACATCCAAACTGCCATATCTCGCGAACGGATTGACCAATCCGCAAAATTTCTGTTGCATCTGAAAGTAGAAACTCGCCCGATTACAACGGTATGCGTACTTTTCCCCTAGCCCGTTCTAGTTATTCGTTTCGAGCAACAGAACTGCGAAAATTTTGAGTTTTTCAAGCGTTGCTTACCTCCAAACTGCCATATCTCGCGAACGGATTGACCAATCCGCAAAATTTCTGTTGCATCTGAAAGTAGAAACTCGCCCGATTACAACGGTGTGCGTACTTTTCCCCTAGGCCGTTCTAGTTATGCTTGTCGATCATCAGAACTGCGATAATTTTGAGTTCCTCGAGCGTTTCTTACCTCCAAACTGCCATATCTCGCGAACGGATTGACCAATCCGCAAAATTTCTGATGCATCTGAAAGTAGAAACTCGCCCGATTACAACGGTATGCGTACTTTACCCCTAGGCCGTTCTAGTTATTCGTTTCGAGCATCAGAACTGCGAAAATGTTGAGTTTCTCAAGCGTTTCTTACCTACAAACTGCCATATCTCGCGAACGGATTGACCAATCCGCAAAATTTCTGTTGCATCTGAAGGTAGAAACTCGCCCGATTACAACGGTATGCGTACTTTTCCCCTAGGCCGTTCTAGTTATTCGTTTCAAGCATCAGAACTGCGAAAATTTTGAGTTTCTCAAGCGTTTCTCACCTACAAACTGCCATATCTCGCGAACGGATTGACCAATCCGCAAAATTTCTGTTGCATCTCAAAGAATAAACTCGCCCGATTACAACGGTATGGGTACTTTTCCCCTAGGCCGTTCTAGTTATTCGTTTCGAGCATCAGAACTGCGAAAATTTTGAGTTTCTCAAGCGTTTCTTACTTCCAAACTGCCATATCTCGCGAAAGGATTGACCAATCCGCAAAATTTCTGTTGCATCTGAAGGTCGAAACTCGCCCGATTACAACGGTATGCGTACTTTTCCCCTAGGCCGTTCTAGATATTCGTTTCGAGCATCAGAACTGCGAAAATTTTGAGTTTCTCAAGCGTTTCTTACCTCCAAACTGCCATATCTCGCGAACGGATTGACCAATCCGCAAAATTTCTGTTGCATCTGAAAGTAGAAACTCGCCCGATTACAACGGTATGCGTACTTTTCCCCTAGGCCGTTCTAGTTATGCTTGTCGAGCATCAGAACTGCGAAAATTTTGAGTTTCTCGAGCGTTTCTTACCTCCAAACTGCCATATCTCGCGAACGGATTGACCAATCCGCAAAATTTCTGTTGCATCTGAAAGTAGAAACTCGCCCGATTACAACGGTATGCGTACTTTTCCCCTAGTCCGTTCTAGTTATTCGTTTCGAGCATCAGAACTGCGAAAATTTTGAGTTTCTCAAGCGTTTCTTACCTCCAAACTGCCATATCTCGCGAACGGATTGACCAATCCGCAAAATTTCTGATGCATCTGAAAGTAGAAACTCGCCCGATTACAACACTATGCGTACTTTTCCCCTAGGCCGTTCTAGTTATTCGTTTCGAGCAACAGAACTGCGAAAATTTTGAGTTTCTCAAGCGTTGCTTACCTCCAAACTGCCATATCTCGCGAACGGATAGACCAATCCGCAAAATTTCTGTTGCATCTGAAAGTAGAAACTCGCCCGATTACAACGGCATGCGTACTTTTCCCCTAGTCCGTTCTAGTTATTCGTTTCGAGCATCAGAACTGCGAAAATTTTGAGTTTCTCAAGCGTTTCTTACCTCCAAACTGCCATATCTCGCGAACGGACTGACCAATCCGCAAAATTTCTGATGCATCTGAAAGTAGAAACTCGCCCGATTACAACGGTATGCGTACTTTTCCCCTAGGCCGTTCTAGTTATTCGTTTCGAGCATCAGAACTGCAAAAATGTTGAGTTTCTCAAGCGTTTCTTACCTACAAACTGCCATATCTCGCGAACGGATTGACCAATCCGCAAAATTTCTGTTGCATCTGAAGGTAGAAACTCGCCCGATTACAACGGTATGCGTACTTTTCCCCTAGGCCGTTCTAGTTATTCGTTTCAAGCATCAGAACTGCGAAAATTTTGAGTTTCTCAAGCGTTTCTCACCTACAAACTGCCACATCTCGCGAACGGATTGACCAATCCGCAAAATTTCTGTTGCATCTGAAAGTAGAAACTCGCCCGATTACAACGGTATGCGTACTTTTCCCCTAGGCCGTTCTTGTTATTCGTTTCGAGCATCAGAACCGCGAAAATTTTGAGTTTCTCAAGCGTTTCTTACCTCCAAACTGCCATATCTCGCGAACGGATTGACCAATCCGCAAAATTTCTGTTGCATCTCAAAGAATAAACTCGCCCGATTACAACGGTATGGGTACTTTTCCCCTAGGCCGTTCTAGTTATTCGTTTCGAGCATCAGAACTGCGAAAATTTTGAGTTTCTCAAGCGTTTCTTACTTCCAAACTGCCATATCTCGCGAAAGGATTGACCAATCCGCAAAATTTCTGTTGCATCTGAAGGTCGAAACTCGCCCGATTACAACGGTATGCGTACTTTTCCCCTAGGCCGTTCTAGATATTCGTTTCGAGCATCAGAACTGCGAAAATTTTGAGTTTCTCAAGCGTTTCTTACCTCCAAACTGCCATATCTCGCGAACGGATTGACCAATCCGCAAAATTTCTGTTGCATCTGAAAGTAGAAACTCGCCCGATTACAACGGTATGCGTACTTTTCCCCTAGGCCGTTCTAGTTATTCGTTTCGAGCATCAGAACTGCAAAAATTTTGAGTTTCTCAGCGTTTCTCACCTACAAACTGCCACATCTCGCGAACGGTTGTCCAATCCGCAAAATTTCTGATGCATCTGAAAGTAGAAACTCGCCCGATTACAACTGTATGCGTACTTTTCCCCTAGCCCGTTCTAGTTATTCGTTTCGAGCAACAGAACTGCGAAAATTTTGAGTTTCTCAAGCGTTCCTTACCACCAAACTGCCATATCTCGCGAACGGATTGACCAATCCGCAAAATTTCTGTTGCATCTGAAAGTAGAAACTCGCCCGATTACAACGGTATGCGTACTTTTCCCCTAGGCCGTTCTAGTTATTCGTTTCGAGCATCAGAACTGCGAAAATTTTGAGTTTCTCAAGCGTTTCTTACATCCAAACTGCCATATCTCCCGAACGGATTGACCAATCCGCAAAATTTCTGTTGCATCTGAAAGTTGAAACTCGCCCGATTACAACGGTGTGCGTACTTTTCCCCTAGGCCGTTCTAGTTATGCTTGTCGAGCATCAGAACTGCGAAAATTTTGAGTTTCTCGAGCGTTTCTTACCTCCAAACTGCCATATCTCGCGAACGGATTGACCAATCCGCAAAATTTCTGTTGCATCTGAAAGTAGAAACTCGCCCGATTACAACGGTATGCGTACTTTTCCCCTAGTCCGTTCTAGTTATTCGTTTCGAGCATCAGAACTGCGAAAATTTTGAGTTTCTCAAGCGTTTCTTACCTCCAAACTGCCATATCTCGCGAACGGATTGACCAATCCGCAAAATTTCTGTTGCATCTGAAAGTAGAAACTCGCCCGATTGCAACGGTATGCGTACCCTTCCCCTAGGCCGTTCTAGTTATTCGTTTCGAGCTTCAGAACTGCGAAAATTTTGAGTTCCTCAAGCGAGTCTTACTTCCAAACTGCCATATCTCGCGAACGGATTGACCAATCCGCAAACTTTCTGTTGCATCTGAAGGTAGAAACTCGCCCGATTACAACGGTATGCGTACTTTTCCCCTAGGCCGTTCTAGTTATTCGTTTCGGGCATCAGAACTGCGAAAATTTTGAGTTTTTCAAGCGTTGCTTACCTCCAAACTGCCATATCTCGCGAACGGATTGACCAATCCGCAAAATTTCTGTTGCATCTGAAAGTAGAAACTCGCCCGATTACAACGGTGTGCGTACTTTTCCCCTAGCCCGTTCTAGTTATTCGTTTCGAGCAACAGAACTGCGAAAATTTTGAGTTTTTCAAGCGTTGCTTACCTCCAAACTGCCATATCACGCGAACGGATTGACCAATCCGCAAAATTTCTGTTGCATGTGAAAGTAGAAACTCGCCCGATTACAACACTATGCGTACTTTTCCCCTAGGCCGTTCTAGTTATTCGTTTCGAGCATCAGAACTGCGAACATTTTGAGTTTCTCAAGCGTTTCTTACATCCAAACTGCCATATCTCGCGAACGGATTGACCAATCCGCAAAATTTCTGTTGCATCTGAAAGTAGAAACTCGCCCGATTACAACGGTGTGCGTACTTTTCCCCTAGTCCGTTCTAGTTATTCGTTTCGAGCATCAGAACTGCGAAAATTTTGAGTTTCTCAAGCGTTTCTCACCTACAAACTGCCACATCTCGCGTACGGATTGACCAATCCGCAAAATTTCTGTTGCATCTGAAAGTAGAAACTCGCCCGATTACAACGGTATGCGTACTTTTCCCCTAGGCCGTTCTTGTTATTCGTTTCGAGCATCAGAACCGCGAAAATTTTGAGTCTCTCAAGCGTTTCTTACCTCCAAACTGCCATATCTCGCGAACGGATTGACCAATCCGCAAAATTTCTGTTGCATCTCAAAGAGTAAACTCGCCCGATTACAACGGTATGGGTACTTTTCCCCTAGGCCGTTCTAGTTATTCGTTTCGAGCATCAGAACTGCGAAAATTTTGAGTTTCTCAAGCGTTTCTTACTTCCAAACTGCCATATCTCGCGAAAGGATTGACCAATCCGCAAAATTTCTGTTGCATCTGAAGGTCGAAACTCGCCCGATTACAACGGTATGCGTACTTTTCCCCTAGGCCGTTCTAGATATTCGTTTCGAGCATCAGAACTGCGAAAATTTTGAGTTTCTCAAGCGTTTCTTACCTCCAAACTGCCATATCTCGCGAACGGATTGACCAATCCGCAAAATTTCTGTTGCATCTGAAAGTAGAAACTCGCCCGATTACAACGGTATGCGTACTTTTCCCCTAGGCCGTTCTAGTTATTCGTTTCGAGCATCAGAACTGCAAAAATTTTGAGTTTCTCAAGCGTTTCTCACCTACAAACTGCCACATCTCGCGAACGGATTGTCCAATCCGCAAAATTTCTGATGCATCTGAAAGTAGAAACTCGCCCGATTACAACTGTATGCGTACTTTTCCCCTAGCCCGTTCTAGTTATTCGTTTCGAGCAACAGAACTGCGAAAATTTTGAGTTTCTCAAGCGTTCCTTACCACCAAACTGCCATATCTCGCGAACGGATTGACCAATCCGCAAAATTTCTGTTGCATCTGAAAGTAGAAACTCGCCCGATTACAACGGTATGCGTACTTTTCCCCTAGGCCGTTCTAGTTATTCGTTTCGAGCATCAGAACTGCGAAAATTTTGAGTTTCTCAAGCGTTTCTTACATCCAAACTGCCATATCTCGCGAACGGATTGACCAATCCGCAAAATTTCTGTTGCATCTGAAAGTTGAAACTCGCCCGATTACAACGGTGTGCGTACTTTTCCCCTAGGCCGTTCTAGTTATGCTTGTCGAGCATCAGAACTGCGAAAATTTTGAGTTTCTCGAGCGTTTCTTACCTCCAAACTGCCATATCTCGCGAACGGATTGACCAATCCGCAAAATTTCTGTTGCATCTCAAAGAGTAAACTCGCCCGATTACAACGGTATGGGTACTCTTCCCCTAGGCCGTTCTAGTTATTCGTTTCGAGCATCAGAACTGCGAAAATTTTGAGTTTCTCAAGCGTTTCTTACTTCCAAACTGCCATATCTCGCGAAAGGATTGACCAATCCGCAAAATTTCTGTTGCATCTGAAGGTCGAAACTCGCCCGATTACAACGGTATGCGTACTTTTCCCCTAGGCCGTTCTAGATATTCGTTTCGAGCATCAGAACTGCGAAAATTTTGAGTTTCTCAAGCGTTTCTTACCTCCAAACTGCCATATCTCGCGAACGGATTGACCAATCCGCAAAATTTCTGTTGCATCTGAAAGTAGAAACTCGCCCGATTACAACGGCATGCGTACTTTTCCCCTAGTCCGTTCTAGTTATTCGTTTCGAGCATCAGAACTGCGAAAATTTTGAGTTTTTCAAGCATTTCTTACCTCCAAACTGCCATATCTCGCGAACGGATTGACCAATCCGCAAAATTTCTGTTGCATCTGAAAGTAGAAACTCGCCCGATTACAACGGTATGCGTACTTTTCCCCTAGGCCGTTCTTGTTATTCGTTTCGAGCATCAGAACTGCGAAAATGTTGAGTTTCTCAAGCGTTTCTTACCTCCAAACTGCCAAATCTCGCGAACGGAATGACCAATCCGCAAAATTTCTGTTGCATCTGAAAGTAGAAACTCGCCCGATTACAACGGTGTCCGTACTTTTCCCCTAGGCCGTTCTTGTTATTCGTTTGGAGCATCAGAACCGCGAAAATTTTGAGTTTCTCAAGCGTTGCTTACCTCCAAACTGCCATATCTCGCGAACGGATTGACCAATCCGCAAAATTTCTGTTGCATCTGAAAGTAGAAATTCGCCCAATTACAACGGTATGCGTACTTTTCCCCTAGCCCGTTCTAGGTATTCGTTTCGAGCAACAGAACTGCGAAAATTGTGAGTATTTCAAGCGTTGCTTACCTCCAAACTGCCATATCTCGCGAACGGATTGACCAATCCGCAAAATTTCTGTTGCACCAGAAAGTAGAAACTCGCCCGATTACAACGGTGTGCGTACTTTTCCCCTAGGCCGTTCTAGTTATTCGTTTCGAGCAACAGAACTGCGAAAATTTTGAGTTTTTCAAGCGTTGCTTACCTCCAAACTGCCATATCTCGCGAACGGATTGACCAATCCGCAAAATTTCTGTTGCATCTGAAAGTAGAAACTCGCCCGATTACAACACTATGCGTACTTTTCCCCTAGGCCGTTCTAGTTATTCGTTTCGAGCATCAGAACTGCGAAAATTTTGAGTTTCTCAAGCGTTTCTTACTTCCAAACTGCCATATCTCGCGAACGGACTGACCAATCCGCAAAATTTCTGTTGCATCTGAAAGTAGAAACTCGCCCGATTACAACGGTGGGCGTACTTTTCCCCTAGGCCGTTCTAGTTATTCGTTTCGAGCATCAGAACTGCGAAAATTTTGAGTTTCTCGAGCGTTTCTTACATCCAAACTGCCATATCTCGCGAACGGATTGACCAATCCGCAAAATTTCTGTTGCATCTGAAAGTAGAAATTCGCCCGATTACAAATGTATGCGTACTTTTCCCCTAGCCCGTTCTAGTTATTCGTTTCGAGCAACAGAACTGCGAAAATTTTGAGTTTCTCAAGCGTTGCTTACCTCCAAACTGCCATATCTCGCGAACGGATTGACCAATCCGCAAAATTTCTGTTGCATCTGAAAGTAGAAACTCGCCCGATTACAACGGTGTGCGTACTTTTCCCTTAGGCCGTTCTAGTTATGCTTGTCGAGCATCAGAACTGCGAAAATTTTGAGTTTTTCAAGCATTTCTTACTTCCAAACTGCCATATCTCGCGAACGGATTGACCAATCCGCAAAATTTCTGTTGCATCTGAAAGTAGAAACTCGCCCGATTACAACGGTATGCGTACTTTTCCCCTAGCCCGTTCTAGTTATTCGTTTCGAGCATCAGAACTGCGAAAATGTTGAGTTTCTCAAGCGGTGCTTACCTCCAAACTGCCATATCTCGCGAACGGATTGACCAATCCGCAAAATTTCTGTTGCATCTGAAAGTAGAAACTCGCCCGACTACAACGGTGTGCGTACTCTTCCCCTAGGCCGTTCTAGTTATTCGTTTCGAGCATCAGAACTACGAAAATTTTGAGTTTCTCAAGCGTTTCTTACCTCCAAACTGCCATATCTCGCTAACGGATTGACCAATCCGCAAAATTTCTGTTGCATCTGAAAGTAGAAACTCGCCCGATTACAACACTATGCGTACTTTTCCCCTAGGCCGTTCTAGTTATTCGTTTCGAGCAACAGAACTGCGAAAATTTTGAGTTTCTCAAGCGTTGCTTACCTCCAAACTGCCATATCTCGCGAACGGATTGACCAATCCGCAAAATTTCTGTTGCATCTGAAAGTAGAAACTCGCCCGATTACAACGGTGTGCGTACTTTTCCCCTAGGCCGTTCTAGTTATGCTTGTCGAGCATCAGAACTGCGAAAATTTTGAGTTTCTCAAGCGTTTCTTACCTCCAAACTGCCATATCTCGCGAACGGAATGACCAATCCGCAAAATTTCTGTTGCATCTGAAAGTAGAAACTCGCCCGATTACAACGGTGTGCGTACTTTTCCCCTAGGCCGTTCTTGTTATTCGTTTCGAGCATCAGAACCGCGAAAATTTTGTGTTTCTCAAGCGTTTCTTACATCCAAACTGCCACATCTCGCGAACGGATTGACCAATCCGCAAAATTTCTGTTGCATCTGAAAGTAGAAACTCGCCCGACTACAACGGTGTGCATACTTTTCCGCTAGCCTGTTCTAGTTATTCGTTTCAAGCATCAGAACTGCGTAAATTTTGAGTTTCTCAAGCGTTTCTCACCTACAAACTGCCACATCTCGCGAACGGATTGACCAATCCGCAAAATTTCTGTTGCATCTGAAAGTAGAAACTCGCCCGATTACAACGGTGTGCGTACTTTTCCCCTAGGCCGTTCTTGTTATTCGTTTCGAGCATCAGAACCGCGAAAATTTTGAGTTTCTCGAGCGTTTCTTACATCCAAACTGCCATATCTCGCGAACGGATTGACCAATCCGCAAAATTTCTGTTGCATCTGAAAGTAGAAATTCGCCCGATTACAAATGTATGCGTACTTTTCCCCTAGGCCGTTCTTGTTATTCGTTTCGAGCATCAGAACCGCGAAAATTTTGTGTTTCTCAAGCGTTTCTTACATCCAAACTGCCACATCTCGCGAACGGATTGACCAATCCGCAAAATTTCTGTTGCATCTGAAAGTAAAGCTCGCCCGATTACAACGGTATGCGTACTTTTCCCCTAGGCCGTTCTAGTTATTCGTTTCGAGCATCAGAACTGCGAAAATTTTGAGTTTCTCGAGCGTTTCTTACCTCCAAACTGCCATATCTCGCGAACGGATTGACCAATCCGCAAAATTTCTGTTGCATCTGAAAGTAGAAACTCGCCCGATTACAACACTATGCGTACTTTTCCCCTAGGCCGTTCTAGTTATTCGTTTCGAGCATCAGAACTGCGAAAATTTTGAGTTTCTCAAGCGGTTCTTACCTCCAAACTGCCATATCTCGCGAAAGGATTGTCCAATCCGCAATATTTCTGTTGCATCAGAAAGTAGAAACTCGCCCGATTACAACGGTATGCGTACTTTTCCCCTAGCCCGTTCTAGTTATTCGTTTCGAGCAACAGAACTGCGAAAATTGTGAGTATTTCAAGCGTTGCTTACCTCCAAACTGCCATATCTCGCGAACGGATTGACCAATCCGCAAAATTTCTGTTGCACCAGAAAGTAGAAACTCGCCCGATTACAACGGTGTGCGTACTTTTCCCCTAGGCCGTTCTAGTTATTCGTTTCGAGCAACAGAACTGCGAAAATTTTGAGTTTTTCAAGCGTTGCTTACCTCCAAACTGCCATATCTCGCGAACGGATTGACCAATCCGCAAAATTTCTGTTGCATCTGAAAGTAGAAACTCGCCCGATTACAAAACTATGCGTACTTTTCCCCTAGGCCGTTCTAGTTATTCGTTTCGAGCATCAGAACTGCGAAAATGTTGAGTTTCTCAAGCGTTGCTTACCTCCAAACTGCCATATCTCGCGAACAGATTGACCAATCCGCAAAATTTCTGTTGCATCTGAAAGTAGAAACTCGCCCGACTACAACGGTGTGCGTACTCTTCCCCTAGGCCGTTCTAGTTATTCGTTTCGAGCATCAGAACTACGAAAATTTTGAGTTTCTCAAGCGTTTCTTACCTCCAAACTGCCATATCTCGCGAACGGATTGACCAATCCGCAAAATTTCTGTTGCATCTGAAAGTAGAAACTCGCCCGATTACAACACTATGCGTACTTTTCCCCTAGGCCGTTCTAGTTATTCGTTTCGAGCAACAGAACTGCGAAAATTTTGAGTTTCTCAAGCGTTGCTTACCTCCAAACTGCCATATCTCGCGAACGGATTGACCAATCCGCAAAATTTCTGTTGCATCTGAAAGTAGAAACTCGCCCGATTACAACGGTGTGCGTACTTTTCCCCTAGGCCGTTCTAGTTATTCGTTTCAAGCATCAGAACTGCGTAAATTTTGAGTTTCTCAAGCGTTTCTCACCTACAAACTGCCACATCTCGCGAACGGATTGACCAATCCGCAAAATTTCTGTTGCATCTGAAAGTAGAAACTCGCCCGATTACAACGGTGTGCGTACTTTTCCCCTAGGCCGTTCTTGTTATTCGTTTCGAGCATCAGAACCGCGAAAATTTTGTGTTTCTCAAGCGTTTCTTACATCCAAACTGCCACATCTCGCGAACGGATTGACCAATCCGCAAAATTTCTGTTGCTTCTGAAAGTAAAAACTCGCCCGATTACAACGGTATGCGTACTTTTCCCCTAGGCCGTTCTAGTTATTCGTTTTCGAGCATCAGAACTGCGAAAATTTTGAGTTTCTCGAGCGTTTCTTACCTCCAAACTGCCATATCTCGCGAACGGATTGACCAATCCGCAAAATTTCTGTTGCATCTGAAAGTAGAAACTCGCCCGATTACAACACTATGCGTACTTTTCCCCTAGGCCGTTCTAGTTATTCGTTTCGAGCATCAGAACTGCGAAAATTTTGAGTTTCTCAAGCGGTTCTTACCTCCAAACTGCCATATCTCGCGAACGGATTGACCAATCCGCAAAATTTCTGTTGCATCTGAAAGTAGAAACTCGCCCGATTACAACGGTGTGCGTACTTTTCCCTTAGGCCGTTCTAGTTATGCTTGTCGAGCATCAGAACTGCGAAAATTTTGAGTTTTTCAAGCATTTCTTACTTCCAAACTGCCATATCTCGCGAACGGATTGACCAATCCGCAAAATTTCTGTTGCATCTGAAAGTAGAAACTCGCCCGATTACAACGGTATGCGTACTTTTCCCCTAGCCCGTTCTAGTTATTCGTTTCGAGCATCAGAACTGCGAAAATGTTGAGTTTCTCAAGCGGTGCTTACCTCCAAACTGCCATATCTCGCCAACGGATTGACCAATCCGCAAAATTTCTGTTGCATCTGAAAGTAGAAACTCGCCCGACTACAACGGTGTGCGTACTCTTCCCCTAGGCCGTTCTAGTTATTCGTTTCGAGCATCAGAACTACGAAAATTTTGAGTTTCTCAAGCGTTTCTTACCTCCAAACTGCCATATCTCGCTAACGGATTGACCATCCGCAAAATTTCTGTTGCATCTGAAAGTAGAAACTCGCCCGATTACAACACTATGCGTACTTTTCCCCTAGGCCGTTCTAGTTATTCGTTTCGAGCAACAGAACTGCGAAAATTTTGAGTTTCTCAAGCGTTGCTTACCTCCAAACTGCCATATCTCGCGAACGGATTGACCAATCCGCAAAATTTCTGTTGCATCTGAAAGTAGAAACTCGCCCGATTACAACGGTGTGCGTACTTTTCCCCTAGGCCGTTCTAGTTATGCTTGTCGAGCATCAGAACTGCGAAAATTTTGAGTTTCTCAAGCGTTTCTTACCTCCAAACTGCCATATCTCGCGAACGGAATGACCAATCCGCAAAATTTCTGTTGCATCTGAAAGTAGAAACTCGCCCGATTACAACGGTGTGCGTACTTTTCCCCTAGGCCGTTCTTGTTATTCGTTTCGAGCATCAGAACCGCGAAAATTTTGTGTTTCTCAAGCGTTTCTTACATCCAAACTGCCACATCTCGCGAACGGATTGACCAATCCGCAAAATTTCTGTTGCATCTGAAAGTAGAAACTCGCCCGACTACAACGGTGTGCGTACTTTTCCCCTAGGCCGTTCTTGTTATTCGTTTCGAGCATCAGAACCGCGAAAATTTTGAGTTTCTCGAGCGTTTCTTACATCCAAACTGCCATATCTCGCGAACGGATTGACCAATCCGCAAAATTTCTGTTGCATCTGAAAGTAGAAATTCGCCCGATTACAAATGTATGCGTACTTTTCCCCTAGGCCGTTCTTGTTATTCGTTTCGAGCATCAGAACCGCGAAAATTTTGTGTTTCTCAAGCGTTTCTTACATCCAAACTGCCACATCTCGCGAACGGATTGACCAATCCGCAAAATTTCTGTTGCATCTGAAAGTAAAGCTCGCCCGATTACAACGGTATGCGTACTTTTCCCCTAGGCCGTTCTAGTTATTCGTTTCGAGCATCAGAACTGCGAAAATTTTGAGTTTCTCGAGCGTTTCTTACCTCCAAACTGCCATATCTCGCGAACGGATTGACCAATCCGCAAAATTTCTGTTGCATCTGAAAGTAGAAACTCGCCCGATTACAACACTATGCGTACTTTTCCCCTAGGCCGTTCTAGTTATTCGTTTCGAGCATCAGAACTGCGAAAATTTTGAGTTTCTCAAGCGGTTCTTACCTCCAAACTGCCATATCTCGCGAAAGGATTGTCCAATCCGCAATATTTCTGTTGCATCAGAAAGTAGAAACTCGCCCGATTACAACGGTATGCGTACTTTTCCCCTAGCCCGTTCTAGTTATTCGTTTCGAGCAACAGAACTGCGAAAATTGTGAGTATTTCAAGCGTTGCTTACCTCCAAACTGCCATATCTCGCGAACGGATTGACCAATCCGCAAAATTTCTGTTGCACCAGAAAGTAGAAACTCGCCCGATTACAACGGTGTGCGTACTTTTCCCCTAGGCCGTTCTAGTTATTCGTTTCGAGCAACAGAACTGCGAAAATTTTGAGTTTTTCAAGCGTTGCTTACCTCCAAACTGCCATATCTCGCGAACGGATTGACCAATCCGCAAAATTTCTGTTGCATCTGAAAGTAGAAACTCGCCCGATTACAAAACTATGCGTACTTTTCCCCTAGGCCGTTCTAGTTATTCGTTTCGAGCATCAGAACCGCGAAAATTTTGTGTTTCTCAAGCGTTTCTTACATCCAAACTGCCACATCTCGCGAACGGATTGACCAATCCGCAAAATTTCTGTTGCTTCTGAAAGTAAAAACTCGCCCGATTACAACGGTATGCGTACTTTTCCCCTAGGCCGTTCTAGTTATTCGTTTCGAGCATCAGAACTGCGAAAATTTTGAGTTTCTCGAGCGTTTCTTACCTCCAAACTGCCATATCTCGCGAACGGATTGACCAATCCGCAAAATTTCTGTTGCATCTGAAAGTAGAAACTCGCCCGATTACAACACTATGCGTACTTTTCCCCTAGCCCGTTCTAGTTATTCATTTCGAGCATCAGAACTGCGAAAATGTTGAGTTTCTCAAGCGTTGCTTACCTCCAAACTGCCATATCTCGCGAACAGATTGACCAATCCGCAAAATTTCTGTTGCATCTGAAAGTAGAAACTCGCCCGACTACAACGGTGTGCGTACTCTTCCCCTAGGCCGTTCTAGTTATTCGTTTCGAGCATCAGAACTACGAAAATTTTGAGTTTCTCAAGCGTTTCTTACCTCCAAACTGCCATATCTCGCGAACGGATTGACCAATCCGCAAAATTTCTGTTGCATCTGAAAGTAGAAACTCGCCCGATTACAACACTATGCGTACTTTTCCCCTAGGCCGTTCTAGTTATTCGTTTCGAGCAACAGAACTGCGAAAATTTTGAGTTTCTCAAGCGTTGCTTACCTCCAAACTGCCATATCTCGCGAACGGATTGACCAATCCGCAAAATTTCTGTTGCATCTGAAAGTAGAAACTCGCCCGATTACAACGGTGTGCGTACTTTTCCCCTAGGCCGTTCTAGTTATTCGTTTCAAGCATCAGAACTGCGTAAATTTTGAGTTTCTCAAGCGTTTCTCACCTACAAACTGCCACATCTCGCGAACGGATTGACCAATCCGCAAAATTTCTGTTGCATCTGAAAGTAGAAACTCGCCCGATTACAACGGTGTGCGTACTTTTCCCCTAGGCCGTTCTTGTTATTCGTTTCGAGCATCAGAACCGCGAAAATTTTGTGTTTCTCAAGCGTTTCTTACATCCAAACTGCCACATCTCGCGAACGGATTGACCAATCCGCAAAATTTCTGTTGCTTCTGAAAGTAAAAACTCGCCCGATTACAACGGTATGCGTACTTTTCCCCTAGGCCGTTCTAGTTATTCGTTTCGAGCATCAGAACTGCGAAAATTTTGAGTTTCTCGAGCGTTTCTTACCTCCAAACTGCCATATCTCGCGAACGGATTGACCAATCCGCAAAATTTCTGTTGCATCTGAAAGTAGAAACTCGCCCGATTACAACACTATGCGTACTTTTCCCCTAGGCCGTTCTAGTTATTCGTTTCGAGCATCAGAACTGCGAAAATTTTGAGTTTCTCAAGCGGTTCTTACCTCCAAACTGCCATATCTCGCGAACGGATTGACCAATCCGCAAAATTTCTGTTGCATCTGAAAGTAGAAACTCGCCCGATTACAACGGTATGCGTACTTTTCCCCTAGTCCGTTCTAGTTATTCGTTTCGAGCATCAGAACTGCGAAAATTTTGAGTTTCTCGAGCGTTTCTTACCTCCAAACTGCCATATCTCGCGAACGGATTGACCAATCCGCAAAATTTCTGTTGCATCTGAAAGTAGAAACTCGCCCGATTACAACACTATGCGTACTTTTCCCCTAGGCCGTTCTAGTTATTCGTTTCGAGCATCAGAACTGCGAAAATTTTGAGTTTCTCAAGCGGTTCTTACCTCCAAACTGCCATATCTCGCGAACGGATTGACCAATCCGCAAAATTTCTGTTGCATCTGAAAGTAGAAACTCGCCCGATTACAACGGTATGCGTACTTTTCCCCTAGCCCGTTCTAGTTATTCGTTTCGAGCATCAGAACTGCGAAAATGTTGAGTTTCTCAAGCGTTGCTTACCTCCAAACTGCCATATCTCGCGAACAGATTGACCAATCCGCAAAATTTCTGTTGCATCTGAAAGTAGAAACTCGCCCGACTACAACGGTGTGCGTACTCTTCCCCTAGGCCGTTCTAGTTATTCGTTTCGAGCATCAGAACTACGAAAATTTTGAGTTTCTCAAGCGTTTCTTACCTCCAAACTGCCATATCTCGCGAACGGATTGACCAATCCGCAAAATTTCTGTTGCATCTGAAAGTAGAAACTCGCCCGATTACAACACTATGCGTACTTTTCCCCTAGGCCGTTCTAGTTATTCGTTTCGAGCAACAGAACTGCGAAAATTTTGAGTTTCTCAAGCGTTGCTTACCTCCAAACTGCCATATCTCGCGAACGGATTGACCAATCCGCAAAATTTCTGTTGCATCTGAAAGTAGAAACTCGCCCGATTACAACGGTGTGCGTACTTTTCCCCTAGGCCGTTCTAGTTATTCGTTTCAAGCATCAGAACTGCGTAAATTTTGAGTTTCTCAAGCGTTTCTCCCCTACAAACTGCCACATCTCGCGAACGGATTGACCAATCCGCAAAATTTCTGTTGCATCTGAAAGTAGAAACTCGCCCGATTACAACGGTGTGCGTACTTTTCCCCTAGGCCGTTCTTGTTATTCGTTTCGAGCATCAGAACCGCGAAAATTTTGAGTTTCTCGAGCGTTTCTTACATCCAAACTGCCATATCTCGCGAACGGATTGACCAATCCGCAAAATTTCTGTTGCATCTGAAAGTAGAAATTCGCCCGATTACAAATGTATGCGTACTTTTCCCCTAGGCCGTTCTTGTTATTCGTTTCGAGCATCAGAACCGCGAAAATTTTGTGTTTCTCAAGCGTTTCTTACATCCAAACTGCCACATCTCGCGAACGGATTGACCAATCCGCAAAATTTCTGTTGCTTCTGAAAGTAAAAACTCGCCCGATTACAACGGTATGCGTACTTTTCCCCTAGGCCGTTCTAGTTATTCGTTTCGAGCATCAGAACTGCGAAAATTTTGAGTTTCTCGAGCGTTTCTTACCTCCAAACTGCCATATCTCGCGAACGGATTGACCAATCCGCAAAATTTCTGTTGCATCTGAAAGTAGAAACTCGCCCGATTACAACACTATGCGTACTTTTCCCCTAGGCCGTTCTAGTTATTCGTTTCGAGCATCAGAACTGCGAAAATTTTGAGTTTCTCAAGCGGTTCTTACCTCCAAACTGCCATATCTCGCGAAAGGATTGTCCAATCCGCAATATTTCTGTTGCATCAGAAAGTAGAAACTCGCGCGATTACAACGGTATGCGTACTTTTCCCCTAGCCCGTTCTAGTTATTCGTTTCGAGCAACAGAACTGCGAAAATTTTGAGTTTTTCAAGCGTTGCTTACCTCCAAACTGCCATATCTCGCGAACAGATTGACCAATCCGCAAAATTTCTGTTGCATCTGAAAGTAGAAACTCGCCCGACTACAACGGTGTGCGTACTCTTCCCCTAGGCCGTTCTAGTTATTCGTTTCGAGCATCAGAACTACGAAAATTTTGAGTTTCTCAAGCGTTTCTTACCTCCAAACTGCCATATCTCGCGAACGGATTGACCAATCCGCAAAATTTCTGTTGCATCTGAAAGTAGAAACTCGCCCGATTACAACACTATGCGTACTTTTCCCCTAGGCCGTTCTAGTTATTCGTTTCGAGCAACAGAACTGCGAAAATTTTGAGTTTCTCAAGCGTTGCTTACCTCCAAACTGCCATATCTCGCGAACGGATTGACCAATCCGCAAAATTTCTGTTGCATCTGAAAGTAGAAACTCGCCCGATTACAACGGTGTGCGTACTTTTCCCCTAGGCCGTTCTAGTTGTTCGTTTCAAGCATCAGAACTGCGTAAATTTTGAGTTTCTCAAGCGTTTCTCACCTACAAACTGCCACATCTCGCGAACGGATTGACCAATCCGCAAAATTTCTGTTGCATCTGAAAGTAGAAACTCGCCCGATTACAACGGTGTGCGTACTTTTCCCCTAGGCCGTTCTTGTTATTCGTTTCGAGCATCAGAACCGCGAAAATTTTGTGTTTCTCAAGCGTTTCTTACATCCAAACTGCCACATCTCGCGAACGGATTGACCAATCCGCAAAATTTCTGTTGCTTCTGAAAGTAAAAACTCGCCCGATTACAACGGTATGCGTACTTTTCCCCTAGGCCGTTCTAGTTATTCGTTTCGAGCATCAGAACTGCGAAAATTTTGAGTTTCTCGAGCGTTTCTTACCTCCAAACTGCCATATCTCGCGAACGGATTGACCAATCCACAAAATTTCTGTTGCATCTGAAAGTAGAAACTCGCCCGATTACAACGGTATGCGTACTTTTCCCCTAGGCCGTTCTAGTTATTCGTTTCGAGCATCAGAACTGCGAAAATTTTGAGTTCCTCAAGCGTTTCTTACATCCAAACTGCCATATCTCGCGAACGGATTGACCAATCCGCAAAATTTCTGTTGCATCTGAAAGTACAAACTCGCCCGATTACAACGGTGTGCGTACTTTTCCCCTAGGCCGTTCTAGTTATGCTTGTCGAGCATCAGAACTGCGAAAATTTTGAGTTTCTCAAGCGTTTCTTACCTCCAAACTGCCACATCTCGCGAACGGATTGACCAATCCGCAAAATTTCTGTTGCATCTGAAAGTAGAAACTCGCCCGATTACAACGGTATGCGTACTTTTCCCCTAGGCCGTTCTAGTTATTCGTTTCGAGCATCAGAACTGCGAAAATTTTGAGTTCCTCAAGCGTTTCTTACATCCAAACTGCCATATCTCGCGAACGGATTGACCAATCCGCAAAATTTCTGTTGCATCTGAAAGTAGAAACTCGCCCGATTACAACGGTGTGCGTACTTTTCCCCTAGGCCGTTCTAGTTATGCTTGTCGAGCATCAGAACTGCGAAAATTTTGAGTTTCTCAAGCGTTTCTTACCTCCAAACTGCCATATCTCGCGAACGGAACGACCAATCCGCAAAATTTCTGTTGCATCTGAAAGTAGAAACTCGCCCGATTACAACGGTGTGCGTACTTTTCCCCTAGGCCGTTCTTGTTATTCGTTTCGAGCATCAGAACCGCGAAAATTTTGTGTTTCTCAAGCGTTTCTTACATCCAAACTGCCACATCTCGCGAACGGATTGACCAATCCGCAAAATTTCTGTTGCATCTGAAAGTAGAAACTCGCCCGATTACAACGGTATGCGTACTTTTCCCCTAGGCCGTTCTAGTTATTCGTTTCGAGCATCAGAACTGCGAAAATTTTGAGTTCCTCAAGCGTTTCTTACATCCAAACTGCCATATCTCGCGAACGGATTGACCAATCCGTAAAATTTCTGTTGCATCTGAAAGTAGAAACTCGCCCAATTACAACGGTATGCGTACTTTTCCCCTAGCCCGTTCTAGTTATTCGTTTCGAGCAACAGAACTGCGAAAATTTTGAGTTTTTCAAGCGTTGCTTACCTCCAAACTGCCATATCTCGCGAACGGATTGACCAATCCGCAAAATTTCTGTTGCACCAGAAAGTAGAAACTCGCCCGATTACAACGGTGTGCGTACTTTTCCCCTAGGCCGTTCTAGTTATTCGTTTCGAGCAACAGAACTGCGAAAATTTTGAGTTTTTCAAGCGTTGCTTACCTCCAAACTGCCATATCTCGCGAACGGATTGACCAATCCGCAAAATTTCTGTTGCATCTGAAAGTAGAAACTCGCCCGATTACAACACTATGCGTACTTATCCCCTAGCCCGTTCTAGTTATTCGTTTCGAGCAACAGAACTGCGAAAATTTTGAGTTTCTCAAGCGTTGCTTACCTCCAAACTGCCATATCTCGCGAACGGATTGACCAATCCGCAAAATTTCTGTTGCATCTGAAAGTAGAAACTCGCCCGATTACAACGGTGTGCGTACTTTTCCCCTAGGCCGTTCTAGTTATGCTTGTCGAGCATCAGAACTGCGAAAATTTTGAGATTCTCGAGCGTTTCTTACCTCCAAACTGCCATATCTCGCGAACGGATTGACCAATCCGCAAAATTTCTGTTGCATCTGAAAGTAGAAACTCGCCCGATTACAACGGTATGCGTACTTTTCCCCTAGCCCGTTCTAGTTATTCGTTTCGAGCAACAGAACTGCGAAAATTTTGAGTTTTTCAAGCATTTCTTACCTCCAAACTGCCATATCTCGCGAACGGATTGACCAATCCGCAAAATTTCTGTTGCATCTGAAAGTAGAAACTCGCCCGATTACAACGGTATGCGTACTTTTCCCCTAGCCCGTTCTAGTTATTCGTTTCGAGCATCAGAACTGCGAAAATGTTGAGTTTCTCAAGCGTTGCTTACCTCCAAACTGCCATATCTCGCGAAAGGATTGACCAATCCGCAAAATTTCTGTTGCATCTGAAAGTAGAAACTCGCCCGACTACAACGGTGTGCGTACTCTTCCCCTAGGCCGTTCTTGTTATTCGTTTCGAGCATCAGAACTACGAAAATTTTGAGTTTCTCAAGCGTTTCTTACCTCCAAACTGCCATATCTCGCGAACGGATTGACCAATCCGCAAAATTTCTGTTGCATCTGAAAGTAGAAACTCGCCCGATTACAACACTATGCGTACTTTTCCCCTAGGCCGTTCTAGTTATTCGTTTCGAGCAACAGAACTGCGAAAATTTTGTGTTTCTCAAGCGTTTCTTACATCCAAACTGCCACATCTCGCGAACGGATTGACCAATCCGCAAAATTTCTGTTGCATCTGAAAGTAAAGCTCGCCCGATTACAACGGTATGCGTACTTTTCCCCTAGGCCGTTCTAGTTATTCGTTTCGAGCATCAGAACTGCGAAAATTTTGAGTTTCTCGAGCGTTTCTTACCTCCAAACTGCCATATCTCGCGAACGGATTGACCAATCCGCAAAATTTCTGTTGCATCTGAAAGTAGAAACTCGCCCGATTACAACACTATGCGTACTTTTCCCCTAGGCCGTTCTAGTTATTCGTTTCGAGCATCAGAACTGCGAAAATTTTGAGTTTCTCAAGCGGTTCTTACCTCCAAACTGCCATATCTCGCGAAAGGATTGTCCAATCCGCAATATTTCTGTTGCATCAGAAAGTAGAAACTCGCCCGATTACAACGGTATGCGTACTTTTCCCCTAGCCCGTTCTAGTTATTCGTTTCGAGCAACAGAACTGCGAAAATTGTGAGTATTTCAAGCGTTGCTTACCTCCAAACTGCCATATCTCGCGAACGGATTGACCAATCCGCAAAATTTCTGTTGCACCAGAAAGTAGAAACTCGCCCGATTACAACGGTGTGCGTACTTTTCCCCTAGGCCGTTCTAGTTATTCGTTTCGAGCAACAGAACTGCGAAAATTTTGAGTTTTTCAAGCGTTGCTTACCTCCAAACTGCCATATCTCGCGAACGGATTGACCAATCCGCAAAATTTCTGTTGCATCTGAAAGTAGAAACTCGCCCGATTACAAAACTATGCGTACTTTTCCCCTAGGCCGTTCTAGTTATTCGTTTCGAGCATCAGAACCGCGAAAATTTTGTGTTTCTCAAGCGTTTCTTACATCCAAACTGCCACATCTCGCGAACGGATTGACCAATCCGCAAAATTTCTGTTGCTTCTGAAAGTAAAAACTCGCCCGATTACAACGGTATGCGTACTTTTCCCCTAGGCCGTTCTAGTTATTCGTTTCGAGCATCAGAACTGCGAAAATTTTGAGTTTCTCGAGCGTTTCTTACCTCCAAACTGCCATATCTCGCGAACGGATTGACCAATCCGCAAAATTTCTGTTGCATCTGAAAGTAGAAACTCGCCCGATTACAACACTATGCGTACTTTTCCCCTAGCCCGTTCTAGTTATTCATTTCGAGCATCAGAACTGCGAAAATGTTGAGTTTCTCAAGCGTTGCTTACCTCCAAACTGCCATATCTCGCGAACAGATTGACCAATCCGCAAAATTTCTGTTGCATCTGAAAGTAGAAACTCGCCCGACTACAACGGTGTGCGTACTCTTCCCCTAGGCCGTTCTAGTTATTCGTTTCGAGCATCAGAACTACGAAAATTTTGAGTTTCTCAAGCGTTTCTTACCTCCAAACTGCCATATCTCGCGAACGGATTGACCAATCCGCAAAATTTCTGTTGCATCTGAAAGTAGAAACTCGCCCGATTACAACACTATGCGTACTTTTCCCCTAGGCCGTTCTAGTTATTCGTTTCGAGCAACAGAACTGCGAAAATTTTGAGTTTCTCAAGCGTTGCTTACCTCCAAACTGCCATATCTCGCGAACGGATTGACCAATCCGCAAAATTTCTGTTGCATCTGAAAGTAGAAACTCGCCCGATTACAACGGTGTGCGTACTTTTCCCCTAGGCCGTTCTAGTTATTCGTTTCAAGCATCAGAACTGCGTAAATTTTGAGTTTCTCAAGCGTTTCTCACCTACAAACTGCCACATCTCGCGAACGGATTGACCAATCCGCAAAATTTCTGTTGCATCTGAAAGTAGAAACTCGCCCGATTACAACGGTGTGCGTACTTTTCCCCTAGGCCGTTCTTGTTATTCGTTTCGAGCATCAGAACCGCGAAAATTTTGTGTTTCTCAAGCGTTTCTTACATCCAAACTGCCACATCTCGCGAACGGATTGACCAATCCGCAAAATTTCTGTTGCTTCTGAAAGTAAAAACTCGCCCGATTACAACGGTATGCGTACTTTTCCCCTAGGCCGTTCTAGTTATTCGTTTCGAGCATCAGAACTGCGAAAATTTTGAGTTTCTCGAGCGTTTCTTACCTCCAAACTGCCATATCTCGCGAACGGATTGACCAATCCGCAAAATTTCTGTTGCATCTGAAAGTAGAAACTCGCCCGATTACAACACTATGCGTACTTTTCCCCTAGGCCGTTCTAGTTATTCGTTTCGAGCATCAGAACTGCGAAAATTTTGAGTTTCTCAAGCGGTTCTTACCTCCAAACTGCCATATCTCGCGAACGGATTGACCAATCCGCAAAATTTCTGTTGCATCTGAAAGTAGAAACTCGCCCGATTTCAACGGTATGCGTACTTTTCCCCTAGCCCGTTCTAGTTATTCGTTTCGAGCATCAGAACTGCGAAAATGTTGAGTTTCTCAAGCGTTGCTTACCTCCAAACTGCCATATCTCGCGAACAGATTGACCAATCCGCAAAATTTCTGTTGCATCTGAAAGTAGAAACTCGCCCGACTACAACGGTGTGCGTACTCTTCCCCTAGGCCGTTCTAGTTATTCGTTTCGAGCATCAGAACTACGAAAATTTTGAGTTTCTCAAGCGTTTCTTACCTCCAAACTGCCATATCTCGCGAACGGATTGACCAATCCGCAAAATTTCTGTTGCATCTGAAAGTAGAAACTCGCCCGATTACAACACTATGCGTACTTTTCCCCTAGGCCGTTCTAGTTATTCGTTTCGAGCAACAGAACTGCGAAAATTTTGAGTTTCTCAAGCGTTGCTTACCTCCAAACTGCCATATCTCGCGAACGGATTGACCAATCCGCAAAATTTCTGTTGCATCTGAAAGTAGAAACTCGCCCGATTACAACGGTGTGCGTACTTTTCCCCTAGGCCGTTCTAGTTATTCGTTTCAAGCATCAGAACTGCGTAAATTTTGAGTTTCTCAAGCGTTTCTCCCCTACAAACTGCCACATCTCGCGAACGGATTGACCAATCCGCAAAATTTCTGTTGCATCTGAAAGTAGAAACTCGCCCGATTACAACGGTGTGCGTACTTTTCCCCTAGGCCGTTCTTGTTATTCGTTTCGAGCATCAGAACCGCGAAAATTTTGAGTTTCTCGAGCGTTTCTTACATCCAAACTGCCATATCTCGCGAACGGATTGACCAATCCGCAAAATTTCTGTTGCATCTGAAAGTAGAAATTCGCCCGATTACAAATGTATGCGTACTTTTCCCCTAGGCCGTTCTTGTTATTCGTTTCGAGCATCAGAACCGCGAAAATTTTGTGTTTCTCAAGCGTTTCTTACATCCAAACTGCCACATCTCGCGAACGGATTGACCAATCCGCAAAATTTCTGTTGCTTCTGAAAGTAAAAACTCGCCCGATTACAACGGTATGCGTACTTTTCCCCTAGGCCGTTCTAGTTATTCGTTTCGAGCATCAGAACTGCGAAAATTTTGAGTTTCTCGAGCGTTTCTTACCTCCAAACTGCCATATCTCGCGAACGGATTGACCAATCCGCAAAATTTCTGTTGCATCTGAAAGTAGAAACTCGCCCGATTACAACACTATGCGTACTTTTCCCCTAGGCCGTTCTAGTTATTCGTTTCGAGCATCAGAACTGCGAAAATTTTGAGTTTCTCAAGCGGTTCTTACCTCCAAACTGCCATATCTCGCGAAAGGATTGTCCAATCCGCAATATTTCTGTTGCATCAGAAAGTAGAAACTCGCCCGATTACAACGGTATTCGTACTTTTCCCCTAGCCCGTTCTAGTTATTCGTTTCGAGCAACAGAACTGCGAAAATTTTGAGTTTTTCAAGCGTTGCTTACCTCCAAACTGCCATATCTCGCGAACAGATTGACCAATCCGCAAAATTTCTGTTGCATCTGAAAGTAGAAACTCGCCCGACTACAACGGTGTGCGTACTCTTCCCCTAGGCCGTTCTAGTTATTCGTTTCGAGCATCAGAACTACGAAAATTTTGAGTTTCTCAAGCGTTTCTTACCTCCAAACTGCCATATCTCGCGAACGGATTGACCAATCCGCAAAATTTCTGTTGCATCTGAAAGTAGAAACTCGCCCGATTACAACACTATGCGTACTTTTCCCCTAGGCCGTTCTAGTTATTCGTTTCGAGCAACAGAACTGCGAAAATTTTGAGTTTCTCAAGCGTTGCTTACCTCCAAACTGCCATATCTCGCGAACGGATTGACCAATCCGCAAAATTTCTGCTGCATCTGAAAGTAGAAACTCGCCCGATTACAACGGTGTGCGTACTTTTCCCCTAGGCCGTTCTAGTTGTTCGTTTCAAGCATCAGAACTGCGTAAATTTTGAGTTTCTCAAGCGTTTCTCACCTACAAACTGCCACATCTCGCGAACGGATTGACCAATCCGCAAAATTTCTGTTGCATCTGAAAGTAGAAACTCGCCCGATTACAACGGTGTGCGTACTTTTCCCCTAGGCCGTTCTTGTTATTCGTTTCGAGCATCAGAACCGCGAAAATTTTGTGTTTCTCAAGCGTTTCTTACATCCAAACTGCCACATCTCGCGAACGGATTGACCAATCCGCAAAATTTCTGTTGCTTCTGAAAGTAAAAACTCGCCCGATTACAACGGTATGCGTACTTTTCCCCTAGGCCGTTCTAGTTATTCGTTTCGAGCATCAGAACTGCGAAAATTTTGAGTTTCTCGAGCGTTTCTTACCTCCAAACTGCCATATCTCGCGAACGGATTGACCAATCCACAAAATTTCTGTTGCATCTGAAAGTAGAAACTCGCCCGATTACAACGGTATGCGTACTTTTCCCCTAGGCCGTTCTAGTTATTCGTTTCGAGCATCAGAACTGCGAAAATTTTGAGTTCCTCAAGCGTTTCTTACATCCAAACTGCCATATCTCGCGAACGGATTGACCAATCCGCAAAATTTCTGTTGCATCTGAAAGTACAAACTCGCCCGATTACAACGGTGTGCGTACTTTTCCCCTAGGCCGTTCTAGTTATGCTTGTCGAGCATCAGAACTGCGAAAATTTTGAGTTTCTCAAGCGTTTCTTACCTCCAAACTGCCACATCTCGCGAACGGATTGACCAATCCGCAAAATTTCTGTTGCATCTGAAAGTAGAAACTCGCCCGATTACAACGGTATGCGTACTTTTCCCCTAGGCCGTTCTAGTTATTCGTTTCGAGCATCAGAACTGCGAAAATTTTGAGTTCCTCAAGCGTTTCTTACATCCAAACTGCCATATCTCGCGAACGGATTGACCAATCCGCAAAATTTCTGTTGCATCTGAAAGTAGAAACTCGCCCGATTACAACGGTGTGCGTACTTTTCCCCTAGGCCGTTCTAGTTATGCTTGTCGAGCATCAGAACTGCGAAAATTTTGAGTTTCTCAAGCGTTTCTTACCTCCAAACTGCCATATCTCGCGAACGGAACGACCAATCCGCAAAATTTCTGTTGCATCTGAAAGTAGAAACTCGCCCGATTACAACGGTGTGCGTACTTTTCCCCTAGGCCGTTCTTGTTATTCGTTTCGAGCATCAGAACCGCGAAAATTTTGTGTTTCTCAAGCGTTTCTTACATCCAAACTGCCACATCTCGCGAACGGATTGACCAATCCGCAAAATTTCTGTTGCATCTGAAAGTAGAAACTCGCCCGATTACAACGGTATGCGTACTTTTCCCCTAGGCCGTTCTAGTTATTCGTTTCGAGCATCAGAACTGCGAAAATTTTGAGTTCCTCAAGCGTTTCTTACATCCAAACTGCCATATCTCGCGAACGGATTGACCAATCCGTAAAATTTCTGTTGCATCTGAAAGTAGAAACTCGCCCAATTACAACGGTATGCGTACTTTTCCCCTAGCCCGTTCTAGTTATTCGTTTCGAGCAACAGAACTGCGAAAATTTTGAGTTTTTCAAGCGTTGCTTACCTCCAAACTGCCATATCTCGCGAACGGATTGACCAATCCGCAAAATTTCTGTTGCACCAGAAAGTAGAAACTCGCCCGATTACAACGGTGTGCGTACTTTTCCCCTAGGCCGTTCTAGTTATTCGTTTCGAGCAACAGAACTGCGAAAATTTAGAGTTTTTCAAGCGTTGCTTACCTCCAAACTGCCATATCTCGCGAACGGATTGACCAATCCGCAAAATTTCTGTTGCATCTGAAAGTAGAAACTCGCCCGATTACAACACTATGCGTACTTATCCCCTAGCCCGTTCTAGTTATTCGTTTCGAGCAACAGAACTGCGAAAATTTTGAGTTTCTCAAGCGTTGCTTACCTCCAAACTGCCATATCTCGCGAACGGATTGACCAATCCGCAAAATTTCTGTTGCATCTGAAAGTAGAAACTCGCCCGATTACAACGGTGTGCGTACTTTTCCCCTAGGCCGTTCTAGTTATGCTTGTCGAGCATCAGAACTGCGAAAATTTTGAGATTCTCGAGCGTTTCTTACCTCCAAACTGCCATATCTCGCGAACGGATTGACCAATCCGCAAAATTTCTGTTGCATCTGAAAGTAGAAACTCGCCCGATTACAACGGTATGCGTACTTTTCCCCTAGCCCGTTCTAGTTATTCGTTTCGAGCAACAGAACTGCGAAAATTTTGAGTTTTTCAAGCATTTCTTACCTCCAAACTGCCATATCTCGCGAACGGATTGACCAATCCGCAAAATTTCTGTTGCATCTGAAAGTAGAAACTCGCCCGATTACAACGGTATGCGTACTTTTCCCCTAGCCCGTTCTAGTTATTCGTTTCGAGCATCAGAACTGCGAAAATGTTGAGTTTCTCAAGCGTTGCTTACCTCCAAACTGCCATATCTCGCGAAAGGATTGACCAATCCGCAAAATTTCTGTTGCATCTGAAAGTAGAAACTCGCCCGACTACAACGGTGTGCGTACTCTTCCCCTAGGCCGTTCTAGTTATTCGTTTCGAGCATCAGAACTACGAAAATTTTGAGTTTCTCAAGCGTTTCTTACCTCCAAACTGCCATATCTCGCGAACGGATTGACCAATCCGCAAAATTTCTGTTGCATCTGAAAGTAGAAACTCGCCCGATTACAACACTATGCGTACTTTTCCCCTAGGCCGTTCTAGTTATTCGTTTCGAGCAACAGAACTGCGAAAATTTTGAGTTTCTCAAGCGTTGCTTACCTCCAAACTGCCATATCTCGCGAACGGATTGACCAATCCGCAAAATTTCTGTTGCATCTGAAAGTAGAAACTCGCCCGATTACAACGGTGTGCGTACTTTTCCCCTAGGCCGTTCTAGTTATGCTTGTCGAGCATCAGAACTGCGAAAATTTTGAGTTTCTCAAGCGTTTCTTTCCTCCAAACTGCCATATCTCGCGAACGGAATGACCAATCCGCAAAATTTCTGTTGCATCTGAAAGTAGAAACTCGCCCGATTACAACGGTGTCCGTACTTTCCCCCTAGGCCGTTCTTGTTATTCGTTTCGAGCATCAGAACCGCGAAAATTTTGTGTTTCTCAAGCGTTTCTTACATCCAAACTGCCACATCTCGCGAACGGATTGACCAATCCGCAAAATTTCTGTTGCATCTGAAAGTAGAAACTCGCCCGATTACAACGGTATGCGTACTTTTCCCCTAGGCCGTTCTAGTTATTCGTTTCGAGCATCAGAACTGCGAAAATTTTGAGTTCCTCAAGCGTTTCATACATCCAAACTGCCATATCTCGCGAACGGATTGACCAATCCGCAAAATTTCTGTTGCATCTGAAAGTAGAAACTCGCCCGATTACAACGGTGTGCGTACTTTTCCCCTAGGCCGTTCTAGTTATGCTTGTCGAGCATCAGAACTGCGAAAATTTTGAGTTTCTCAAGCGTTTCTTACCTCCAAACTGCCATATCTCGCGAACGGAATGACCAATCCGCAAAATTTCTGTAGCATCTGAAAGTAGAAACTCGCCCGATTACAACACTATGCGTACTTTTCCCCTAGGCCGTTCTAGTTATTCGTTTCGAGCAACAGAACTGCGAAAATTTTGAGTTTCTCAAGCGTTGCTTACCTCAAAACTGCCATATCTCGCGAACGGATTGACCAATCCGCAAAATTTCTGTTGCATCTGAAAGTAGAAACTCGCCCGATTACAACGGTGTGCGTACTTTTCCCCTAGGCCGTTCTAGTTATGCTTGTCGAGCATCAGAACTGCGAAAATTTTGAGTTTCTCAAGCGTTTCTTACCTCCAAACTGCCATATCTCGCGAACGGAATGACCAATCCGCAAAATTTCTGTTGCATCTGAAAGTAGAAACTCGCCCGATTACAACGGTGTCCGTACTTTTCCCCTAGGCCGTTCTTGTTATTCGTTTCGAGCATCAGAACCGCGAAAATTTTGTGTTTCTCAAGCGTTTCTTACATCCAAACTGCCACATCTCGCGAACGGATTGACCAATCCGCAAAATTTCTGTTGCATCTGAAAGTAGAAACTCGCCCGATTACAACGGTATGCGTACTTTTCCCCTAGGCCGTTCTAGTTATTCGTTTCGAGCATCAGAACTGCGAAAATTTTGAGTTCCTCAAGCGTTTCTTACATCCAAACTGCCATATCTCGCGAACGGATTGACCAATCCGCAAAATTTCTGTTGCATCTGAAAGTAGAAACTCGCCCGATTACAACGGTGTGCGTACTTTTCCCCTAGGCCGTTCTAGTTATGCTTGTCGAGCATCAGAACTGCGAAAATTTTGAGTTTCTCAAGCGTTTCTTACCTCCAAACTGCCATATCTCGCGAACGGAATGACCAATCCGCAAAATTTCTGTAGCATCTGAAAGTAGAAACTCGCCCGATTACAACACTATGCGTACTTTTCCCCTAGGCCGTTCTAGTTATTCGTTTCGAGCAACAGAACTGCGAAAATTTTGAGTTTCTCAAGCGTTGCTTACCTCCAAACTGCCATATCTCGCGAACGGATTGACCAATCCGCAAAATTTCTGTTGCATCTGAAAGTAGAAACTCGCCCGATTACAACGGTGTGCGTACTTTTCCCCTAGGCCGTTCTAGTTATGCTTGTCGAGCATCAGAACTGCGAAAATTTTGAGTTTCTCAAGCGTTTCTTACCTCCAAACTGCCATATCTCGCGAACGGAATGACCAATCCGCAAAATTTCTGTTGCATCTGAAAGTAGAAACTCGCCCGATTACAAAGGTGTCCGTACTTTTCCCCTAGGCCGTTCTTGTTATTCGTTTCGAGCATCAGAACCGCGAAAATTTTGTGTTTCTCAAGCGTTTCTTACATCCAAACTGCCACATCTCGCGAACGGATTGACCAATCCGCAAAATTTCTGTTGCATCTGAAAGTAGAAACTCGCCCGATTACAACGGTATGCGTACTTTTCCCCTAGGCCGTTCTAGTTATTCGTTTCGAGCATCAGAACTGCGAAAATTTTGAGTTCCTCAAGCGTTTCTTACATCCAAACTGCCATATCTCGCGAACGGATTGACCAATCCGCAAAATTTCTGTTGCATCTGAAAGTAGAAACTCGCCCGATTACAACGGTTTGCGTACTTTTCCCCTAGGCCGTTCTAGTTATGCTTGTCGAGCATCAGAACTGCGAAAATTTTGAGTTTCTCAAGCGTTTCTTACCTCCAAACTGCCATATCTCGCGAACGGAACGACCAATCCGCAAAATTTCTGTTGCATCTGAAAGTAGAAACTCGCCCGATTACAACGGTGTGCGTACTTTTCCCCTAGGACGTTCTTGTTATTCGTTTCGAGCATCAGAACCGCGAAAATTTTGTGTTTCTCAAGCGTTTCTTACATCCAAACTGCCACATCTCGCGAACGGATTGACCAATCCGCAAAATTTCTGTTGCATCTGAAAGTAGAAACTCGCCCGATTACAACGGTATGCGTACTTTTCCCCTAGGCCGTTCTAGTTATTCGTTTCGAGCATCAGAACTGCGAAAATTTTGAGTTCCTCAAGCGTTTCTTACATCCAAACTGCCATATCTCGCGAACGGATTGACCAATCCGTAAAATTTCTGTTGCATCTGAAAGTAGAAACTCGCCCAATTACAACGGTATGCGTACTTTTCCCCTAGCCCGTTCTAGTTATTCGTTTCGAGCAACAGAACTGCGAAAATTTTGAGTTTTTCAAGCGTTGCTTACCTCCAAACTGCCATATCTCGCGAACGGATTGACCAATCCGCAAAATTTCTGTTGCACCAGAAAGTAGAGACTCGCCCGATTACAACGGTGTGCGTACTTTTCCCCTAGGCCGTTCTAGTTATTCGTTTCGAGCAACAGAACTGCGAAAATTTTGAGTTTTTCAAGCGTTGCTTACCTCCAAACTGCCATATCTCGCGAACGGATTGACCAATCCGCAAAATTTCTGTTGCATCTGAAACTAGAAACTCGCCCGATTACAACACTATGCGTACTTTTCCCCTAGGCCGTTCTAGTTATTCGTTTCGAGCATCAGAACTGCGAAAATTTTGAGTTTCTCAAGCGGTTCTTACCTCCAAACTGCCATATCTCGCGAAAGGATTGTCCAATCCGCAAAATTTCTGTTGCATCAGAAAGTAGAAACTCGCCCGATTACAACGGTATGCGTACTTTTCCCCTAGGCCGTTCTAGTTATTCGTTTCGAGCATCAGAACTGCGAAAATTTTGAGTTTCTGAAGCGTTTCTTACTTCCAAACTGCCATATCTCGCGAACGGATTGACCAATCCTCAAAATTTCTGTTGCACCTGAAAGTAGAAACCCGCCCGATTACAACGGTATGCGTACTTTTCCCCTAGGCCATTCTAGTTATTCGTTTCGAGCATCAGAACTGCGAAAATTTTGAGTTTCTCAAGCGTTTCTTACATCCAAACTGCCATATCTCGCGAACGGATTGACCAATCCGCAAAATTTCTGTTGCATCTGAAACTAGAAATTCGCCCGATTACAACGGTGTCCGTACTTTCCCCCTAGGCCGTTCTGGTTATTCGTTTCGAGCATCAGAACTGCGAAAATTTTGAGTTTCTCGAGCGTTTCTTACCTCCAAACTGCCATATCTCGCGAACGGATTGACCAATCCGCAAAATTTCTGTTGCATCTGAAACTAGAAACTCGCCCGATTACAACACTATGCGTACTTTTCCCCTAGGCCGTTCTAGTTATTCGTTTCGAGCATCAGAACTGCGAAAATTTTGAGTTTCTCAAGCGGTTCTTACCTCCAAACTGCCATATCTCGCGAAAGGATTGTCCAATCCGCAAAATTTCTGTTGCATCAGAAAGTAGAAACTCGCCCGATTACAACGGTATGCGTACTTTTCCCCTAGCCCGTTCTAGTTATTCGTTTCGAGCAACAGAACTGCGAAAATTTTGAGTTTTTCAAGCATTTCTTACCTCCAAACTGCCATATCTCGCGAACGGATTGACCAATCCGCAAAATTTCTCTTGCATCTGAAAGTAGAAACTCGCCCGATTACAACGGTATGCGTACTTTTCCCCTAGCCCGTTCTAGTTATTCGTTTCGAGCATCAGAACTGCGAAAATGTTGAGTTTCTCAAGCGTTGCTTACCTCCAAACTGCCATATCTCGCGAACGGATTGACCAATCCGCAAAATTTCTGTTGCATCTGAAAGTAGAAACTCGCCCGACTACAACGGTGTGCGTACTCTTCCCCTAGGCCATTCTAGTTATTCGTTTCGAGCATCAGAACTACGAAAATTTTGAGTTTCTCAAGCGTTTCTTACCTCCAAACTGCCATGTCTCGCGAACGGATTGACCAATCCGCAAAATTTCTGTTGCATCTGAAAGTAGAAACTCGCCCGATTACAACACTATGCGTACTTTTCCCCTAGGCCGTTCTAGTTATTCGTTTCGAGCATCAGAACTGCGAAAATTTTGAGTTTCTCAAGCGTTTCTTACTTCCAAACTGCCATATCTCGCGAACGGATTGACCAATCCGCAAAATTTCTGTTGCATCTGAAAGTAGAAACTCGCCCGATTACAACACTATGCGTACTTTTCCCCTAGGCCGTTCTAGTTATTCGTTTCGAGCATCAGAACTGCGAAAATTTTGAGTTTCTCGAGCGTTTCTTACATCCAAACTGCCATATCTCACGAACGGATTGACCAATCCTCAAAATTTCTGTTGCACCTGAAAGTACAAACCCGCCCGATTACAACGGTATGCGTACTTTTCCCCTAGGCCGTTCTAGTTATTCGTTTCGAGCATCAGAACTGCGAAAATTTTGAGTTTCTCAAGCGTTTCTTACATCCAAACTGCCATATCTCGCGAACGGATTGACCAATCCGCAAAATTTCTGTTGCATCTGAAACTAGAAATTCGCCCGATTACAACGGTGTCCGTACTTTCCCCCTAGGCCGTTCTGGTTATTCGTTTCGAGCATCAGAACTGCGAAAATTTTGAGTTTCTCGAGCGTTTCTTACCTCCAAACTGCCATATCTCGCGAACGGATTGACCAATCCGCAAAATTTCTGTTGCATCTGAAACTAGAAACTCGCCCGATTACAACACTATGCGTACTTTTCCCCTAGGCCGTTCTAGTTATTCGTTTCGAGCATCAGAACTGCGAAAATTTTGAGTTTCTCAAGCGGTTCTTACCTCCAAACTGCCATATCTCGCGAAAGGATTGTCCAATCCGCAAAATTTCTGTTGCATCAGAAAGTAGAAACTCGCCCGATTACAACGGTATGCGTACTTTTCCCCTAGCCCGTTCTAGTTATTCGTTTCGAGCAACAGAACTGCGAAAATTTTGAGTTTTTCAAGCATTTCTTACCTCCAAACTGCCATATCTCGCGAACGGATTGACCAATCCGCAAAATTTCTCTTGCATCTGAAAGTAGAAACTCGCCCGATTACAACGGTATGCGTACTTTTCCCCTAGCCCGTTCTAGTTATTCGTTTCGAGCATCAGAACTGCGAAAATGTTGAGTTTCTCAAGCGTTGCTTACCTCCAAACTGCCATATCTCGCGAACGGATTGACCAATCCGCAAAATTTCTGTTGCATCTGAAAGTAGAAACTCGCCCGACTACAACGGTGTGCGTACTCTTCCCCTAGGCCATTCTAGTTATTCGTTTCGAGCATCAGAACTACGAAAATTTTGAGTTTCTCAAGCGTTTCTTACCTCCAAACTGCCATGTCTCGCGAACGGATTGACCAATCCGCAAAATTTCTGTTGCATCTGAAAGTAGAAACTCGCCCGATTACAACACTATGCGTACTTTTCCCCTAGGCCGTTCTAGTTATTCGTTTCGAGCATCAGAACTGCGAAAATTTTGAGTTTCTCAAGCGTTTCTTACTTCCAAACTGCCATATCTCGCGAACGGATTGACCAATCCGCAAAATTTCTGTTGCATCTGAAAGTAGAAACTCGCCCGATTACAAAACTATGCGTACTTTTCCCCTAGGCCGTTCTAGTTATTCGTTTCGAGCATCAGAACTGCGAAAATTTTGAGTTTCTCGAGCGTTTCTTACATCCAAACTGCCATATCTCACGAACGGATTGATCAATCCGCAAAATTTCTGTTGCATCTGAAAGTAGAAATTCGCCCGATTACAAATGTATGCGTACTCTTCCCCTAGCCCGTTCTAGTTATTCGTTTCGAGCAACAGAACTGCGAAAATTTTGAGTTTCTCAAGCGTTGCTTACCTCCAAACTGCCATATCTCGCGAACGGATTGACCAATCCGCAAAATTTCTGTTGCATCTGAAAGTAGAAACTCGCCCGATTACAACGGTGTGCGTACTTTTCCCCTAGGCCGTTCTAGTTATGCTTGTCGAGCATCAGAACTGCGAAAATTTTGAGTTTCTCAAGCGTTTCTTACCTCCAAACTGCCATATCTCGCGAACGGAATGACCAATCCGCAAAATTTCTGTTGCATCTGAAAGTAGAAACTCGCCCGATTACAACGGTGTCCGTACTTTTCCCCTAGGCCGTTCTTGTTATTCGTTTCGAGCATCAGAACCGCGAAAATTTTGTGTTTCTCAAGCGTTTCTTACATCCAAACTGCCACATCTCGCGAACGGATTGACCAATCCGCAAAATTTCTGTTGCATCTGAAAGTAGAAACTCGCCCGATTACAACGGTATGCGTACTTTTCCCCTAGGCCGTTCTAGTTATTCGTTTCGAGCATCAGAACTGCGAAAATTTTGAGTTCCTCAAGCGTTTCTTACATCCAAACTGCCATATCTCGCGAACGGATTGACCAATCCGTAAAATTTCTGTTGCATCTGAAAGTAGAAACTCGCCCAATTACAACGGTATGCGTACTTTTCCCCTAGCCCGTTCTAGTTATTCGTTTCGAGCAACAGAACTGCGAAAATTTTGAGTTTTTCAAGCGTTGCTTACCTCCAAACTGCCATATCTCGAGAACGGATTGACCAATCCGCAAAATTTCTGTTGCACCAGAAAGTAGAAACTCGCCCGATTACAACGGTGTGCGTACTTTTCCCCTAGGCCGTTCTAGTTATTCGTTTCGAGCAACAGAACTGCGAAAATTTTGAGTTTTTCAAGCGTTGCTTACCTCCAAACTGCCATATCTCGCGAACGGATTGACCAATCCGCAAAATTTCTGTTGCATCTGAAAGTAGAAACTCGCCCGATTACAACACTATGCGTACTTTTCCCCTAGGCCGTTCTAGTTATTCGTTTCGAGCATCAGAACTGCGAAAATGTTGAGTTTCTCAAGCGTTTCTTACTTCCAAACTGCCATATCTCGCGAACGGATTGACCAATCCGCAAAATTTCTGTTGCATCTGAAAGTAGAAACTCGCCCGATTACAACGGTGGGCGTACTTTTCCCCTAGGCCGTTCTAGTTATTCGTTTCGAGCATCAGAACTGCGAAAATTTTGAGTTTCTCGAGCGTTTCTTACATCCAAACTGCCATATCTCGCGAACGGATTGACCAATCCGCAAAATTTCTGTTGCATCTGAAAGTAGAAACTCGCCCGATTACAACACTTTGCGTACTTTTCCCCTAGGCCGTTCTAGTTATTCGTTTCCAGCATCAGAACTGCGAAAATTTTGAGTTTCTCAAGCGTTTCTTACTTCCAAACTGCCATATCTCGCGAACGGATTGACCAATCCGCAAAATTTCTGTTGCATCTGAAAGTAGAAACTCGCCCGATTACAACGGTGGGCGTACTTTTCCCCTAGGCCGTTCTAGTTATTCGTTTCGAGCATCAGAACTGCGAAAATTTTGAGTTTCTCGAGCGTTTCTTACATCCAAACTGCCATATCTCACGAACGGATTGATCAATCCGCAAAATTTCTGTTGCATCTGAAAGTAGAAATTCGCCCGATTACAAATGTATGCGTACTCTTCCCCTAGCCCGTTCTAGTTATTCGTTTCGAGCAACAGAACTGCGAAAATTTTGAGTTTCTCAAGCGTTGCTTACCTCCAAACTGCCATATCTCGCGAACGGATTGACCAATCCGCAAAATTTCTGTTGCATCTGAAAGTAGAAACTCGCCCGATTACAACGGTGTGCGTACTTTTCCCCTAGGCCGTTCTAGTTATGCTTGTCGAGCATCAGAACTGCGAAAATTTTGAGTTTCTCAAGCGTTTCTTACCTCCAAACTGCCATATCTCGCGAACGGAATGACCAATCCGCAAAATTTCTGTTGCATCTGAAAGTAGAAACTCGCCCGATTACAACGGTGTCCGTACTTTTCCCCTAGGCCGTTCTTGTTATTCGTTTCGAGCATCAGAACCGCGAAAATTTTGTGTTTCTCAAGCGTTTCTTACATCCAAACTGCCACATCTCGCGAACGGATTGACCAATCCGCAAAATTTCTGTTGCATCTGAAAGTAGAAACTCGCCCGATTACAACGGTATGCGTACTTTTCCCCTAGGCCGTTCTAGTTATTCGTTTCGAGCATCAGAACTGCGAAAATTTTGAGTTCCTCAAGCGTTTCTTACATCCAAACTGCCATATCTCGCGAACGGATTGACCAATCCGTAAAATTTCTGTTGCATCTGAAAGTAGAAACTCGCCCAATTACAACGGTATGCGTACTTTTACCCTAGGCCGTTCTAGTTATTCGTTTCAAGCATCAGAACTGCGTAAATTTTGAGTTTCTCAAGCGTTTCTCACCTACAAACGGCCACATCTCGCGAACGGATTGACCAATCCGCAAAATTTCTGTTGCATCTGAAAGTAGAAACTCGCCCGATTACAACGGTGTGCGTACTTTTCCCCTAGGCCGTTCTTGTTATTCGTTTCGAGCATCAGAACCGCGAAAATTTTGAGTTTCTCAAGCGTTTCTTACCTCCAAACTGCCATATCTCGCGAACGGATTAACCAATCCGCAAAATTTCTGTTGCATCTCAAAGAATAAACTCGCCCGATTACAACGGTATGGGTACTTTTCCCCGAGGCCGTTCTAGTTATTCGTTTCGAGCATCAGAACTGCGAAAATTTTGAGTTTCTGAAGCGTTTCTTACTTCCAAAATGCCATATCTCGCGAAAGGATTGACCAATCCGCAAAATTTCTGTTGCATCTGAAGGTCGAAACTCGCCCGATTACAACGGCATGCGTACTTTTCCCCTAGGCCGTTCTAGTTATTCGTTTCGAGCATCAGAACTGCGAAAATGTTGAGTTTCTCAAGCGTTTCTTACCTACAAACTGCCATATCTCGCGAACGGATTGACCAATCCGCAAAATTTCTGTTGCATCTGAAGGTAGAAACTCGCCCGATTACAACGGTATGCGTACTTTTACCCTAGGCCGTTCTAGTTATTCGTTTCAAGCATCAGATCTGCGAAAATTTTGAGTTTCTCAAGCGTTTCTTACCTCCAAACTGCCATATCTCGCGAACGGATTGACCAATCCGCAAAATTTCTGTTGCATCTGAAAGTAGAAACTCGCCCGATTACAACGGTATGCGTACTTTTCCCGTAGGCCGTTGTAGTTATTCGTTTCGAGCATGAGAACTGCGAAAATTTTGTGTTTCTCAAGTGTTTCATACTTCCAAACTGCCATATCTCGCGAACGGATTGACCAATCCGCAAAATTTCTGTTGCATCTGAAAGTAGAAACTCGCCCGATTACAACGGTATGCGTACTTTTCCCCTAGGCCGTTCTAGTTATTCGTTTCGAGCAACAGAACTGCGAAAATTTTGAGTTTTTCAAGCGTTGCTTACCTCCAAACTGCCACATCTCGCGAACGGATTGACCAATCCGCAAAATTTCTGTTGCATCTGAAAGTAGAAACTCGCCCGATTACAACACTATGCGTACTTTTCCCCTAGGCCGTTCTAGTTATTCGTTTCGAGCATCAGAACTGCGAAAATGTTGAGTTTCTCAAGCGTTTCTTACTTCCAAACTGCCATATCTCGCGAACGGATTGACCAATCCGCAAAATTTCTGTTGCATCTGAAAGTAGAAACTCGCCCGATTACAACGGTGGGCGTACTTTTCCCCTAGGCCGTTCTAGTTATTCGTTTCGAGCATCAGAACTGCGAAAATTTTGAGTTTCTCGAGCGTTTCTTACATCCAAACTGCCATATCTCGCGAACGGATTGACCAATCCGCAAAATTTCTGTTGCATCTGAAAGTAGAAACTCGCCCGATTACAACACTTTGCGTACTTTTCCCCTAGGCCGTTCTAGTTATTCGTTTCGAGCATCAGAACTGCGAAAATTTTGAGTTTCTCAAGCGTTTCTTACTTCCAAACTGCCATATCTCGCGAACGGATTGACCAATCCGCAAAATTTCTGTTGCATCTGAAAGTAGAAACTCGCCCGATTACAACGGTGGGCGTACTTTTCCCCTAGGCCGTTCTAGTTATTCGTTTCGAGCATCAGAACTGCGAAAATTTTGAGTTTCTCGAGCGTTTCTTACATCCAAACTGCCATATCTCGCGAACGGATTGACCAATCCGCAAAATTTCTGTTGCATCTGAAAGTAGAAACTCGCCCGATTACAACGGTATGCGTACTTTTACCCTAGGCCGTTCTAGTTATTCGTTTCAAGCATCAGAACTGCGTAAATTTTGAGTTTCTCAAGCGTTTCTCACCTACAAACGGCCACATCTCGTGAACGGATTGACCAATCCGCAAAATTTCTGTTGCATCTGAAAGTAGAAACTCGCCCGATTACAACGGTATGCGTACTTTTCCCCTAGGCCGTTCTAGTTATTCGTTTCGAGCATCAGAACTGCGAAAATTTTGAGTTTCTCGAGCGTTTCTTACATCCAAACTGCCATATCTCGCGAACGGATTGACCAATCCGCAAAATTTCTGTTGCATCTGAAAGTAGAAACTCGCCCGATTACAACGGTGTCCGTACTTTTCCCCTAGGCCGTTCTTGTTATTCGTTTCGAGCATCAGAACCGCGAAAATTTTGTGTTTCTCAAGCGTTTCTTACATCCAAACTGCCACATCTCGCGAACGGATTGACCAATCCGCAAAATTTCTGTTGCATCTGAAAGTAGAAACTCGCCCGATTACAACGGTATGCGTACTTTTCCCCTAGGCCGTTCTAGTTATTCGTTTCGAGCATCAGAACTGCGAAAATTTTGAGTTCCTCAAGCGTTTCTTACATCCAAACTGCCATATCTCGCGAACGGATTGACCAATCCGCAAAATTTCTGTTGCATCTGAAAGTAGAAACTCGCCCGATTACAACGGTGTGCGTACTTTTCCCCTAGGCCGTTCTAGTTATGCTTGTCGAGCATCAGAACTGCGAAAATTTTGAGTTTCTCAAGCGTTTCTTACCTCCAAACTGCCATATCTCGCGAACGGAATGACCAATCCGCAAAATTTCTGTTGCATCTGAAAGTAGAAACTCGCCCGATTACAACGGTGTGCGTACTTTTCCCCTAGGCCGTTCTTGTTATTCGTTTCGAGCATCAGAACCGCGAAAATTTTGTGTTTCTCAAGCGTTTCTTACATCCAAACTGCCACATCTCGCGAACGGATTGACCAATCCGCAAAATTTCTGTTGCATCTGAAAGTAGAAACTCGCCCGACTACAACGGTGTGCGTACTTTTCCGCTAGCCTGTTCTAGTTATTCGTTTCAAGCATCAGAACTGCGTAAATTTTGAGTTTCTCAAGCGTTTCTCACCTACAAACTGCCACATCTCGCGAACGGATTGTCCAATCCGCAAAATTTCTGATGCATCTGAAAGTAGAAACTCGCCCGATTACAACGGTGTGCGTACTTTTCCCCTAGGCCGTTCTTGTTATTCGTTTCGAGCATCAGAACCGCGAAAATTTTGAGTTTCTCAAGCGTTTCTTACATCCAAACTGCCATATCTCGCGAACGGATTGACCAATCCTCAAAATTTCTGTTGCATCTGAAAGTAGAAACCCGCCCGATTACAACGGTATGCGTACTTTTCCCCTAGGCCGTTCTAGTTATTCGTTTCGAGCATCAGAACTGCGAAAATTATGAGTTTCTCAAGCGTTTCTTACATCCAAACTGCCATATCTCGCGAACGGATTGACCAATCCTCAAAATTTCTGTTGCATCTGAAAGTAGAAACTCGCCCGATTACAACACTATGCGTACTTTTCCCCTAGGCCGTTCTAGTTATTCGTTTCGAGCATCAGAACTGCGAAAATTTTGAGTTTCTCAAGCGTTTCTTACTTCCAAACTGCCATATCTCGCGAACGGATTGACCAATCCGCAAAATTTCTGTTGCATCTGAAAGTAGAAACTCGCCCGATTACAACACTATGCGTACTTTTCCCCTAGGCCGTTCTAGTTATTCGTTTCGAGCATCAGAACTGCGAAAATTTTGAGTTTCTCGAGCGTTTCTTACATCCAAACTGCCATATCTCACGAACGGATTGATCAATCCGCAAAATTTCTGTTGCATCTGAAAGTAGAAATTCGCCCGATTACAAATGTATGCGTACTCTTCCCCTAGCCCGTTCTAGTTATTCGTTTCGAGCAACAGAACTGCGAAAATTTTGAGTTTCTCAAGCGTTGCTTACCTCCAAACTGCCATATCTCGCGAACGGATTGACCAATCCGCAAAATTTCTGTTGCATCTGAAAGTAGAAACTCGCCCGACTACAACGGTGTGCGTACTTTTCCCCTAGGCCGTTCTAGTTATGCTTTTCGAGCATCAGAACTGCGAAAATTTTGAGTTTCTCAAGCGTTTCTTACCTCCAAACTGCCATATCTCGCGAACGGAATGACCAATCCGCAAAATTTCTGTTGCATCTGAAAGTAGAAACTCGCCCGATTACAACGGTGTCCGTACTTTTCCCCTAGGCCGTTCTTGTTATTCGTTTCGAGCATCAGAACCGCGAAAATTTTGTGTTTCTCAAGCGTTTCTTACATCCAAACTGCCACATCTCGCGAACGGATTGACCAATCCGCAAAATTTCTGTTGCATCTGAAAGTAGAAACTCGCCCGATTACAACGGTATGCGTACTTTTCCCCTAGGCCGTTCTAGTTATTCGTTTCGAGCATCAGAACTGCGAAAATTTTGAGTTCCTCAAGCGTTTCTTACATCCAAACTGCCATATCTCGCGAACGGATTGACCAATCCGTAAAATTTCTGTTGCATCTGAAAGTAGAAACTCGCCCAATTACAACGGTATGCGTACTTTTCCCCTAGCCCGTTCTAGTTATTCGTTTCGAGCAACAGAACTGCGAAAATTTTGAGTTTTTCAAGCGTTGCTTACCTCCAAACTGCCATATCTCGCGAACGGATTGACCAATCCGCAAAATTTCTGTTGCACCAGAAAGTAGAAACTCGCCCGATTACAACGGTGTGCGTACTTTTCCCCTAGGCCGTTCTAGTTATTCGTTTCGAGCAACAGAACTGCGAAAATTTTGAGTTTTTCAAGCGTTGCTTACCTCCAAACTGCCATATCTCGCGAACGGATTGACCAATCCGCAAAATTTCTGTTGCATCTGAAAGTAGAAACTCGCCCGATTACAACACTATGCGTACTTTTCCCCTAGGCCGTTCTAGTTATTCGTTTCGAGCATCAGAACTGCGAAAATGTTGAGTTTCTCAAGCGTTTCTTACTTCCAAACTGCCATATCTCGCGAACGGATTGACCAATCCGCAAAATTTCTGTTGCATCTGAAAGTAGAAACTCGCCCGATTACAACGGTGGGCGTACTTTTCCCCTAGGCCGTTCTAGTTATTCGTTTCGAGCATCAGAACTGCGAAAATTTTGAGTTTCTCGAGCGTTTCTTACATCCAAACTGCCATATCTCGCGAACGGATTGACCAATCCGCAAAATTTCTGTTGCATCTGAAAGTAGAAACTCGCCCGATTACAACACTTTGCGTACTTTTCCCCTAGGCCGTTCTAGTTATTCGTTTCGAGCATCAGAACTGCGAAAATTTTGAGTTTCTCAAGCGTTTCTTACTTCCAAACTGCCATATCTCGCGAACGGATTGACCAATCCTCAAAATTTCTGTTGCATCTGAAAGTAGAAACTCGCCCGATTACAACGGTGGGCGTACTTTTCCCCTAGGCCGTTCTAGTTATTCGTTTCGAGCATCAGAACTGCGAAAATTTTGAGTTTCTCGAGCGTTTCTTACATCCAAACTGCCATATCTCGCGAACGGATTGACCAATCCGCAAAATTTCTGTTGCATCTGAAAGTAGAAACTCGCCCGATTACAACGGTGGGCGTACTTTTCCCCTAGGCCGTTCTAGTTATTCGTTTCGAGCATCAGAACTGCGAAAATTTTGAGTTTCTCGAGCGTTTCTTACATCCAAACTGCCATATCTCACGAACGGATTGATCAATCCGCAAAATTTCTGTTGCATCTGAAAGTAGAAATTCGCCCGATTACAAATGTATGCGTACTCTTCCCCTAGCCCGTTCTAGTTATTCGTTTCGAGCAACAGAACTGCGAAAATTTTGAGTTTCTCAAGCGTTGCTTACCTCCAAACTGCCATATCTCGCGAACGGATTGACCAATCCGCAAAATTTCTGTTG
The DNA here is from genome assembly GCF_051014685.1 of Ptiloglossa arizonensis. NCBI lineage: Eukaryota > Metazoa > Arthropoda > Insecta > Hymenoptera > Colletidae > Ptiloglossa > Ptiloglossa arizonensis. The sequence continues at coordinate 235,422 of NW_027478539.1, read as the reverse complement.
CATCTGAAAGTAGAAACTCGCCCGATTACAACGGTGTGCGTACTTTTCCCCTAGGCCGTTCTAGTTATGCTTGTCGAGCATCAGAACTGCGAAAATTTTGAGTTTCTCAAGCGTTTCTTACCTCCAAACTGCCATATCTCGCGAACGGAATGACCAATCCGCAAAATTTCTGTTGCATCTGAAAGTAGAAACTCGCCCGATTACAACGGTGTCCGTACTTTTCCCCTAGGCCGTTCTTGTTATTCGTTTCGAGCATCAGAACCGCGAAAATTTTGTGTTTCTCAAGCGTTTCTTACATCCAAACTGCCACATCTCGCGAACGGATTGACCAATCCGCAAAATTTCTGTTGCATCTGAAAGTAGAAACTCGCCCGATTACAACGGTATGCGTACTTTTCCCCTAGGCCGTTCTAGTTATTCGTTTCGAGCATCAGAACTGCGAAAATTTTGAGTTTCTCGAGCGTTTCTTACATCCAAACTGCCATATCTCGCGAACGGATTGACCAATCCGCAAAATTTCTGTTGCATCTGAAAGTAGAAACTCGCCCGATTACAACACTTTGCGTACTTTTCCCCTAGGCCGTTCTAGTTATTCGTTTCGAGCATCAGAACTGCGAAAATTTTGAGTTTCTCAAGCGTTTCTTACTTCCAAACTGCCATATCTCGCGAACGGATTGACCAATCCTCAAAATTTCTGTTGCATCTGAAAGTAGAAACTCGCCCGATTACAACGGTGGGCGTACTTTTCCCCTAGGCCGTTCTAGTTATTCGTTTCGAGCATCAGAACTGCGAAAATTTTGAGTTTCTCGAGCGTTTCTTACATCCAAACTGCCATATCTCGCGAACGGATTGACCAATCCGCAAAATTTCTGTTGCATCTGAAAGTAGAAACTCGCCCGATTACAACGGTGGGCGTACTTTTCCCCTAGGCCGTTCTAGTTATTCGTTTCGAGCATCAGAACTGCGAAAATTTTGAGTTTCTCGAGCGTTTCTTACATCCAAACTGCCATATCTCACGAACGGATTGATCAATCCGCAAAATTTCTGTTGCATCTGAAAGTAGAAATTCGCCCGATTACAAATGTATGCGTACTCTTCCCCTAGCCCGTTCTAGTTATTCGTTTCGAGCAACAGAACTGCGAAAATTTTGAGTTTCTCAAGCGTTGCTTACCTCCAAACTGCCATATCTCGCGAACGGATTGACCAATCCGCAAAATTTCTGTTGCATCTGAAAGTAGAAACTCGCCCGATTACAACGGTGTGCGTACTTTTCCCCTAGGCCGTTCTAGTTATGCTTGTCGAGCATCAGAACTGCGAAAATTTTGAGTTTCTCAAGCGTTTCTTACCTCCAAACTGCCATATCTCGCGAACGGAATGACCAATCCGCAAAATTTCTGTTGCATCTGAAAGTAGAAACTCGCCCGATTACAACGGTGTCCGTACTTTTCCCCTAGGCCGTTCTTGTTATTCGTTTCGAGCATCAGAACCGCGAAAATTTTGTGTTTCTCAAGCGTTTCTTACATCCAAACTGCCACATCTCGCGAACGGATTGACCAATCCGCAAAATTTCTGTTGCATCTGAAAGTAGAAACTCGCCCGATTACAACGGTATGCGTACTTTTCCCCTAGGCCGTTCTAGTTATTCGTTTCGAGCATCAGAACTGCGAAAATTTTGAGTTCCTCAAGCGTTTCTTACATCCAAACTGCCATATCTCGCGAACGGATTGACCAATCCGTAAAATTTCTGTTGCATCTGAAAGTAGAAACTCGCCCAATTACAACGGTATGCGTACTTTTCCCCTAGCCCGTTCTAGTTATTCGTTTCGAGCAACAGAACTGCGAAAATTTTGAGTTTTTCAAGCGTTGCTTACCTCCAAACTGCCATATCTCGCGAACGGATTGACCAATCCGCAAAATTTCTGTTGCACCAGAAAGTAGAAACTCGCCCGATTACAACGGTGTGCGTACTTTTCCCCTAGGCCGTTCTAGTTATTCGTTTCGAGCAACAGAACTGCGAAAATTTTGAGTTTTTCAAGCGTTGCTTACCTCCAAACTGCCATATCTCGCGAACGGATTGACCAATCCGCAAAATTTCTGTTGCATCTGAAAGTAGAAACTCGCCCGATTACAACACTATGCGTACTTTTCCCCTAGGCCGTTCTAGTTATTCGTTTCGAGCATCAGAACTGCGAAAATGTTGAGTTTCTCAAGCGTTTCTTACTTCCAAACTGCCATATCTCGCGAACGGATTGACCAATCCGCAAAATTTCTGTTGCATCTGAAAGTAGAAACTCGCCCGATTACAACGGTGGGCGTACTTTTCCCCTAGGCCGTTCTAGTTATTCGTTTCGAGCATCAGAACTGCGAAAATTTTGAGTTTCTCGAGCGTTTCTTACATCCAAACTGCCATATCTCGCGAACGGATTGACCAATCCGCAAAATTTCTGTTGCATCTGAAAGTAGAAACTCGCCCGATTACAACACTTTGCGTACTTTTCCCCTAGGCCGTTCTAGTTATTCGTTTCGAGCATCAGAACTGCGAAAATTTTGAGTTTCTCAAGCGTTTCTTACTTCCAAACTGCCATATCTCGCGAACGGATTGACCAATCCGCAAAATTTCTGTTGCATCTGAAAGTAGAAACTCGCCCGATTACAACGGTGGGCGTACTTTTCCCCTAGGCCGTTCTAGTTATTCGTTTCGAGCATCAGAACTGCGAAAATTTTGAGTTTCTCGAGCGTTTCTTACATCCAAACTGCCATATCTCGCGAACGGATTGACCAATCCGCAAAATTTCTGTTGCATCTGAAAGTAGAAACTCGCCCGATTACAACGGTGGGCGTACTTTTCCCCTAGGCCGTTCTAGTTATTCGTTTCGAGCATCAGAACTGCGAAAATGTTGAGTTTCTCAAGCGTTTCTTACCTACAAACTGCCATATCTCGCGAACGGATTGACCAATCCGCAAAATTTCTGTTGCATCTGAAGGTAGAAACTCGCCCGATTACAACGGTATGCGTACTTTTACCCTAGGCCGTTCTAGTTATTCGTTTCAAGCATCAGAACTGCGTAAATTTTGAGTTTCTCAAGCGTTTCTCACCTACAAACGGCCACATCTCGCGAACGGATTGACCAATCCGCAAAATTTCTGTTGCATCTGAAAGTAGAAACTCGCCCGATTACAACGGTGTGCGTACTTTTCCCCTAGGCCGTTCTTGTTATTCGTTTCGAGCATCAGAACCGCGAAAATTTTGAGTTTCTCAAGCGTTTCTTACCTCCAAACTGCCATATCTCGCGAACGGATTAACCAATCCGCAAAATTTCTGTTGCATCTCAAAGAATAAACTCGCCCGATTAAAACGGTATGGGTACTTTTCCCCGAGGCCGTTCTAGTTATTCGTTTCGAGCATCAGAACTGCGAAAATTTTGAGTTTCTGAAGCGTTTCTTACTTCCAAAATGCCATATCTCGCGAAAGGATTGACCAATCCGCAAAATTTCTGTTGCATCTGAAGGTCGAAACTCGCCCGATTACAACGGCATGCGTACTTTTCCCCTAGGCCGTTCTAGTTATTCGTTTCGAGCATCAGAACTGCGAAAATGTTGAGTTTCTCAAGCGTTTCTTACCTACAAACTGCCATATCTCGCGAACGGATTGACCAATCCGCAAAATTTCTGTTGCATCTGAAGGTAGAAACTCGCCCGATTACAACGGTATGCGTACTTTTACCCTAGGCCGTTCTAGTTATTCGTTTCAAGCATCAGATCTGCGAAAATTTTGAGTTTCTCAAGCGTTTCTTACCTCCAAACTGCCATATCTCGCGAACGGATTGACCAATCCGCAAAATTTCTGTTGCATCTGAAAGTAGAAACTCGCCCGATTACAACGGTATGCGTACTTTTCCCCTAGGCCGTTCTAGTTATTCGTTTCGAGCATCAGAACTGCGAAAATTTTGAGTTTCTCGAGCGTTTCTTACATCCAAACTGCCATATCTCGCGAACGGATTGACCAATCCGCAAAATTTCTGTTGCATCTGAAAGTAGAAACTCGCCCGATTACAACGGTGGGCGTACTTTTCCCCTAGGCCGTTCTAGTTATTCGTTTCGAGCATCAGAACTGCGAAAATGTTGAGTTTCTCAAGCGTTTCTTACCTACAAACTGCCATATCTCGCGAACGGATTGACCAATCCGCAAAATTTCTGTTGCATCTGAAGGTAGAAACTCGCCCGATTACAACGGTATGCGTACTTTTACCCTAGGCCGTTCTAGTTATTCGTTTCAAGCATCAGAACTGCGTAAATTTTGAGTTTCTCAAGCGTTTCTCACCTACAAACGGCCACATCTCGCGAACGGATTGACCAATCCGCAAAATTTCTGTTGCATCTGAAAGTAGAAACTCGCCCGATTACAACGGTGTGCGTACTTTTCCCCTAGGCCGTTCTTGTTATTCGTTTCGAGCATCAGAACCGCGAAAATTTTGAGTTTCTCAAGCGTTTCTTACCTCCAAACTGCCATATCTCGCGAACGGATTAACCAATCCGCAAAATTTCTGTTGCATCTCAAAGAATAAACTCGCCCGATTAAAACGGTATGGGTACTTTTCCCCGAGGCCGTTCTAGTTATTCGTTTCGAGCATCAGAACTGCGAAAATTTTGAGTTTCTGAAGCGTTTCTTACTTCCAAAATGCCATATCTCGCGAAAGGATTGACCAATCCGCAAAATTTCTGTTGCATCTGAAGGTCGAAACTCGCCCGATTACAACGGCATGCGTACTTTTCCCCTAGGCCGTTCTAGTTATTCGTTTCGAGCATCAGAACTGCGAAAATGTTGAGTTTCTCAAGCGTTTCTTACCTACAAACTGCCATATCTCGCGAACGGATTGACCAATCCGCAAAATTTCTGTTGCATCTGAAGGTAGAAACTCGCCCGATTACAACGGTATGCGTACTTTTACCCTAGGCCGTTCTAGTTATTCGTTTCAAGCATCAGATCTGCGAAAATTTTGAGTTTCTCAAGCGTTTCTTACCTCCAAACTGCCATATCTCGCGAACGGATTGACCAATCCGCAAAATTTCTGTTGCATCTGAAAGTAGAAACTCGCCCGATTACAACGGTATGCGTACTTTTCCCGTAGGCCGTTGTAGTTATTCGTTTCGAGCATGAGAACTGCGAAAATTTTGTGTTTCTCAAGTGTTTCATACTTCCAAACTGCCATATCTCGCGAACGGATTGACCAATCCGCAAAATTTCTGTTGCATCTGAAAGTAGAAACTCGCCCGATTACAACGGTATGCGTACTTTTCCCCTAGGCCGTACTGGTTATTCGTTTCGAGCATCAGAACTGTGAAAATTTTGAGTTTCTCAACCGTTTCATACCTCCAAACTGCCATATCTCGCGAACGGATTGACCAATCCGCAAAATTTCTGTTGCATCTGAAAGTAGAAAGTCGCCCGATTACAACGGTATGCGTACTTTTCCCCTAGACCGCTCTAGTTATGCTTGTCGAGCATCAGAACTGCGAAAATTTTGAGTTTCTCAAGCGTTTCTTACCTCCAAACTGCCATATCTCGCGAACGGATTGACCAATCCGCAAAATTTCTGTTGCATCTGAAAGTAGAAACTCGCCCGATTACAACGGTATGCGTACTTTTCCCTTCGGCCGTTCTGGTTATTCGTTTCGAGCATCAGAACTGCGAAAATGTTGAGTTTCTCAAGCGTTTCTTACCTACAAACTGCCATATCTCGCGAACGGATTGACCAATCCGCAAAATTTCTGTTGCATCTGAAAGTAGATACTCACCCGATTACAACGGTATGCGTACTTTTCCCCTAGGCCGTTCTAGTTATTCGTTTCGAGCATCAGAACTGCGAAAATTTTGAGTTTCTCAAGCGTTTCTTACCTCCAAACTGCCATATCTCGCGAACGGATTGACCAATCCGCAAAATTTCTGTTGCATCTGAAAGTAGAAACTCGCCCGATTACAACGGTATGCGTACTTTTCCCCTGGTCCGTTCTAGTTATTCGTTTCGAGCATCAGAACTGAGAAAATTTTGAGTTTCTCAAGCGTTTCTTACCTCCAAACTGCCATATCTCGCGATCGGATTGACCAGTCCGCAAAATTTCTGTTGCATCTGAAAGTACAAACTCGCCCGATTACAACGGTATGCCTACTTTTCCCCTAGGCCGTTCTAGTTATTCGTTTCGAGCATCAGAACTGCGAAAATGTTGAGTTTCTCAAGCGTTTCTTACCTCCAAACTGCCATATCTCGCGAACGGATTGACCAATCCGCAAAATTTCTGTTGCATCTGAAAGTAGAAACTCGCCCGATTACAACGGTATGCGTACTTTTCCCCTAGACCGTTCTAGTTATGCTTGTCGAGCATCAGAACTGCGAAAATTTTGAGTTTCTCAAGCGTTTCTTACTTCCAAACTGCCATATCTCGCGAACGGATTGACCAATCCACAAAATTTCTGATGCATCTGAAAGTAGAAACTCGCCCGATTACAACGGTATGCGTACTTTTCCCCTAGGCCGTTCTCGTTATTCGTTTCGAGCATCAGAACTGTGAAAATTTTGAGTATCTCAACCGTTTCTTACCTCCAAACTGCCATATCTCGCGAACGGATTGACCAATCCGCAAAATTTTAGTTGCATCTGAAAGTAGAAAGTCGCCCGATTACAACGGTTTGCGTACTTTTCCCCTAGACCGTTCTAGTTATGCTTGTCGAGCATCAGAACTGCGAAAATTTTGAGTTTCTCAAGCGTTTCTTACCTCCAAACTGCCATATCTCGCGAACGGATTGAACAATCCGCAAAATTTCTGTTGCATCTGAAAGTAGAAACTCGCCCGATTACAACGGTATGCGTACTTTTACCCTAGGCCGTTCTAGTTAATCGTTTCGAGCATCAGAACTGCGAAAATTTTGAGTTTCTCAAGCGTTTCTTACTTCCAAACTGCCATATCTCGCGAACGGATTGACCAATCCGCAAAATTTCTGATGCATCTGAAAGTAGAAACTCGCCCGATTACAACGGTATGCGTACTTTTCCCCTCGGCCGTTCTGGTTATTCGTTTCGAGCATCAGAACTGCGAAAATGTTGAGTTTCTCAAGCGTTTCTTACCTACAAACTGCCATATCTCGCGAACAGATTGACCAATCCGCAAAATTTCTGTTGCATCTGAAAGTAGAAATTCGCCCGATTACAACGGTATGCGTACTTTTACCCTAGGCCGTTCTAGTTATTCGTTTCAAGCATCAGATCTGCGAAAATTTTGAGTTTCTCAAGCGTTTCTTACCTCCAAACTGCCATATCTCGCGAACGGATTGACCAATCCGCAAAATTTCTGTTGCATCTGAAAGTAGAAACTCGCCCGATTACAACGGTATGCGTACTTTTCCCGTAGGCCGTTGTAGTTATTCGTTTCGAGCATGAGAACTGCGAAAATTTTGTGTTTCTCAAGTGTTTCATACTTCCAAACTGCCATATCTCGCGAACGGATTGACCAATCCGCAAAATTTCTGTTGCATCTGAAAGTAGAAACTCGCCCGATTACAACGGTATGCGTACTTTTCCCCTAGGCCGTACTGGTTATTCGTTTCGAGCATCAGAACTGTGAAAATTTTGAGTTTCTCAACCGTTTCATACCTCCAAACTGCCATATCTCGCGAACGGATTGACCAATCCGCAAAATTTCTGTTGCATCTGAAAGTAGAAAGTCGCCCGATTACAACGGTATGCGTACTTTTCCCCTAGACCGCTCTAGTTATGCTTGTCGAGCATCAGAACTGCGAAAATTTTGAGTTTCTCAAGCGTTTCTTACCTCCAAACTGCCATGTCTCGCGAACGGATTGACCAATCCGCAAAATTTCTGTTGCATCTGAAAGTAGAAACTCGCCCGATTACAACGGTATGCGTACTTTTCCCTTCGGCCGTTCTGGTTATTCGTTTCGAGCATCAGAACTGCGAAAATGTTGAGTTTCTCAAGCGTTTCTTACCTACAAACTGCCATATCTCGCGAACGGATTGACCAATCCGCAAAATTTCTGTTGCATCTGAAAGTAGATACTCACCCGATTACAACGGTATGCGTACTTTTCCCCTAGGCCGTTCTAGTTATTCGTTTCGAGCATCAGAACTGCGAAAATTTTGAGTTTCTCAAGCGTTTCTTACCTCCAAACTGCCATATCTCGCGAACGGATTGACCAATCCGCAAAATTTCTGTTGCATCTGAAAGTAGAAACTCGCCCGATTACAACGGTATGCGTACTTTTCCCCTGGTCCGTTCTAGTTATTCGTTTCGAGCATCAGAACTGAGAAAATTTTGAGTTTCTCAAGCGTTTCTTACCTCCAAACTGCCATATCTCGCGATCGGATTGACCAGTCCGCAAAATTTCTGTTGCATCTGAAAGTACAAACTCGCCCGATTACAACGGTATGCCTACTTTTCCCCTAGGCCGTTCTAGTTATTCGTTTCGAGCATCAGAACTGCGAAAATGTTGAGTTTCTCAAGCGTTTCTTACCTCCAAACTGCCATATCTCGCGAACGGATTGACCAATCCGCAAAATTTCTGTTGCATCTGAAAGTAGAAACTCGCCCGATTACAACGGTATGCGTACTTTTCCCCTAGACCGTTCTAGTTATTCGTTTCGAGCATCAGAACTGCGAAAAATTTGAGTTTCTCAAGCGTTTCTTACATCCAAACTGCCATATCTCGCGAACGGATTGACCAATCCTCAAAATTTCTGTTGCATCTGAAAGTAGAAAGTCGCCCGATTACAACGGTATGCGTACTTTTCCCCTAGACCGTTCTAGTTATGCTTGTCGAGCATCAGAACTGCGAAAATTTTGAGTTTCTCAAGCGTTTCTTACTTCCAAACTGCCATATCTCGCGAACGGATTGACCAATCCACAAAATTTCTGATGCATCTGAAAGTAGAAACTCGCCCGATTACAACGGTATGCGTACTTTTCCCCTAGGCCGTTCTCGTTATTCGTTTCGAGCATCAGAACTGTGAAAATTTTGAGTATCTCAACCGTTTCTTACCTCCAAACTGCCATATCTCGCGAACGGATTGACCAATCCGCAAAATTTTAGTTGCATCTGAAAGTAGAAAGTCGCCCGATTACAACGGTTTGCGTACTTTTCCCCTAGACCGTTCTAGTTATGCTTGTCGAGCATCAGAACTGCGAAAATTTTGAGTTTCTCAAGCGTTTCTTACCTCCAAACTGCCATATCTCGCGAACGGATTGAACAATCCGCAAAATTTCTGTTGCATCTGAAAGTAGAAACTCGCCCGATTACAACGGTATGCGTACTTTTACCCTAGGCCGTTCTAGTTAATCGTTTCGAGCATCAGAACTGCGAAAATTTTGAGTTTCTCAAGCGTTTCTTACTTCCAAACTGCCATATCTCGCGAACGGATTGACCAATCCGCAAAATTTCTGATGCATCTGAAAGTAGAAACTCGCCCGATTACAACGGTATGCGTACTTTTCCCCTCGGCCGTTCTGGTTATTCGTTTCGAGCATCAGAACTGCGAAAATGTTGAGTTTCTCAAGCGTTTCTTACCTACAAACTGCCATATCTCGCGAACAGATTGACCAATCCGCAAAATTTCTGTTGCATCTGAAAGTAGAAATTCGCCCGATTACAACGGTATGCGTACTTCTCACCTAGACCGTTCTAGTTATGCTTGTCGAGCATCAGAACTGCGAAAATTTTGAGTTTCTCAAGCGTTTCTTTCCTCCAAACTGCCATATCTCGCGAACGGATTGACCAATCCGCAAAATTTCTGTTGCATCTGAAAGTAGAAACTCGCCCGATTACAACGGTATGCGTACTTTTCCCGTCGGCCGTTGTAGTTATTCGTTTCGAGCATGAGAACTGCGAAAATTTTGTGTTTCTCAAGTGTTTCATGCTTCCAAACTGCCATATCTCGCGAACGGATTGACCAATCCGCAAAATTTCTGTTGCATCTGAAAGTAGAAACTCGCCCGATTACAACGGTATGCGTACTTTTCCCCTAGGCCGTACTGGTTATTCGTTTCGAGCATCAGAACTGTGAAAATTTTGAGTTTCTCAACCGTTTCATACCTCCAAACTGCCATATCTCGCGAACGGATTGACCAATCCGCAAAATTTCTGTTGCATCTGAAAGTAGAAAGTCGCCCGATTACAACGGTATGCGTACTTTTCCCCTAGACCGCTCTAGTTATGCTTGTCGAGCATCAGAACTGCGAAAATTTTGAGTTTCTCAAGCGTTTCTTACCTCCAAACTGCCATATCTCGCGAACGGATTGACTAATCCGCAAAATTTCTGTTGCATCTGAAAGTAGAAACTCGCCCGATTACAACGGTATGCGTACTTTTCCCCTAGGCCGTTCTAGTTATTCGTTTCGAGCATCAGAACTGCGAAAATTTTGGGTTTCTCAAGCGTTTCTTACCTCCAAACTGCTATATCTCGCGAACGGATTGACCAATCCGCAAAATTTCTGTTGCATCTGAAAGTAGAAACTCGCCCGATTACAACGGTATGCGTACTTTTCCCCTAGGCCGTTCTAGTTATTCGTTTCGAGCATCAGAACTGCGAAAATTTTGAGTTTCTCAAGCGTTTCTTACTTCCAAACCGCCATATCTCGCGAACGGATTGACCAATCCGCAAAATTTTAGTTGCATCTGAAAGTAGAAAGTCGCCCGATTACAACGGTTTGCGTACTTTTCCCCTAGACCGTTCTAGTTATGCTTGTCGAGCATCAGAACTGCGAAAATTTTGAGTTTCTCAAGCGTTTCTTACCTCCAAACTGCCATATCTCGCGAACGGATTGAACAATCCGCAAAATTTCTGATGCATCTGAAAGTAGAAACTCGCCCGATTACAACGGTATGCGTACTTTTCCACTCGGCCGTTCTGGTTATTCGTTTCGAGCATCAGAACTGCGAAAATGTTGAGTTTCTCAAGCGTTTCTTACCTACAAACTGCCATATCTCGCGAACGGATTGACCAATCCGCAAAATTTCTGTTGCATCTGAAAGTAGAAAGTCGCCCGATTACAACGGTATGCGTACTTTTCCCCTAGACCGCTCTAGTTATGCTTGTCGAGCATCAGAACTGCGAAAATTTTGAGTTTCTCAAGCGTTTCTTACCTCCAAACTGCCATATCTCGCGAACGGATTGACTAATCCGCAAAATTTCTGTTGCATCTGAAAGTAGAAACTCGCCCGATTACAACGGTATGCGTACTTCTCACCTAGACCGTTCTAGTTATGCTTGTCGAGCATCAGAACTGCGAAAATTTTGAGTTTCTCAAGCGTTTCTTACCTCCAAACTGCCATATCTCGCGAACGGATTGACCAATCCGCAAAATTTCTGTTGCATCTGAAAGTAGAAAGTCGCCCGATTACAACGGTATGCGTACTTTTCCCCTAGACCGCTCTAGTTATGCTTGTCGAGCATCAGAACTGCCAAAATTTCGAGTTTCTCAAGCGTTTCTTACCTCCAAACTGCCATATCTCGCGAACGGATTGACCAATCCGCAAAATTTCTGTTGCATCTGAAAGTAGAAACTCGCCCGATTACAACGGTATGCGTACTTTTCCCGTCGGCCGTTGTAGTTATTCGTTTCGAGCATGAGAACTGCGAAAATTTTGTGTTTCTCAAGTGTTTCATGCTTCCAAACTGCCATATCTCGCGAACGGATTGACCAATCCGCAAAATTTCTGTTGCATCTGAAAGTAGAAACTCGCCCGATTACAACGGTATGCGTACTTTTCCCCTAGGCCGTACTGGTTATTCGTTTCGAGCATCAGAACTGTGAAAATTTTGAGTTTCTCAACCGTTTCATACCTCCAAACTGCCATATCTCGCGAACGGATTGACCAATCCGCAAAATTTCTGTTGCATCTGAAAGTAGAAAGTCGCCCGATTACAACGGTATGCGTACTTTTCCCCTAGACCGCTCTAGTTATGCTTGTCGAGCATCAGAACTGCGAAAATTTTGAGTTTCTCAAGCGTTTCTTACCTCCAAACTGCCATATCTCGCGAACGGATTGACTAATCCGCAAAATTTCTGTTGCATCTGAAAGTAGAAACTCGCCCGATTACAACGGTATGCGTACTTTTCCCCTAGGCCGTTCTAGTTATTCGTTTCGAGCATCAGAACTGCGAAAATTTTGGGTTTCTCAAGCGTTTCTTACCTCCAAACTGCTATATCTCGCGAACGGATTGACCAATCCGCAAAATTTCTGTTGCATCTGAAAGTAGAAACTCGCCCGATTACAACGGTATGCGTACTTTTCCCCTAGGCCGTTCTAGTTATTCGTTTCGAGCATCAGAACTGCGAAAATTTTGAGTTTCTCAAGCGTTTCTTACTTCCAAACCGCCATATCTCGCGAACGGATTGACCAATCCGCAAAATTTTAGTTGCATCTGAAAGTAGAAAGTCGCCCGATTACAACGGTTTGCGTACTTTTCCCCTAGACCGTTCTAGTTATGCTTGTCGAGCATCAGAACTGCGAAAATTTTGAGTTTCTCAAGCGTTTCTTACCTCCAAACTGCCATATCTCGCGAACGGATTGAACAATCCGCAAAATTTCTGATGCATCTGAAAGTAGAAACTCGCCCGATTACAACGGTATGCGTACTTTTCCACTCGGCCGTTCTGGTTATTCGTTTCGAGCATCAGAACTGCGAAAATGTTGAGTTTCTCAAGCGTTTCTTACCTACAAACTGCCATATCTCGCGAACGGATTGACCAATCCGCAAAATTTCTGTTGCATCTGAAAGTAGAAAGTCGCCCGATTACAACGGTATGCGTACTTTTCCCCTAGACCGCTCTAGTTATGCTTGTCGAGCATCAGAACTGCGAAAATTTTGAGTTTCTCAAGCGTTTCTTACCTCCAAACTGCCATATCTCGCGAACGGATTGACTAATCCGCAAAATTTCTGTTGCATCTGAAAGTAGAAACTCGCCCGATTACAACGGTATGCGTACTTCTCACCTAGACCGTTCTAGTTATGCTTGTCGAGCATCAGAACTGCGAAAATTTTGAGTTTCTCAAGCGTTTCTTACCTCCAAACTGCCATATCTCGCGAACGGATTGACCAATCCGCAAAATTTCTGTTGCATCTGAAAGTAGAAAGTCGCCCGATTACAACGGTATGCGTACTTTTCCCCTAGACCGCTCTAGTTATGCTTGTCGAGCATCAGAACTGCCAAAATTTCGAGTTTCTCAAGCGTTTCTTACCTCCAAACTGCCATATCTCGCGAACGGATTGACCAATTCGCAAAATTTCTGTTGCATCTGAAAGTAGAAACTCGCCCGATTACAACGGTATGCGTACTTTTCCCCTAGGCCGTTCTAGTTATTCGTTTCGAGCATCAGAACTGCGAAAATTTTGAGTTTCTCAAGCGTTTCTTACTTCCAAACTGCCATATCTCGCGAACGGATTGAACAATCCGCAAAATTTCTGTTGCATCTGAAAGTAGAAACTCGCCCGATTACAACGGTATGCGTACTTTTCCCGTAGGCCGTTGTAGTTATTCGTTTCGAGCATGAGAACTGCGAAAATTTTGGGTTTCTCAAGCGTTGCTTACCTCCAAACTGCCATATCTCGCGAACGGATTGACCAATCCGCAAAATTTCTGTTGCATCTGAAAGTAGAAACTCGCCCGATTACAACGGTATGCGTACTTTTCCCCTGGGCCGTTCTGGTTATTCGTTTCGAGTATCAGAACTGTGATAATTTTGAGTTTCTCGACCGTTTCTTACCTCCGAACTGCCATATCTCGCGAACGGATTGACCAATCCGCAAAATTTCTGTTGCATCTGAAAGTAGAAAGTCGCCCGATTACAACGGTATGCGTACTTTTCCCCTAGACCGTTCAAGTTATGCTTGTCGAGCACCAGAACTGCGAAAATTTTGAGTTTCTCAAGCGTTTCTTACCTCCAAACTGCCATATCTCGCGAACGGATTGACTAATCCGCAAAATTTCTGTTGCATCTGAAAGTAGAAACTCGCCCGATTACAACGGTATGCGTACTTTTCCCCTAGGCGGTTCTAGTTATTCGTTTCGAGCATCAGAACTGCGAAAATTTTGAGTTTCTCAAGCGTTTCTTACCTCCAAACTGCCATATCTCGCGATCGGATTGACCAGTCCGCAAAATTTCTGTTGCATCTGAAAGTACAAACTCGCCCGATTACAACGGTATGCCTACTTTTCCCCTAGGCCGTTCTAGTTATTCGTTTCGAGCATCAGAACTGCGAAAATGTTGAGTTTCTCAAGCGTTTCTTACCTCCAAACTGCCATATCTCGCGAACGGATTGACCAATCCGCAAAATTTCTGTTGCATCTGAAAGTAGAAACTCGCCCGATTACAACGGTATGCGTACTTTTCCCCTAGACCGTTCTAGTTATTCGTTTCGAGCATCAGAACTGCGAAAAATTTGAGTTTCTCAAGCGTTTCTTACTTCCAAACTGCCATATCTCGCGAACGGATTGACCAATCCTCAAAATTTCTGTTGCATCTGAAAGTAGAAAGTCGCCCGATTACAACGGTATGCGTACTTTTCCCCTAGACCGTTCTAGTTATGCTTGTCGAGCATCAGAACTGCGAAAATTTTGAGTTTCTCAAGCGTTTCTTACTTCCAAACTGCCATATCTCGCGAACGGATTGACCAATCCACAAAATTTCTGATGCATCTGAAAGTAGAAACTCGCCCGATTACAACGGTATGCGTACTTTTCCCCTAGGCCGTTCTCGTTATTCGTTTCGAGCATCAGAACTGTGAAAATTTTGAGTATCTCAACCGTTTCTTACCTCCAAACTGCCATATCTCGCGAACGGATTGACCAATCCGCAAAATTTTAGTTGCATCTGAAAGTAGAAAGTCGCCCGATTACAACGGTTTGCGTACTTTTCCCCTTGACCGTTCTAGTTATGCTTGTCGAGCATCAGAACTGCGAAAATTTTGAGTTTCTCAAGCGTTTCTTACCTCCAAACTGCCATATCTCGCGAACGGATTGAACAATCCGCAAAATTTCTGTTGCATCTGAAAGTACAAACTCGCCCGATTACAACGGTATGCGTACTTTTACCCTAGGCCGTTCTAGTTAATCGTTTCGAGCATCAGAACTGCGAAAATTTTGAGTTTCTCAAGCGTTTCTTACTTCCAAACTGCCATATCTCGCGAACGGATTGACCAATCCGCAAAATTTCTGATGCATCTGAAAGTAGAAACTCGCCCGATTACAACGGTATGCGTACTTTTCCCCTCGGCCGTTCTGGTTATTCGTTTCGAGCATCAGAACTGCGAAAATGTTGAGTTTCTCAAGCGTTTCTTACCTACAAACTGCCATATCTCGCGAACAGATTGACCAATCCGCAAAATTTCTGTCGCATCTGAAAGTAGAAATTCGCCCGATTACAACGGTATGCGTACTTCTCACCTAGACCGTTCTAGTTATGCTTGTCGAGCATCAGAACTGCGAAAATTTTGAGTTTCTCAAGCGTTTCTTTCCTCCAAACTGCCATATCTCGCGAACGGATTGACCAATCCGCAAAATTTCTGTTGCATCTGAAAGTAGAAAGTCGCCCGATTACAACGGTATGCGTACTTTTCCCCTAGGCCGTTCTAGTTATTCGTTTCGAGCATCAGAACTGCGAAAATTTTGGGTTTCTCAAGCGTTTCTTACCTCCAAACTGCTATATCTCGCGAACGGATTGACCAATCCGCAAAATTTCTGTTGCATCTGAAAGTAGAAACTCGCCCGATTACAACGGTATGCGTACTTTTCCCCTAGGCCGTTCTAGTTATTCGTTTCGAGCATCAGAACTGCGAAAATTTTGAGTTTCTCAAGCGTTTCTTACTTCCAAACCGCCATATCTCGCGAACGGATTGACCAATCCGCAAAATTTCTGTTGCATCTGAAAGTAGAAACTCGCCCGATTACAACGGTATGCGTACTTTTCCCCTAGGCCGTTCTAGTTAATCGTTTCGAGCATCAGAACTGCGAAAATTTTGAGTTTCTCAAGCGTTTCTTACTTCCAAACTGCCATATCTCGCGAACGGATTGACCAATCCGCAAAATTTCTGATGCATCTGAAAGTAGAAACTCGCCCGAATACAACGGTATGCGTACTTTTCCCCTAGGCCGTTCTAGTTAATCGTTTCGAGCATCAGAACTGCGAAAATTTTGAGTTTCTCAAGCGTTTCTTACTTCCAAACTGCCATATCTCGCGAACGGATTGACCAATCCGCAAAATTTCTGATGCATCTGAAAGTAGAAACTCGCCCGATTACAACGGTATGCCTACTTTTCCCTTCGGCCGTTCTGGTTATTCGTTTCGAGCATCAGAACTGCGAAAATGTTGAGTTTCTCAAGCGTTTCTTACCTCCAAACTGCCATATCTCGCGAACGGATTGACCAATCCGCAAAATTTTAGTTGCATCTGAAAGTAGAAAGTCGCCCGATTACAACGGTTTGCGTACTTTTCCCCTAGACCGTTCTAGTTATGCTTGTCGAGCATCAGAACTGCGAAAATTTTGAGTTTCTCAAGCGTTTCTTACCTCCAAACTGCCATATCTCGCGAACGGATTGAACAATCCGCAAAATTTCTGTTGCATCTGAAAGTAGAAACTCGCCCGATTACAACGGTATGCGTACTTTTACCCTAGGCCGTTCTAGTTAATCGTTTCGAGCATCAGAACTGCGAAAATTTTGAGTTTCTCAAGCGTTTCTTACTTCCAAACTGCCATATCTCGCGAACGGAATGACCAATCCGCAAAATTTCTGATGCATCTGAAAGTAGAAACTCGCCCGATTACAACGGTATGCGTACTTTTCCACTCGGCCGTTCTGGTTATTCGTTTCGAGCATCAGAACTGCGAAAATGTTGAGTTTCTCAAGCGTTTCTTACCTACAAACTGCCATATCTCGCGAACGGATTGACCAATCCGCAAAATTTCTGTTGCATCTGAAAGTAGAAAGTCGCCCGATTACAACGGTATGCGTACTTTTCCCCTAGACCGCTCTAGTTATGCTTGTCGAGCATCAGAACTGCCAAAATTTTGAGTTTCTCAAGCGTTTCTTACCTCCAAACTGCCATATCTCGCGAACGGATTGACCAATTCGCAAAATTTCTGTTGCATCTGAAAGTAGAAACTCGCCCGATTACAACGGTATGCGTACTTTTCCCCTAGGCCGTTCTAGTTATTCGTTTCGAGCATCAGAACTGCGAAAATTTTGAGTTTCTCAAGCGTTTCTTACTTCCAAACTGCCATATCTCGCGAACGGATTGAACAATCCGCAAAATTTCTGTTGCATCTGAAAGTAGAAACTCGCCCGATTACAACGGTATGCGTACTTTTCCCGTAGGCCGTTGTAGTTATTCGTTTCGAGCATGAGAACTGCGAAAATTTTGGGTTTCTCAAGCGTTGCTTACCTCCAAACTGCCATATCTCGCGAACGGATTGACCAATCCGCAAAATTTCTGTTGCATCTGAAAGTAGAAACTCGCCCGATTACAACGGTATGCGTACTTTTCCCCTGGGCCGTTCTGGTTATTCGTTTCGAGTATCAGAACTGTGATAATTTTGAGTTTCTCGACCGTTTCTTACCTCCGAACTGCCATATCTCGCGAACGGATTGACCAATCCGCAAAATTTCTGTTGCATCTGAAAGTAGAAAGTCGCCCGATTACAACGGTATGCGTACTTTTCCCCTAGACCGTTCAAGTTATGCTTGTCGAGCACCAGAACTGCGAAAATTTTGAGTTTCTCAAGCGTTTCTTACCTCCAAACTGCCATATCTCGCGAACGGATTGACTAATCCGCAAAATTTCTGTTGCATCTGAAAGTAGAAACTCGCCCGATTACAACGGTATGCGTACTTTTCCCCTAGGCGGTTCTAGTTATTCGTTTCGAGCAACAGAACTGCGAAAATTTTGAGTTTCTCAAGCGTTTCTTACCTCCAAACTGCCATATCTCGCGATCGGATTGACCAGTCCGCAAAATTTCTGTTGCATCTGAAAGTACAAACTCGCCCGATTACAACGGTATGCCTACTTTTCCCCTAGGCCGTTCTAGTTATTCGTTTCGAGCATCAGAACTGCGAAAATGTTGAGTTTCTCAAGCGTTTCTTACCTCCAAACTGCCATATCTCGCGAACGGATTGACCAATCCGCAAAATTTCTGTTGCATCTGAAAGTAGAAACTCGCCCGATTACAACGGTATGCGTACTTTTCCCCTAGACCGTTCTAGGTATTCGTTTCGAGCATCAGAACTGCGAAAAATTTGAGTTTCTCAAGCGTTTCTTACTTCCAAACTGCCATATCTCGCGAACGGATTGACCAATCCTCAAAATTTCTGTTGCATCTGAAAGTAGAAAGTCGCCCGATTACAACGGTATGCGTACTTTTCCCCTAGACCGTTCTAGTTATGCTTGTCGAGCATCAGAACTGCGAAAATTTTGAGTTTCTCAAGCGTTTCTTACTTCCAAACTGCCATATCTCGCGAACGGATTGACCAATCCACAAAATTTCTGATGCATCTGAAAGTAGAAACTCGCCCGATTACAACGGTATGCGTACTTTTCCCCTAGGCCGTTCTCGTTATTCGTTTCGAGCATCAGAACTGTGAAAATTTTGAGTATCTCAACCGTTTCTTACCTCCAAACTGCCATATCTCGCGAACGGATTGACCAATCCGCAAAATTTTAGTTGCATCTGAAAGTAGAAAGTCGCCCGATTACAACGGTTTGCGTACTTTTCCCCTTGACCGTTCTAGTTATGCTTGTCGAGCATCAGAACTGCGAAAATTTTGAGTTTCTCAAGCGTTTCTTACCTCCAAACTGCCATATCTCGCGAACGGATTGAACAATCCGCAAAATTTCTGTTGCATCTGAAAGTACAAACTCGCCCGATTACAACGGTATGCGTACTTTTACCCTAGGCCGTTCTAGTTAATCGTTTCGAGCATCAGAACTGCGAAAATTTTGAGTTTCTCAAGCGTTTCTTACTTCCAAACTGCCATATCTCGCGAACGGATTGACCAATCCGCAAAATTTCTGATGCATCTGAAAGTAGAAACTCGCCCGATTACAACGGTATGCGTACTTTTCCCCTCGGCCGTTCTGGTTATTCGTTTCGAGCATCAGAACTGCGAAAATGTTGAGTTTCTCAAGCGTTTCTTACCTACAAACTGCCATATCTCGCGAACAGATTGACCAATCCGCAAAATTTCTGTCGCATCTGAAAGTAGAAATTCGCCCGATTACAACGGTATGCGTACTTCTCACCTAGACCGTTCTAGTTATGCTTGTCGAGCATCAGAACTGCGAAAATTTTGAGTTTCTCAAGCGTTTCTTTCCTCCAAACTGCCATATCTCGCGAACGGATTGACCAATCCGCAAAATTTCTGTTGCATCTGAAAGTAGAAAGTCGCCCGATTACAACGGTATGCGTACTTTTCCCCTAGGCCGTTCTAGTTATTCGTTTCGAGCATCAGAACTGCGAAAATTTTGGGTTTCTCAAGCGTTTCTTACCTCCAAACTGCTATATCTCGCGAACGGATTGACCAATCCGCAAAATTTCTGTTGCATCTGAAAGTAGAAACTCGCCCGATTACAACGGTATGCGTACTTTTCCCCTAGGCCGTTCTAGTTATTCGTTTCGAGCATCAGAACTGCGAAAATTTTGAGTTTCTCAAGCGTTTCTTACTTCCAAACCGCCATATCTCGCGAACGGATTGACCAATCCGCAAAATTTCTGTTGCATCTGAAAGTAGAAACTCGCCCGATTACAACGGTATGCGTACTTTTCCCCTAGGCCGTTCTAGTTAATCGTTTCGAGCATCAGAACTGCGAAAATTTTGAGTTTCTCAAGCGTTTCTTACTTCCAAACTGCCATATCTCGCGAACGGATTGACCAATCCGCAAAATTTCTGATGCATCTGAAAGTAGAAACTCGCCCGATTACAACGGTATGCCTACTTTTCCCTTCGGCCGTTCTGGTTATTCGTTTCGAGCATCAGAACTGCGAAAATGTTGAGTTTCTCAAGCGTTTCTTACCTCCAAACTGCCATATCTCGCGAACGGATTGACCAATCCGCAAAATTTTAGTTGCATCTGAAAGTAGAAAGTCGCCCGATTACAACGGTTTGCGTACTTTTCCCCTAGACCGTTCTAGTTATGCTTGTCGAGCATCAGAACTGCGAAAATTTTGAGTTTCTCAAGCGTTTCTTACCTCCAAACTGCCATATCTCGCGAACGGATTGAACAATCCGCAAAATTTCTGTTGCATCTGAAAGTAGAAACTCGCCCGATTACAACGGTATGCGTACTTTTACCCTAGGCCGTTCTAGTTAATCGTTTCGAGCATCAGAACTGCGAAAATTTTGAGTTTCTCAAGCGTTTCTTACTTCCAAACTGCCATATCTCGCGAACGGATTGACCAATCCGCAAAATTTCTGATGCATCTGAAAGTAGAAACTCGCCCGATTACAACGGTATGCGTACTTTTCCACTCGGCCGTTCTGGTTATTCGTTTCGAGCATCAGAACTGCGAAAATGTTGAGTTTCTCAAGCGTTTCTTACCTACAAACTGCCATATCTCGCGAACGGATTGACCAATCCGCAAAATTTCTGTTGCATCTGAAAGTAGAAATTCGCCCGATTACAACGGTATGCGTACTTCTCACCTAGACCGTTCTAGTTATGCTTGTCGAGCATCAGAACTGCGAAAATTTTGAGTTTCTCAAGCGTTTCTTACCTCCAAACTGCCATATCTCGCGAACGGATTGACCAATCCGCAAAATTTCTGTTGCATCTGAAAGTAGAAAGTCGCCCGATTACAACGGTATGCGTACTTTTCCCCTAGACCGCTCTAGTTATGCTTGTCGAGCATCAGAACTGCCAAAATTTCGAGTTTCTCAAGCGTTTCTTACCTCCAAACTGCCATATCTCGCGAACGGATTGACCAATTCGCAAAATTTCTGTTGCATCTGAAAGTAGAAACTCGCCCGATTACAACGGTATGCGTACTTTTCCCCTAGGCCGTTCTAGTTATTCGTTTCGAGCATCAGAACTGCGAAAATTTTGAGTTTCTCAAGCGTTTCTTACTTCCAAACTGCCATATCTCGCGAACGGATTGAACAATCCGCAAAATTTCTGTTGCATCTGAAAGTAGAAACTCGCCCGATTACAACGGTATGCGTACTTTTCCCGTAGGCCGTTGTAGTTATTCGTTTCGAGCATGAGAACTGCGAAAATTTTGGGTTTCTCAAGCGTTGCTTACCTCCAAACTGCCATATCTCGCGAACGGATTGACCAATCCGCAAAATTTCTGTTGCATCTGAAAGTAGAAACTCGCCCGATTACAACGGTATGCGTACTTTTCCCCTGGGCCGTTCTGGTTATTCGTTTCGAGTATCAGAACTGTGATAATTTTGAGTTTCTCGACCGTTTCTTACCTCCGAACTGCCATATCTCGCGAACGGATTGACCAATCCGCAAAATTTCTGTTGCATCTGAAAGTAGAAAGTCGCCCGATTACAACGGTATGCGTACTTTTCCCCTAGACCGTTCTAGTTATGCTTGTCGAGCATCAGAACTGCGAAAATTTTGAGTTTCTCAAGCGTTTCTTACCTCCAAACTGCCATATCTCGCGAACGGATTGACTAATCCGCAAAATTTCTGTTGCATCTGAAAGTAGAAACTCGCCCGATTACAACGGTATGCGTACTTTTCCCCTAGGCCGTTCTAGTTATTCGTTTCGAGCATCAGAACTGCGAAAATTTTGAGTTTCTCAAGCGTTTCTTACCTCCAAACTGCCATATCTCGCGATCGGATTGACCAGTCCGCAAAATTTCTGTTGCATCTGAAAGTACAAACTCGCCCGATTACAACGGTATGCCTACTTTTCCCCTAGGCCGTTCTAGTTATTCGTTTCGAGCATCAGAACTGCGAAAATGTTGAGTTTCTCAAGCGTTTCTTACCTCCAAACTGCCATATCTCGCGAACGGATTGACCAATCCGCAAAATTTCTGTTGCATCTGAAAGTAGAAACTCGCCCGATTACAACGGTATGCGTACTTTTCCCCTAGACCGTTCTAGTTATTCGTTTCGAGCATCAGAACTGCGAAAAATTTGAGTTTCTCAAGCGTTTCTTACTTCCAAACTGCCATATCTCGCGAACGGATTGTCCAATCCTCAAAATTTCTGTTGCATCTGAAAGTAGAAAGTCGCCCGATTACAACGGTATGCGTACTTTTCCCCTAGACCGTTCTAGTTATGCTTGTCGAGCATCAGAACTGCGAAAATTTTGAGTTTCTCAAGCGTTTCTTACTTCCAAACTGCCATATCTCGCGAACGGATTGACCAATCCACAAAATTTCTGATGCATCTGAAAGTAGAAACTCGCCCGATTACAACGGTATGCGTACTTTTCCCCTAGGCCGTTCTCGTTATTCGTTTCGAGCATCAGAACTGTGAAAATTTTGAGTATCTCAACCGTTTCTTACCTCCAAACTGCCATATCTCGCGAACGGATTGACCAATCCGCAAAATTTTAGTTGCATCTGAAAGTAGAAAGTCGCCCGATTACAACGGTTTGCGTACTTTTCCCCTTGACCGTTCTAGTTATGCTTGTCGAGCATCAGAACTGCGAAAATTTTGAGTTTCTCAAGCGTTTCTTACCTCCAAACTGCCATATCTCGCGAACGGATTGAACAATCCGCAAAATTTCTGTTGCATCTGAAAGTACAAACTCGCCCGATTACAACGGTATGCGTACTTTTACCCTAGGCCGTTCTAGTTAATCGTTTCGAGCATCAGAACTGCGAAAATTTTGAGTTTCTCAAGCGTTTCTTACTTCCAAACTGCCATATCTCGCGAACGGATTGACCAATCCGCAAAATTTCTGATGCATCTGAAAGTAGAAACTCGCCCGATTACAACGGTATGCGTACTTTTCCACTCGGCCGTTCTGGTTATTCGTTTCGAGCATCAGAACTGCGAAAATGTTGAGTTTCTCAAGCGTTTCTTACCTACAAACTGCCATATCTCGCGAACGGATTGACCAATCCGCAAAATTTCTGTTGCATCTGAAAGTAGAAATTCGCCCGATTACAACGGTATGCGTACTTCTCACCTAGACCGTTCTAGTTATGCTTGTCGAGCATCAGAACTGCGAAAATTTTGAGTTTCTCAAGCGTTTCTTACCTCCAAACTGCCATATCTCGCGAACGGATTGACCAATCCGCAAAATTTCTGTTGCATCTGAAAGTAGAAAGTCGCCCGATTACAACGGTATGCGTACTTTTCCCCTAGACCGCTCTAGTTATGCTTGTCGAGCATCAGAACTGCCAAAATTTCGAGTTTCTCAAGCGTTTCTTACCTCCAAACTGCCATATCTCGCGAACGGATTGACCAATTCGCAAAATTTCTGTTGCATCTGAAAGTAGAAACTCGCCCGATTACAACGGTATGCGTACTTTTCCCCTAGGCCGTTCTAGTTATTCGTTTCGAGCATCAGAACTGCGAAAATTTTGAGTTTCTCAAGCGTTTCTTACTTCCAAACTGCCATATCTCGCGAACGGATTGAACAATCCGCAAAATTTCTGTTGCATCTGAAAGTAGAAACTCGCCCGATTACAACGGTATGCGTACCTTTCCCGTAGGCCGTTGTAGTTATTCGTTTCGAGCATGAGAACTGCGATAATTTTGGGTTTCTCAAGCGTTGCTTACCTCCAAACTGCCATATCTCGCGAACGGATTGACCAATCCGCAAAATTTCTGTTGCATCTGAAAGTAGAAACTCGCCCGATTACAACGGTATGCGTACTTTTCCCCTGGGCCGTTCTGGTTATTCGTTTCGAGTATCAGAACTGTGATAATTTTGAGTTTCTCGACCGTTTCTTACCTCCGAACTGCCATATCTCGCGAACGGATTGACCAATCCGCAAAATTTCTGTTGCATCTGAAAGTAGAAAGTCGCCCGATTACAACGGTATGCGTACTTTTCCCCTAGACCGTTCTAGTTATGCTTGTCGAGCATCAGAACTGCGAAAATTTTGAGTTTCTCAAGCGTTTCTTACCTCCAAAAAGCCATATCTCGCGAACGGATTGACTAATCCGCAAAATTTCTGTTGCATCTGAAAGTAGAAACTCGCCCGATTACAACGGTATGCGTACTTTTCCCCTAGGCCGTTCTAGTTATTCGTTTCGAGCATCAGAACTGCGAAAATTTTGAGTTTCTCAAGCGTTTCTTACCTCCAAACTGCCATATCTCGCGATCGGATTGACCAGTCCGCAAAATTTCTGTTGCATCTGAAAGTACAAACTCGCCCGATTACAACGGTATGCCTACTTTTCCCCTAGGCCGTTCTAGTTATTCGTTTCGAGCATCAGAACTGCGAAAATTTTGAGTTTCTCAAGCGTTTCTTACTTCCAAACTGCCATATCTCGCGAACGGATTGAACAATCCGCAAAATTTCTGTTGCATCTGAAAGTAGAAACTCGCCCGATTACAACGGTATGCGTACTTTTCCCGTAGGCCGTTGTAGTTATTCGTTTCGAGCATGAGAACTGCGATAATTTTGGGTTTCTCAAGCGTTGCTTACCTCCAAACTGCCATATCTCGCGAACGGATTGACCAATCCGCAAAATTTCTGTTGCATCTGAAAGTAGAAACTCGCCCGATTACAACGGTATGCGTACTTTTCCCCTGGGCCGTTCTGGTTATTCGTTTCGAGTATCAGAACTGTGATAATTTTGAGTTTCTCGACCGTTTCTTACCTCCGAAATGCCATATCTCGCGAACGGATTGACCAATCCGCAAAATTTCTGTTGCATCTGAAAGTAGAAAGTCGCCCGATTACAACGGTATGCGTACTTTTCCCCTAGACCGTTCTAGTTATGCTTGTCGAGCATCAGAACTGCGAAAATTTTGAGTTTCTCAAGCGTTTCTTACCTCCAAAAAGCCATATCTCGCGAACGGATTGACTAATCCGCAAAATTTCTGTTGCATCTGAAAGTAGAAACTCGCCCGATTACAACGGTATGCGTACTTTTCCCCTAGGCCGTTCTAGTTATTCGTTTCGAGCATCAGAACTGCGAAAATTTTGAGTTTCTCAAGCGTTTCTTACCTCCAAACTGCCATATCTCGCGATCGGATTGACCAGTCCGCAAAATTTCTGTTGCATCTGAAAGTACAAACTCGCCCGATTACAACGGTATGCCTACTTTTCCCCTAGGCCGTTCTAGTTATTCGTTTCGAGCATCAGAACTGCGAAAATGTTGAGTTTCTCAAGCGTTTCTTACCTCCAAACTGCCATATCTCGCGAACGGATTGACCAATCCGCAAAATTTCTGTTGCATCTGAAAGTAGAAACTCGCCCGATTACAACGGTATGCGTACTTTTCCCCTAGACCGTTCTAGTTATTCGTTTCGAGCATCAGAACAGCGAAAAATTTGAGTTTCTCAAGCGTTTCTTACTTCCAAACTGCCATATCTCGCGAACGGATTGACCAATCCTCAAAATTTCTGTTGCATCTGAAAGTAGAAAGTCGCCCGATTACAACGGTATGCGTACTTTTCCCCTAGACCGTTCTAGTTATGCTTGTCGAGCATCAGAACTGCGAAAATTTTGAGTTTCTCAAGCGTTTCTTACTTCCAAACTGCCATATCTCGCGAACGGATTGACCAATCCACAAAATTTCTGATGCATCTGAAAGTAGAAACTCGCCCGATTACAACGGTATGCGTACTTTTCCCCTAGGCCGTTCTCGTTATTCGTTTCGAGCATCAGAACTGCGAAAATGTTGAGTTTCTCAAGCGTTTCTTACCTACAAACTGCCATATCTCACGAACAGATTGACCAATCCGCAAAATTTCTGTTGCATCTGAAAGTAGAAATTCGCCCGATTACAACGGTATGCGTACTTCTCACCTAGACCGTTCTAGTTATGCTTGTCGAGCATCAGAACTGCGAAAATTTTGAGTTTCTCAAGCGTTTCTTTCCTCCAAACTGCCATATCTCGCGAACGGATTGACCAATCCGCAAAATTTCTGTTGCATCTGAAAGTAGAAACTCGCCCGATTACAACGGTATGCGTACTTTTCCCGTCGGCCGTTGTAGTTATTCGTTTCGAGCATGAGAACTGCGAAAATTTTGTGTTTCTCAAGTGTTTCATGCTTCCAAACTGCCATATCTCGCGAACGGATTGACCAATCCGCAAAATTTCTGTTGCATCTGAAAGTAGAAACTCGCCCGATTACAACGGTATGCGTACTTTTCCCCTAGGCCGTACTGGTTATTCGTTTCGAGCATCAGAACTGTGAAAATTTTGAGTTTCTCAACCGTTTCATACCTCCAAACTGCCATATCTCGCGAACGGATTGACCAATCCGCAAAATTTCTGTTGCATCTGAAAGTAGAAAGTCGCCCGATTACAACGGTATGCGTACTTTTCCCCTAGACCGCTCTAGTTATGCTTGTCGAGCATCAGAACTGCGAAAATTTTGAGTTTCTCAAGCGTTTCTTACCTCCAAACTGCCATATCTCGCGAACGGATTGACTAATCCGCAAAATTTCTGTTGCATCTGAAAGTAGAAACTCGCCCGATTACAACGGTATGCGTACTTTTCCCCTAGGCCGTTCTAGTTATTCGTTTCGAGCATCAGAACTGCGAAAATTTTGGGTTTCTCAAGCGTTTCTTACCTCCAAACTGCTATATCTCGCGAACGGATTGACCAATCCGCAAAATTTCTGTTGCATCTGAAAGTAGAAACTCGCCCGATTACAACGGTATGCGTACTTTTCCCCTAGGCCGTTCTAGTTATTCGTTTCGAGCATCATAACTGCGAAAATTTTGAGTTTCTCAAGCGTTTCTTACTTCCAAACCGCCATATCTCGCGAACGGATTGACCAATCCGCAAAATTTCTGTTGCATCTGAAAGTAGAAACTCGCCCGATTACAACGGTATGCGTACTTTTCCCCTAGGCCGTTCTAGTTAATCGTTTCGAGCATCAGAACTGCGAAAATTTTGAGTTTCTCAAGCGTTTCTTACTTCCAAACTGCCATATCTCGCGAACGGATTGACCAATCCGCAAAATTTCTGATGCATCTGAAAGTAGAAACTCGCCCGATTACAACGGTATGCCTACTTTTCCCTTCGGCCGTTCTGGTTATTCGTTTCGAGCATCAGAACTGCGAAAATGTTGAGTTTCTCAAGCGTTTCTTACCTCCAAACTGCCATATCTCGCGAACGGATTGACCAATCCGCAAAATTTTAGTTGCATCTGAAAGTAGAAAGTCGCCCGATTACAACGGTTTGCGTACTTTTCCCCTAGACCGTTCTAGTTATGCTTGTCGAGCATCAGAACTGCGAAAATTTTGAGTTTCTCAAGCGTTTCTTACCTCCAAACTGCCATATCTCGCGAACGGATTGAACAATCCGCAAAATTTCTGTTGCATCTGAAAGTAGAAACTCGCCCGATTACAACGGTATGCGTACTTTTACCCTAGGCCGTTCTAGTTAATCGTTTCGAGCATCAGAACTGCGAAAATTTTGAGTTTCTCAAGCGTTTCTTACTTCCAAACTGCCATATCTCGCGAACGGATTGACCAATCCGCAAAATTTCTGATGCATCTGAAAGTAGAAACTCGCCCGATTACAACGGTATGCGTACTTTTCCACTCGGCCGTTCTGGTTATTCGTTTCGAGCATCAGAACTGCGAAAATGTTGAGTTTCTCAAGCGTTTCTTACCTACAAACTGCCATATCTCGCGAACGGATTGACCAATCCGCAAAATTTCTGTTGCATCTGAAAGTAGAAATTCGCCCGATTACAACGGTATGCGTACTTCTCACCTAGACCGTTCTAGTTATGCTTGTCGAGCATCAGAACTGCGAAAATTTTGAGTTTCTCAAGCGTTTCTTACCTCCAAACTGCCATATCTCGCGAACGGATTGACCAATCCGCAAAATTTCTGTTGCATCTGAAAGTAGAAAGTCGCCCGATTACAACGGTATGCGTACTTTTCCCCTAGACCGCTCTAGTTATGCTTGTCGAGCATCAGAACTGCCAAAATTTCGAGTTTCTCAAGCGTTTCTTACCTCCAAACTGCCATATCTCGCGAACGGATTGACCAATTCGCAAAATTTCTGTTGCATCTGAAAGTAGAAACTCGCCCGATTACAACGGTATGCGTACTTTTCCCCTAGGCCGTTCTAGTTATTCGTTTCGAGCATCAGAACTGCGAAAATTTTGAGTTTCTCAAGCGTTTCTTACTTCCAAACTGCCATATCTCGCGAACGGATTGAACAATCCGCAAAATTTCTGTTGCATCTGAAAGTAGAAACTCGCCCGATTACAACGGTATGCGTACTTTTCCCGTAGGCCGTTGTAGTTATTCGTTTCGAGCATGAGAACTGCGAAAATTTTGGGTTTCTCAAGCGTTGCTTACCTCCAAACTGCCATATCTCGCGAACGGATTGACCAATCCGCAAAATTTTAGTTGCATCTGAAAGTAGAAAGTCGCCCGATTACAACGGTTTGCGTACTTTTCCCCTAGACCGTTCTAGTTATGCTTGTCGAGCATCAGAACTGCGAAAATTTTGAGTTTCTCAAGCGTTTCTTACCTCCAAACTGCCATATCTCGCGAACGGATTGAACAATCCGCAAAATTTCTGTTGCATCTGAAAGTAGAAACTCGCCCGATTACAACGGTATGCGTACTTTTACCCTAGGCCGTTCTAGTTAATCGTTTCGAGCATCAGAACTGCGAAAATTTTGAGTTTCTCAAGCGTTTCTTACTTCCAAACTGCCATATCTCGCGAACGGATTGACCAATCCGCAAAATTTCTGATGCATCTGAAAGTAGAAACTCGCCCGATTACAACGGTATGCGTACTTTTCCACTCGGCCGTTCTGGTTATTCGTTTCGAGCATCAGAACTGCGAAAATGTTGAGTTTCTCAAGCGTTTCTTACCTACAAACTGCCATATCTCGCGAACGGATTGACCAATCCGCAAAATTTCTGTTGCATCTGAAAGTAGAAATTCGCCCGATTACAACGGTATGCGTACTTCTCACCTAGACCGTTCTAGTTATGCTTGTCGAGCATCAGAACTGCGAAAATTTTGAGTTTCTCAAGCGTTTCTTACCTCCAAACTGCCATATCTCGCGAACGGATTGACCAATCCGCAAAATTTCTGTTGCATCTGAAAGTAGAAAGTCGCCCGATTACAACGGTATGCGTACTTTTCCCCTAGACCGCTCTAGTTATGCTTGTCGAGCATCAGAACTGCCAAAATTTCGAGTTTCTCAAGCGTTTCTTACCTCCAAACTGCCATATCTCGCGAACGGATTGACCAATTCGCAAAATTTCTGTTGCATCTGAAAGTAGAAACTCGCCCGATTACAACGGTATGCGTACTTTTCCCCTAGGCCGTTCTAGTTATTCGTTTCGAGCATCAGAACTGCGAAAATTTTGAGTTTCTCAAGCGTTTCTTACTTCCAAACTGCCATATCTCGCGAACGGATTGAACAATCCGCAAAATTTCTGTTGCATCTGAAAGTAGAAACTCGCCCGATTACAACGGTATGCGTACTTTTCCCGTAGGCCGTTGTAGTTATTCGTTTCGAGCATGAGAACTGCGAAAATTTTGGGTTTCTCAAGCGTTGCTTACCTCCAAACTGCCATATCTCGCGAACGGATTGACCAATCCGCAAAATTTCTGTTGCATCTGAAAGTAGAAACTCGCCCGATTACAACGGTATGCGTACTTTTCCCCTGGGCCGTTCTGGTTATTCGTTTCGAGTATCAGAACTGTGATAATTTTGAGTTTCTCGACCGTTTCTTACCTCCGAACTGCCATATCTCGCGAACGGATTGACCAATCCGCAAAATTTCTGTTGCATCTGAAAGTAGAAAGTCGCCCGATTACAACGGTATGCGTACTTTTCCCCTAGACCGTTCTAGTTATGCTTGTCGAGCATCAGAACTGCGAAAATTTTGAGTTTCTCAAGCGTTTCTTACCTCCAAACTGCCATATCTCGCGAACGGATTGACTAATCCGCAAAATGTCTGTTGCATCTGAAAGTAGAAACTCGCCCGATTACAACGGTATGCGTACTTTTCCCCTAGGCCGTTCTAGTTATTCGTTTCGAGCATCAGAACTGCGAAAATTTTGAGTTTCTCAAGCGTTTCTTACCTCCAAACTGCCATATCTCGCGATCGGATTGACCAGTCCGCAAAATTTCTGTTGCATCTGAAAGTACAAACTCGCCCGATTACAACGGTATGCCTACTTTTCCCCTAGGCCGTTCTAGTTATTCGTTTCGAGCATCAGAACTGCGAAAATGTTGAGTTTCTCAAGCGTTTCTTACCTCCAAACTGCCATATCTCGCGAACGGATTGACCAATCCGCAAAATTTCTGTTGCATCTGAAAGTAGAAACTCGCCCGATTACAACGGTATGCGTACTTTTCCCCTAGACCGTTCTAGTTATTCGTTTCGAGCATCAGAACTGCGAAAAATTTGAGTTTCTCAAGCGTTTCTTACTTCCAAACTGCCATATCTCGCGAACGGATTGTCCAATCCTCAAAATTTCTGTTGCATCTGAAAGTAGAAAGTCGCCCGATTACAACGGTATGCGTACTTTTCCCCTAGACCGTTCTAGTTATGCTTGTCGAGCATCAGAACTGCGAAAATTTTGAGTTTCTCAAGCGTTTCTTACTTCCAAACTGCCATATCTCGCGAACGGATTGACCAATCCACAAAATTTCTGATGCATCTGAAAGTAGAAACTCGCCCGATTACAACGGTATGCGTTCTTTTCCCCTAGGCCGTTCTCGTTATTCGTTTCGAGCATCAGAACTGTGAAAATTTTGAGTATCTCAACCGTTTCTTACCTCCAAACTGCCATATCTCGCGAACGGATTGACCAATCCGCAAAATTTTAGTTGCATCTGAAAGTAGAAAGTCGCCCGATTACAACGGTTTGCGTACTTTTCCCCTTGACCGTTCTAGTTATGCTTGTCGAGCATCAGAACTGCGAAAATTTTGAGTTTCTCAAGCGTTTCTTACCTCCAAACTGCCATATCTCGCGAACGGATTGAACAATCCGCAAAATTTCTGTTGCATCTGAAAGTACAAACTCGCCCGATTACAACGGTATGCGTACTTTTACCCTAGGCCGTTCTAGTTAATCGTTTCGAGCATCAGAACTGCGAAAATTTTGAGTTTCTCAAGCGTTTCTTACTTCCAAACTGCCATATCTCGCGAACGGATTGACCAATCCGCAAAATTTCTGATGCATTTGAAAGTAGAAACTCGCCCGATTACAACGGTATGCGTACTTTTCCCCTAGGCCGTTCTAGTTATTCGTTTCGAGCATCAGAACTGCGAAAATTTTGAGTTTCTCAAGCGTTTCTTACCTCCAAACTGCCATATCTCGCGATCGGATTGACCAGTCCGCAAAATTTCTGTTGCATCTGAAAGTACAAACTCGCCCGATTACAACGGTATGCCTACTTTTCCCCTAGGCCGTTCTAGTTATTCGTTTCGAGCATCAGAACTGCGAAAATGTTGAGTTTCTCAAGCGTTTCTTACCTCCAAACTGCCATATCTCGCGAACGGATTGACCAATCCGCAAAATTTCTGTTGCATCTGAAAGTAGAAACTCGCCCGATTACAACGGTATGCGTACTTTTCCCCTAGACCGTTCTAGTTATTCGTTTCGAGCATCAGAACTGCGAAAAATTTGAGTTTCTCAAGCGTTTCTTACTTCCAAACTGCCATATCTCGCGAACGGATTGACCAATCCTCAAAATTTCTGTTGCATCTGAAAGTAGAAAGTCGCCCGATTACAACGGTATGCGTACTTTTCCCCTAGACCGTTCTAGTTATGCTTGTCGAGCATCAGAACTGCGAAAATTTTGAGTTACTCAAGCGTTTCTTACTTCCAAACTGCCATATCTCGCGAACGGATTGACCAATCCGCAAAATTTCTGATGCATCTGAAAGTAGAAACTCGCCCGATTACAACGGTATGCCTACTTTTCCCTTCGGCCGTTCTGGTTATTCGTTTCGAGCATCAGAACTGCGAAAATGTTGAGTTTCTCAAGCGTTTCTTACCTCCAAACTGCCATATCTCGCGAACGGATTGACCAATCCGCAAAATTTTAGTTGCATCTGAAAGTAGAAAGTCGCCCGATTACAACGGTTTGCGTACTTTTCCCCTAGACCGTTCTAGTTATGCTTGTCGAGCATCAGAACTGCGAAAATTTTGAGTTTCTCAAGCGTTTCTTACCTCCAAACTGCCATATCTCGCGAACGGATTGAACAATCCGCAAAATTTCTGTTGCATCTGAAAGTAGAAACTCGCCCGATTACAACGGTATGCGTACTTTTACCCTAGGCCGTTCTAGTTAATCGTTTCGAGCATCAGAACTGCGAAAATTTTGAGTTTCTCAAGCGTTTCTTACTTCCAAACTGCCATATCTCGCGAACGGATTGACCAATCCGCAAAATTTCTGATGCATCTGAAAGTAGAAACTCGCCCGATTACAACGGTATGCGTACTTTTCCACTCGGCCGTTCTGGTTATTCGTTTCGAGCATCAGAACTGCGAAAATGTTGAGTTTCTCAAGCGTTTCTTACCTACAAACTGCCATATCTCGCGAACGGATTGACCAATCCGCAAAATTTCTGTTGCATCTGAAAGTAGAAATTCGCCCGATTACAACGGTATGCGTACTTCTCACCTAGACCGTTCTAGTTATGCTTGTCGAGCATCAGAACTGCGAAAATTTTGAGTTTCTCAAGCGTTTCTTACCTCCAAACTGCCATATCTCGCGAACGGATTGACCAATCCGCAAAATTTCTGTTGCATCTGAAAGTAGAAAGTCGCCCGATTACAACGGTATGCGTACTTTTCCCCTAGACCGCTCTAGTTATGCTTGTCGAGCATCAGAACTGCCAAAATTTCGAGTTTCTCAAGCGTTTCTTACCTCCAAACTGCCATATCTCGCGAACGGATTGACCAATTCGCAAAATTTCTGTTGCATCTGAAAGTAGAAACTCGCCCGATTACAACGGTATGCGTACTTTTCCCCTAGGCCGTTCTAGTTATTCGTTTCGAGCATCAGAACTGCGAAAATTTTGAGTTTCTCAAGCGTTTCTTACTTCCAAACTGCCATATCTCGCGAACGGATTGAACAATCCGCAAAATTTCTGTTGCATCTGAAAGTAGAAACTCGCCCGATTACAACGGTATGCGTACTTTTCCCGTAGGCCGTTGTAGTTATTCGTTTCGAGCATGAGAACTGCGAAAATTTTGGGTTTCTCAAGCGTTGCTTACCTCCAAACTGCCATATCTCGCGAACGGATTGACCAATCCGCAAAATTTCTGTTGCATCTGAAAGTAGAAACTCGCCCGATTACAACGGTATGCGTACTTTTCCCCTGGGCCGTTCTGGTTATTCGTTTCGAGTATCAGAACTGTGATAATTTTGAGTTTCTCGACCGTTTCTTACCTCCGAACTGCCATATCTCGCGAACGGATTGACCAATCCGCAAAATTTCTGTTGCATCTGAAAGTAGAAAGTCGCCCGATTACAACGGTATGCGTACTTTTCCCCTAGACCGTTCTAGTTATGCTTGTCGAGCATCAGAACTGCGAAAATTTTGAGTTTCTCAAGCGTTTCTTACCTCCAAACTGCCATATCTCGCGAACGGATTGACTAATCCGCAAAATTTCTGTTGCATCTGAAAGTAGAAACTCGCCCGATTACAACGGTATGCGTTCTTTTCCCCTAGGCCGTTCTAGTTATTCGTTTCGAGCATCAGAACTGCGAAAATTTTGAGTTTCTCAAGCGTTTCTTACCTCCAAACTGCCATATCTCGCGATCGGATTGACCAGTCCGCAAAATTTCTGTTGCATCTGAAAGTACAAACTCGCCCGATTACAACGGTATGCCTACTTTTCCCCTAGGCCGTTCTAGTTATTCGTTTCGAGCATCAGAACTGCGAAAATGTTGAGTTTCTCAAGCGTTTCTTACCTCCAAACTGCCATATCTCGCGAACGGATTGACCAATCCGCAAAATTTCTGTTGCATCTGAAAGTAGAAACTCGCCCGATTACAACGGTATGCGTACTTTTCCCCTAGACCGTTCTAGTTATTCGTTTCGAGCATCAGAACTGCGAAAAATTTGAGTTTCTCAAGCGTTTCTTACTTCCAAACTGCCATATCTCGCGAACGGATTGTCCAATCCTCAAAATTTCTGTTGCATCTGAAAGTAGAAAGTCGCCCGATTACAACGGTATGCGTACTTTTCCCCTAGACCGTTCTAGTTATGCTTGTCGAGCATCAGAACTGCGAAAATTTTGAGTTTCTCAAGCGTTTCTTACTTCCAAACTGCCATATCTCGCGAACGGATTGACCAATCCACAAAATTTCTGATGCATCTGAAAGTAGAAACTCGCCCGATTACAACGGTATGCGTTCTTTTCCCCTAGGCCGTTCTCGTTATTCGTTTCGAGCATCAGAACTGTGAAAATTTTGAGTATCTCAACCGTTTCTTACCTCCAAACTGCCATATCTCGCGAACGGATTGACCAATCCGCAAAATTTTAGTTGCATCTGAAAGTAGAAAGTCGCCCGATTACAACGGTTTGCGTACTTTTCCCCTTGACCGTTCTAGTTATGCTTGTCGAGCATCAGAACTGCGAAAATTTTGAGTTTCTCAAGCGTTTCTTACCTCCAAACTGCCATATCTCGCGAACGGATTGAACAATCCGCAAAATTTCTGTTGCATCTGAAAGTACAAACTCGCCCGATTACAACGGTATGCGTACTTTTACCCTAGGCCGTTCTAGTTAATCGTTTCGAGCATCAGAACTGCGAAAATTTTGAGTTTCTCAAGCGTTTCTTACTTCCAAACTGCCATATCTCGCGAACGGATTGACCAATCCGCAAAATTTCTGATGCATCTGAAAGTAGAAACTCGCCCGATTACAACGGTATGCGTACTTTTCCCCTAGGCCGTTCTAGTTATTCGTTTCGAGCATCAGAACTGCGAAAATTTTGAGTTTCTCAAGCGTTTCTTACCTCCAAACTGCCATATCTCGCGATCGGATTGACCAGTCCGCAAAATTTCTGTTGCATCTGAAAGTACAAACTCGCCCGATTACAACGGTATGCCTACTTTTCCCCTAGGCCGTTCTAGTTATTCGTTTCGAGCATCAGAACTGCGAAAATGTAGAGTTTCTCAAGCGTTTCTTACCTCCAAACTGCCATATCTCGCGAACGGATTGACCAATCCGCAAAATTTCTGTTGCATCTGAAAGTAGAAACTCGCCCGATTACAACGGTATGCGTACTTTTCCCCTAGACCGTTCTAGTTATTCGTTTCGAGCATCAGAACTGCGAAAAATTTGAGTTTCTCAAGCGTTTCTTACTTCCAAACTGCCATATCTCGCGAACGGATTGACCAATCCTCAAAATTTCTGTTGCATCTGAAAGTAGAAAGTCGCCCGATTACAACGGTATGCGTACTTTTCCCCTAGACCGTTCTAGTTATGCTTGTCGAGCATCAGAACTGCGAAAATTTTGAGTTACTCAAGCGTTTCTTACTTCCAAACTGCCATATCTCGCGAACGGATTGACC
The DNA here is from genome assembly GCF_051014685.1 of Ptiloglossa arizonensis. Classification (NCBI taxonomy): domain Eukaryota; kingdom Metazoa; phylum Arthropoda; class Insecta; order Hymenoptera; family Colletidae; genus Ptiloglossa; species Ptiloglossa arizonensis. The sequence goes on along the minus strand of NW_027478539.1, from coordinate 199,742 downwards.
AATCCACAAAATTTCTGATGCATCTGAAAGTAGAAACTCGCCCGATTACAACGGTATGCGTACTTTTCCCCTAGGCCGTTCTCGTTATTCGTTTCGAGCATCAGAACTGTGAAAATTTTGAGTATCTCAACCGTTTCTTACCTCCAAACTGCCATATCTCGCGAACGGATTGACCAATCCGCAAAATTTTAGTTGCATCTGAAAGTAGAAAGTCGCCCGATTACAACGGTTTGCGTACTTTTCCCCTTGACCGTTCTAGTTATGCTTGTCGAGCATCAGAACTGCGAAAATTTTGAGTTTCTCAAGCGTTTCTTTCCTCCAAACTGCCATATCTCGCGAACGGATTGACCAATCCGCAAAATTTCTGTTGCATCTGAAAGTAGAAACTCGCCCGATTACAACGGTATGCGTACTTTTCCCGTCGGCCGTTGTAGATATTCGTTTCGAGCATGAGAACTGCGAAAATTTTGTGTTTCTCAAGTGTTTCATACTTCCAAACTGCCATATCTCGCGAACGGATTGACCAATCCGCAAAATTTCTGTTGCATCTGAAAGTAGAAACTCGCCCGATTACAACGGTATGCGTACTTTTCCCCTAGGCCGTACTGGTTATTCGTTTCGAGCATCAGAACTGTGAAAATTTTGAGTTTCTCAACCGTTTCATACCTCCAAACTGCCATATCTCGCGAACGGATTGACCAATCCGCAAAATTTCTGTTGCATCTGAAAGTAGAAAGTCGCCCGATTACAACGGTATGCGTACTTTTCCCCTAGACCGCTCTAGTTATGCTTGTCGAGCATCAGAACTGCGAAAATTTTGAGTTTCTCAAGCGTTTCTTACCTCCAAACTGCCATATCTCGCGAACGGATTGACTAATCCGCAAAATTTCTGTTGCATCTGAAAGTAGAAACTCGCCCGATTACAACGGTATGCGTACTTTTCCCCTAGGCCGTTCTAGTTATTCGTTTCGAGCATCAGAACTGCGAAAATTTTGAGTTTCTCAAGCGTTTCTTACCTCCAAACTGCCATATCTCGCGATCGGATTGACCAGTCCGCAAAATTTCTGTTGCATCTGAAAGTACAAACTCGCCCGATTACAACGGTATGCCTACTTTTCCCCTAGGCCGTTCTAGTTATTCGTTTCGAGCATCAGAACTGCGAAAATGTTGAGTTTCTCAAGCGTTTCTTACATCCAAACTGCCATATCTCGCGAACGGATTGACCAATCCGCAAAATTTCTGTTGCATCTGAAAGTAGAAACTCGCCCGATTACAACGGTATGCGTACTTTTCCCCTAGACCGTTCTAGTTATTCGTTTCGAGCATCAGAACTGCGAAAAATTTGAGTTTCTCAAGCGTTTCTTACTTCCAAACTGCCATATCTCGCGAACGGATTGACCAATCCTCAAAATTTCTGTTGCATCTGAAAGTAGAAAGTCGCCCGATTACAACGGTATGCGTACTTTTCCCCTAGACCGTTCTAGTTATGCTTGTCGAGCATCAGAACTGCGAAAATTTTGAGTTTCTCAAGCGTTTCTTACTTCCAAACTGCCATATCTCGCGAACGGATTGACCAATCCACAAAATTTCTAATGCATCTGAAAGTAGAAACTCGCCCGATTACAACGGTATGCGTACTTTTCCCCTAGGCCGTTCTCGTTATTCGTTTCGAGCATCAGAACTGTGAAAATTTTGAGTATCTCAACCGTTTCTTACCTCCAAACTGCCATATCTCGCGAACGGATTGACCAATCCGCAAAATTTTAGTTGCATCTGAAAGTAGAAAGTCGCCCGATTACAACGGTTTGCGTACTTTTCCCCTAGACCGTTCTAGTTATGCTTGTCGAGCATCAGAACTGCGAAAATTTTGAGTTTCTCAAGCGTTTCTTACCTCCAAACTGCCATATCTCGCGAACGGATTGAACAATCCGCAAAATTTCTGTTGCATCTGAAAGTAGAAACTCGCCCGATTACAACGGTATGCGTACTTTTACCCTAGGCCGTTCTAGTTAATCGTTTCGAGCATCAGAACTGCGAAAATTTTGAGTTTCTCAAGCGTTTCTTACTTCCAAACTGCCATATCTCGCGAACGGATTGACCAATCCGCAAAATTTCTGATGCATCTGAAAGTAGAAACTCGCCCGATTACAACGGTATGCGTACTTTTCCCCTCGGCCGTTCTGGTTATTCGTTTCGAGCATCAGAACTGCGAAAATGTTGAGTTTCTCAAGCGTTTCTTACCTACAAACTGCCATATCTCGCGAACGGATTGACCAATCCGCAAAATTTCTGTTGCATCTGAAAGTAGAAATTCGCCCGATTACAACGGTATGCGTACTTCTCACCTAGACCGTTCTAGTTATGCTTGTCGAGCATCAGAACTGCGAAAATTTTGAGTTTCTCAAGCGTTTCTTTCCTCCAAACTGCCATATCTCGCGAACGGATTGACCAATCCGCAAAATTTCTGTTGCATCTGAAAGTAGAAACTCGCCCGATTACAACGGTATGCGTACTTTTTCCGTCGGCCGTTGTAGTTATTCGTTTCGAGCATGAGAACTGCGAAAATTTTGTGTTTCTCAAGTGTTTCATACTTCCAAACTGCCATATCTCGCGAACGGATTGACCAATCCGCAAAATTTCTGTTGCATCTGAAAGTAGAAACTCGCCCGATTACAACGGTATGCGTACTTTTCCCCTAGGCCGTACTGGTTATTCGTTTCGAGCATCAGAACTGTGAAAATTTTGAGTTTCTCAACCGTTTCATACCTCCAAACTGCCATATCTCGCGAACGGATTGACCAATCCGCAAAATTTCTGTTGCATCTGAAAGTAGAAAGTCGCCCGATTACAACGGTATGCGTACTTTTTCCCTAGACCGCTCTAGTTATGCTTGTCGAGCATCAGAACTGCGAAAATTTTGAGTTTCTCAAGCGTTTCTTACCTCCAAACTGCCATATCTCGCGAACGGATTGACTAATCCGCAAAATTTCTGTTGCATCTGAAAGTAGAAACTCGCCCGATTACAACGGTATGCGTACTTTTCCCCTAGGCCGTTCTAGTTATTCGTTTCGAGCATCAGAACTGCGAAAATTTTGAGTTTCTCAAGCGTTTCTTACTTCCAAACCGCCATATCTCGCGAACGGATTGACCAATCCGCAAAATTTCTGTTGCATCTGAAAGTAGAAACTCGCCCGATTACAACGGTATGCGTACTTTTCCCCTAGGCCGTTCTAGTTAATCGTTTCGAGCATCAGAACTGCGAAAATTTTGAGTTTCTCAAGCGTTTCTTACTTCCAAACTGCCATATCTCGCGAACGGATTGACCAATCCGCAAAATTTCTGATGCATCTGAAAGTAGAAACTCGCCCGATTACAACGGTATGCCTACTTTTCCCTTCGGCCGTTCTGGTTATTCGTTTCGAGCATCAGAACTGCGAAAATGTTGAGTTTCTCAAGCGTTTCTTACCTCCAAACTGCCATATCTCGCGAACGGATTGACCAATCCGCAAAATTTTAGTTGCATCTGAAAGTAGAAAGTCGCCCGATTACAACGGTTTGCGTACTTTTCCCCTAGACCGTTCTAGTTATGCTTGTCGAGCATCAGAACTGCGAAAATTTTGAGTTTCTCAAGCGTTTCTTACCTCCAAACTGCCATATCTCGCGAACGGATTGAACAATCCGCAAAATTTCTGTTGCATCTGAAAGTAGAAACTCGCCCGATTACAACGGTATGCGTACTTTTCCCCTAGGCCGTTCTAGTTATTCGTTTCGAGCATCAGAACTGCGAAAATTTTGAGTTTCTCAAGCGTTTCTTACTTCCAAACTGCCATATCTCGCGAACGGATTGAACAATCCGCAAAATTTCTGTTGCATCTGAAAGTAGAAACTCGCCCGATTACAACGGTATGCGTACTTTTCCCGTAGGCCGTTGTAGTTATTCGTTTCGAGCATGAGAACTGCGAAAATTTTGGGTTTCTCAAGCGTTGCTTACCTCCAAACTGCCATATCTCGCGAACGGATTGACCAATCCGCAAAATTTCTGTTGCATCTGAAAGTAGAAACTCGCCCGATTACAACGGTATGCGTACTTTTCCCCTAGGCCGTACTGGTTATTCGTTTCGAGCATCAGAACTGTGAAAATTTTGAGTTTCTCAACCGTTTCATACCTCCAAACTGCCATATCTCGCGAACGGATTGACCAATCCGCAAAATTTCTGTTGCATCTGAAAGTAGAAAGTCGCCCGATTACAACGGTATGCGTACTTTTCCCCTAGACCGCTCTAGTTATGCTTGTCGAGCATCAGAACTGCGAAAATTTTGAGTTTCTCAAGCGTTTCTTACCTCCAAACTGCCATATCTCGCGAACGGATTGACTAATCCGCAAAATTTCTGTTGCATCTGAAAGTAGAAACTCGCCCGATTACAACGGTATGCGTACTTTTCCCGTAGGCCGTTGTAGTTATTCGTTTCGAGCATGAGAACTGCGAAAATTTTGGGTTTCTCAAGCGTTGCTTACCTCCAAACTGCCATATCTCGCGAACGGATTGACCAATCCGCAAAATTTCTGTTGCATCTGAAAGTAGAAACTCGCCCGATTACAACGGTATGCGTACTTTTCCCCTAGGCCGTACTGGTTATTCGTTTCGAGCATCAGAACTGTGAAAATTTTGAGTTTCTCAACCGTTTCATACCTCCAAACTGCCATATCTCGCGAACGGATTGACCAATCCGCAAAATTTCTGTTGCATCTGAAAGTAGAAAGTCGCCCGATTACAACGGTATGCGTACTTTTCCCCTAGACCGCTCTAGTTATGCTTGTCGAGCATCAGAACTGCGAAAATTTTGAGTTTCTCAAGCGTTTCTTACCTCCAAACTGCCATATCTCGCGAACGGATTGACTAATCCGCAAAATTTCTGTTGCATCTGAAAGTAGAAACTCGCCCGATTACAACGGTATGCGTACTTTTCCCCTAGGCCGTTCTAGTTATTCGTTTCGAGCATCAGAACTGCGAAAATTTTGAGTTTCTCAAGCGTTTCTTACCTCCAAACTGCTATATCTCGCGAACGGATTGACCAATCCGCAAAATTTCTGTTGCATCTGAAAGTAGAAACTCGCCCGATTACAACGGTATGCGTACTTTTCCCCTAGGCCGTTCTAGTTATTCGTTTCGAGCATCAGAACTGCGAAAATTTTGAGTTTCTCAAGCGTTTCTTACTTCCAAACCGCCATATCTCGCGAACGGATTGACCAATCCGCAAAATTTCTGTTGCATCTGAAAGTAGAAACTCGCCCGATTACAACGGTATGCGTACTTTTCCCCTAGGCCGTTCTAGTTAATCGTTTCGAGCATCAGAACTGCGAAAATTTTGAGTTTCTCAAGCGTTTCTTACTTCCAAACTGCCATATCTCGCGAACGGATTGACCAATCCGCAAAATTTCTGATGCATCTGAAAGTAGAAACTCGCCCGATTACAACGGTATGCCTACTTTTCCCTTCGGCCGTTCTGGTTATTCGTTTCGAGCATCAGAACTGCGAAAATGTTGAGTTTCTCAAGCGTTTCTTACCTCCAAACTGCCATATCTCGCGAACGGATTGACCAATCCGCAAAATTTTAGTTGCATCTGAAAGTAGAAAGTCGCCCGATTACAACGGTTTGCGTACTTTTCCCCTAGACCGTTCTAGTTATGCTTGTCGAGCATCAGAACTGCGAAAATTTTGAGTTTCTCAAGCGTTTCTTACCTCCAAACTGCCATATCTCGCGAACGGATTGAACAATCCGCAAAATTTCTGTTGCATCTGAAAGTAGAAACTCGCCCGATTACAACGGTATGCGTACTTTTACCCTAGGCCGTTCTAGTTAATCGTTTCGAGCATCAGAACTGCGAAAATTTTGAGTTTCTCAAGCGTTTCTTACTTCCAAACTGCCATATCTCGCGAACGGATTGACCAATCCGCAAAATTTCTGATGCATCTGAAAGTAGAAACTCGCCCGATTACAACGGTATGCGTACTTTTCCACTCGGCCGTTCTGGTTATTCGTTTCGAGCATCAGAACTGCGAAAATGTTGAGTTTCTCAAGCGTTTCTTACCTACAAACTGCCATATCTCGCGAACGGATTGACCAATCCGCAAAATTTCTGTTGCATCTGAAAGTAGAAATTCGCCCGATTACAACGGTATGCGTACTTCTCACCTAGACCGTTCTAGTTATGCTTGTCGAGCATCAGAACTGCGAAAATTTTGAGTTTCTCAAGCGTTTCTTACCTCCAAACTGCCATATCTCGCGAACGGATTGACCAATCCGCAAAATTTCTGTTGCATCTGAAAGTAGAAACTCGCCCGATTACAACGGTATGCGTACTTTTCCCCTAGGCCGTTCTAGTTATTCGTTTCGAGCATCAGAACTGCGAAAATTTTGAGTTTCTCAAGCGTTTCTTACTTCCAAACTGCCATATCTCGCGAACGGATTGAACAATCCGCAAAATTTCTGTTGCATCTGAAAGTAGAAACTCGCCCGATTACAACGGTATGCGTACTTTTCCCGTAGGCCGTTGTAGTTATTCGTTTCGAGCATGAGAACTGCGAAAATTTTGGGTTTCTCAAGCGTTGCTTACCTCCAAACTGCCATATCTCGCGAACGGATTGACCAATCCGCAAAATTTCTGTTGCATCTGAAAGTAGAAATTCGCCCGATTACAACGGTATGCGTACTTTTACCCTAGGCCGTTCTAGTTAATCGTTTCGAGCATCAGAACTGCGAAAATTTTGAGTTTCTCAAGCGTTTCTTACTTCCAAACTGCCATATCTCGCGAACGGATTGACCAATCCGCAAAATTTCTGATGCATCTGAAAGTAGAAACTCGCCCGATTACAACGGTATGCGTACTTTTCCACTCGGCCGTTCTGGTTATTCGTTTCGAGCATCAGAACTGCGAAAATGTTGAGTTTCTCAAGCGTTTCTTACCTACAAACTGCCATATCTCGCGAACGGATTGACCAATCCGCAAAATTTCTGTTGCATCTGAAAGTAGAAATTCGCCCGATTACAACGGTATGCGTACTTCTCACCTAGACCGTTCTAGTTATGCTTGTCGAGCATCAGAACTGCGAAAATTTTGAGTTTCTCAAGCGTTTCTTACCTCCAAACTGCCATATCTCGCGAACGGATTGACCAATCCGCAAAATTTCTGTTGCATCTGAAAGTAGAAACTCGCCCGATTACAACGGTATGCGTACTTTTCCCCTAGGCCGTTCTAGTTATTCGTTTCGAGCATCAGAACTGCGAAAATTTTGAGTTTCTCAAGCGTTTCTTACTTCCAAACTGCCATATCTCGCGAACGGATTGAACAATCCGCAAAATTTCTGTTGCATCTGAAAGTAGAAACTCGCCCGATTACAACGGTATGCGTACTTTTCCCGTAGGCCGTTGTAGTTATTCGTTTCGAGCATGAGAACTGCGAAAATTTTGGGTTTCTCAAGCGTTGCTTACCTCCAAACTGCCATATCTCGCGAACGGATTGACCAATCCGCAAAATTTCTGTTGCATCTGAAAGTAGAAACTCGCCCGATTACAACGGTATGCGTACTTTTCCCCTGGGCCGTTCTGGTTATTCGTTTCGAGTATCAGAACTGTGATAATTTTGAGTTTCTCGACCGTTTCTTACCTCCAAACTGCCATATCTCGCGAACGGATTGACCAATCCGCAAAATTTCTGTTGCATCTGAAAGTAGAAAGTCGCCCAATTACAACGGTATGCGTACTTTTCCCCTAGACCGTTCTAGTTATGCTTGTCGAGCATCAGAACTGCGAAAATTTTGAGTTTCTCAAGCGTTTCTTACCTCCAAACTGCCATATCTCGCGAACGGATTGACTAATCCGCAAAATTTCTGTTGCATCTGAAAGTAGAAACTCGCCCGATTACAACGGTATGCGTACTTTTCCCCTAGGCCGTTCTAGTTATTCGTTGCGAGCATCAGAACTGCGAAAATTTTGAGTTTCTCAAGCGTTTCTTACCTCCAAACTGCCATATCACGCGAACGGATTGACCAATCCGCAAAATTTCTGTTGCATCTGAAAGTAGAAACTCGCCCGATTACAACGGTATGCGTACTTTTCCCCTAGTCCGTTCTAGTTATTCGTTTCGAGCATCAGAACTGCGAAAATTTTGAGTTTCTCAAGCGTTTCTTTCCTCCAAACTGCCATATCTCGCGAACGGATTGACCAATCCGCAAAATTTCTGTTGCATCTGAAAGTAGAAACTCGCCCGATTACAACGGTATGCGTACTTTTCCCCTAGGCCGTTCTAGTTAATCGTTTCGAGCATCAGAACTGCGAAAATTTTGAGTTTCTCAAGCGTTTCTTACCTCCAAACTGCCATATCTCGTGAACGGAATGACCAATCCGCAAAATTTCTGTTGCATCTTAAAGTAGAAACTCGCCCGATTACAACGGTATGCGTACTTTTCCCCTAGTCCGTTCTAGTTATTCGTTTCGAGCATCAGAACTGCGAAAATTTTGAGTTTTTCAAGCGTTTCTTACTTCCAAATTGCCATACCTCGCGAACGGATTGAGCAATCCGCAAAATTTCTGTTGCATCTGAAGGTAGAAACTCGCCCGTTTACAACGGTATGCGTACTTTTCCCCTAGGCCGTTCTAGTTATTCGTTTCGAGCATCAGAACTGCGAAAATTTTGAGTTTCTCAAGCGTTTCTTACTTCCAAACCGCCATATCACGCGAACGGATTGACCAATCCGCAAAATTTCTGTTGCATCTGAAAGTAGAAACTCGCCCGATTACAACGGTATGCGTACTTTTCCCCTAGGCCGTTCTGGTTATTCGTTTCGAGCATCAGAACTGTGAAAATTTTGAGTTTCTCAACCGTTTCTTACCTCCAAACTGCCGTATCTCGCGAACGGATTGACCAATCCGCAAAATTTCTGTTGCATCTGAAAGTAGAAAGTCGCCCGATTACAACGGTATGCGTACTTTTCCCCTAGAACGTTCTAGTTATGCTTGTCGAGCATCAGAACTGCGAAAATTTTGAGTTTCTCAAGCGTTTCTTACCTCCAAACTGCCATATCTCGCGAACGGATTGACCAATCCGTAAAATTTCTGTTGCATCTGAAAGTAGGAACTCGCCCGATTACAACGGTATGCGTACTTTTCCCCTAGGCCGTTCTAGTTATTCGTTTCGAGCATCAGAACTGCGAAAATGTTGAGTTTCTCAAGCGTTTCTTACATACAAACTGCCATATCTCGCGAACGGATTGACCAATCCGCAAAATTTCTGTTGCATCTGAAAGTAGAAATTGGCCCGATTACAACGGTATGCGTACTTTTCCCCTAGACCGTTCTAGTTATGCTTGTCGAGCATCAGAACTGCGAAAATTTTGAGTTTCTCAAGCGTTTCTTACTTCCAAACTGCCATATCTCGCGAACGGATTGACCAATTCGCAAAATTTCTGTTGCATCTGAAAGTAGAAACTCGCCCGATTACAACGGTAGGTGTAGTTTTCCCCTAGGCCGTTCTAGTTATTCGTTTCGAGCATCAGAACTGCGAAAATGTTGAGTTTCTCAAGCGTTTCTTACCTACAAACTGCCATATCTCGCGAACGGATTGACCAATCCGCAAAATTTCTGTTGCATCTGAAAGTAGAAACTCGCCCGATTACAACGGTATGCGTACTTTTCCCCTAGGCCGTTCTGGTTATTCGTTTCGAGCATCAGAACTGTGTAAATTTTGTGTTTCTCAACCGTTTCTTACCTCCAAACTGCCGTATCTCGCGAACGGATTGACCAATCCACAAAATTTCTGTTGCATCTGAAAGTAGAAAGTCGCCCGATTACAACGGTATGCCTACTTTTCCCCTAGAACGTTCTAGTTATGCTTGTCGAGCATCAGAACTGCGAAAATTTTGAGTTTCTCAAGCGTTTCTTACCTCCAAACTGCCATATCTCGCGAACGGATTGACCAATCCGTAAAATTTCTGTTGCATCTGAAAGTAGAAACTCGCCCGATTACAACGGTATGCGTACTTTTCCCCTAGGCCGTTCTAGTTATTCGTTTCGAGCATCAGAACTGCGAAAATCTTGAGTTTCTCAAGCGTTTCTTACCTACAAACTGCCATATCTCGCGAACGGATTGACCAATCCGCAAAATTTCTGTTGCATCTGAAAGTAGAAACTCGCCCGATTACAACGGTATGCGTACTTTCCCCCTAGGCCGTTCTAGTTATTCGTTTCGAGCATCAGAACTGCGAAAATTTTGAGTTTCTCAAGCGTTTCTTACTTCCAAACCGCCATATCTCGCGAACGGTTTGACCAATCCGCAAAATTTCTGTTGCATCTGAAAGTAGAAACTCGCCCGATTACAACGGTATGCGTACTTTTCCCCTAGGCCGTTCTAGTTAATCGTTTCGAGCAACAGAACTGCGAAAATTTTGAGTTTCTCAAGCGTTTCTTACTTCCAAACTGCCATATCTCGCGAACGGATTGACCAATCCGCAAAATTTCTGATGCATCTGAAAGTAGAAAGTCGCCCGATTACAACGGTATGCGTACTTTTCCCCTAGAACGTTCTAGTTATGCTTGTCGAGCATCAGAACTGCGAAAATTTTGAGTTTCTCAAGCGTTTCTTACTTCCAAATTGCCATACCTCGCGAACGGATTGAGCAATCCGCAAAATTTCTGTTGCATCTGAAGGTAGAAACTCGCCCGTTTACAACGGTATGCGTACTTTTCCCGTAGGCCGTTCTAGTTATTCGTTTCGAGCATCAGAACTGCGAAAATTTTGAGTTTCTCAAGCGTTTCTTACTTCCAAACCGCCATATCTCGCGAACGGATTGACCAATCCGCAAAATTTCTGTTGCATCTGAAAGTAGAAACTCGCCCGATTACAACGGTGTGCGTACTTTTCCCCTAGGCCGTTCTGGTTAATCGTTTCGAGCATCAGAACTGCGAAAATTTTGAGTTTTTCAAGCGTTTCTTACTTCCAAATTGCCATACCTCGCGAACGGATTGAGCAATCCGCAAAATTTCTGTTGCATCTGAAGGTAGAAACTCGCCCGTTTACAACGGTATGCGTACTTTTCCCGTAGGCCGTTCTAGTTATTCGTTTCGAGCATCAGAACTGCGAAAATTTTGAGTTTCTCAAGCGTTTCTTACTTCCAAACCGCCATATCTCGCGAACGGATTGACCAAACCGCAAAATTTCTGTTGCATCTGAAAGTAGAAACTCGCCCGATTACAACGGTGTGCGTACTTTTCCCCTAGGCCGTTCTGGTTAATCGTTTCGAGCATCAGAACTGCGAAAATTTTGAGTTTCTCAAGCGTTTCTTACTTCCAAACTGCCATATCTCGCGAACGGATTGACCAATCCGCAAAATTTCTGATGCATCTGAAAGTATAATAGAAACTCGCCCGATTACAACGGTATGCGTACTTTTCCCCTAGGCCGCTCTAGTTATTCGTTTCGAGCATCAGAACTGCGAAAATTTTGTGTTTCTCAAGTGTTTCATACTTCCAAACTGCCATATCTCGCGAACGGATGGACCAATCCGCGAAATTTCTGTTGCATCTGAAAGTAGAAACTCGCCCGATTACAACGGTATGCGTACTTTTCCCCTAGGCCGTTCTGGTTATTCGTTTCGAGCATCAGTACTGTGAAAATTTTGAGTTTCTCAACCGTTTCTTACTTCCAAACTGCCATATCTCGCGAACGGGTTGACCAATCCGCAAAATTTCTGTTGCATCTGAAAGTAGAAAGTCGCCCGATTACAACGGTATGCGTACTTTTCCCCTAGAACGTTCTAGTTATGCTTGTCGAGCATCAGAACTGCGAAAATTTTGAGTATCTCAACCGTTTCTTACCTCCAAACTGCCATATCTCGCGAACGGATTGACCAATCCGCAAAATTTTAGTTGCATCTGAAAGTAGAAAGTCGCCCGATTACAACGGTTTGCGTACTTTTCCCCTAGACCGTTCTAGTTATGCTTGTCGAGCATCAGAACTGCGAAAATTTTGAGTTTCTCAAGCGTTTCTTACCTCCAAACTGCCATATCTCGCGAACGGATTGAACAATCCGCAAAATTTCTGTTGCATCTGAAAGTAGAAACTCGCCCGATTACAACGGTATGCGTACTTTTACCCTAGGCCGTTCTAGTTAATCGTTTCGAGCATCAGAACTGCGAAAATTTTGAGTTTCTCAAGCGTTTCTTACTTCCAAACTGCCATATCTCGCGAACGGATTGACCAATCCGCAAAATTTCTGATGCATCTGAAAGTAGAAACTCGCCCGATTACAACGGTATGCGTACTTTTCCCCTCGGCCGTTCTGGTTATTCGTTTCGAGCATCAGAACTGCGAAAATGTTGAGTTTCTCAAGCGTTTCTTACCTACAAACTGCCATATCTCGCGAACGGATTGACCAATCCGCAAAATTTCTGTTGCATCTGAAAGTAGAAATTCGCCCGATTACAACGGTATGCGTACTTCTCACCTAGACCGTTCTAGTTATGCTTGTCGAGCATCAGAACTGCGAAAATTTTGAGTTTCTCAAGCGTTTCTTTCCTCCAAACTGCCATATCTCGCGAACGGATTGACCAATCCGCAAAATTTCTGTTGCATCTGAAAGTAGAAACTCGCCCGATTACAACGGTATGCGTACTTTTTCCGTCGGCCGTTGTAGTTATTCGTTTCGAGCATGAGAACTGCGAAAATTTTGTGTTTCTCAAGTGTTTCATACTTCCAAACTGCCATATCTCGCGAACGGATTGACCAATCCGCAAAATTTCTGTTGCATCTGAAAGTAGAAACTCGCCCGATTACAACGGTATGCGTACTTTTCCCCTAGGCCGTACTGGTTATTCGTTTCGAGCATCAGAACTGTGAAAATTTTGAGTTTCTCAACCGTTTCATACCTCCAAACTGCCATATCTCGCGAACGGATTGACCAATCCGCAAAATTTCTGTTGCATCTGAAAGTAGAAAGTCGCCCGATTACAACGGTATGCGTACTTTTTCCCTAGACCGCTCTAGTTATGCTTGTCGAGCATCAGAACTGCGAAAATTTTGAGTTTCTCAAGCGTTTCTTACCTCCAAACTGCCATATCTCGCGAACGGATTGACTAATCCGCAAAATTTCTGTTGCATCTGAAAGTAGAAACTCGCCCGATTACAACGGTATGCGTACTTTTCCCCTAGGCCGTTCTAGTTATTCGTTTCGAGCATCAGAACTGCGAAAATTTTGAGTTTCTCAAGCGTTTCTTACTTCCAAACCGCCATATCTCGCGAACGGATTGACCAATCCGCAAAATTTCTGTTGCATCTGAAAGTAGAAACTCGCCCGATTACAACGGTATGCGTACTTTTCCCCTAGGCCGTTCTAGTTAATCGTTTCGAGCATCAGAACTGCGAAAATTTTGAGTTTCTCAAGCGTTTCTTACTTCCAAACTGCCATATCTCGCGAACGGATTGACCAATCCGCAAAATTTCTGATGCATCTGAAAGTAGAAACTCGCCCGATTACAACGGTATGCCTACTTTTCCCTTCGGCCGTTCTGGTTATTCGTTTCGAGCATCAGAACTGCGAAAATGTTGAGTTTCTCAAGCGTTTCTTACCTCCAAACTGCCATATCTCGCGAACGGATTGACCAATCCGCAAAATTTTAGTTGCATCTGAAAGTAGAAAGTCGCCCGATTACAACGGTTTGCGTACTTTTCCCCTAGACCGTTCTAGTTATGCTTGTCGAGCATCAGAACTGCGAAAATTTTGAGTTTCTCAAGCGTTTCTTACCTCCAAACTGCCATATCTCGCGAACGGATTGAACAATCCGCAAAATTTCTGTTGCATCTGAAAGTAGAAACTCGCCCGATTACAACGGTATGCGTACTTTTCCCCTAGGCCGTTCTAGTTATTCGTTTCGAGCATCAGAACTGCGAAAATTTTGAGTTTCTCAAGCGTTTCTTACTTCCAAACTGCCATATCTCGCGAACGGATTGAACAATCCGCAAAATTTCTGTTGCATCTGAAAGTAGAAACTCGCCCGATTACAACGGTATGCGTACTTTTCCCGTAGGCCGTTGTAGTTATTCGTTTCGAGCATGAGAACTGCGAAAATTTTGGGTTTCTCAAGCGTTGCTTACCTCCAAACTGCCATATCTCGCGAACGGATTGACCAATCCGCAAAATTTCTGTTGCATCTGAAAGTAGAAACTCGCCCGATTACAACGGTATGCGTACTTTTCCCCTAGGCCGTACTGGTTATTCGTTTCGAGCATCAGAACTGTGAAAATTTTGAGTTTCTCAACCGTTTCATACCTCCAAACTGCCATATCTCGCGAACGGATTGACCAATCCGCAAAATTTCTGTTGCATCTGAAAGTAGAAAGTCGCCCGATTACAACGGTATGCGTACTTTTCCCCTAGACCGCTCTAGTTATGCTTGTCGAGCATCAGAACTGCGAAAATTTTGAGTTTCTCAAGCGTTTCTTACCTCCAAACTGCCATATCTCGCGAACGGATTGACTAATCCGCAAAATTTCTGTTGCATCTGAAAGTAGAAACTCGCCCGATTACAACGGTATGCGTACTTTTCCCGTAGGCCGTTGTAGTTATTCGTTTCGAGCATGAGAACTGCGAAAATTTTGGGTTTCTCAAGCGTTGCTTACCTCCAAACTGCCATATCTCGCGAACGGATTGACCAATCCGCAAAATTTCTGTTGCATCTGAAAGTAGAAACTCGCCCGATTACAACGGTATGCGTACTTTTCCCCTAGGCCGTACTGGTTATTCGTTTCGAGCATCAGAACTGTGAAAATTTTGAGTTTCTCAACCGTTTCATACCTCCAAACTGCCATATCTCGCGAACGGATTGACCAATCCGCAAAATTTCTGTTGCATCTGAAAGTAGAAAGTCGCCCGATTACAACGGTATGCGTACTTTTCCCCTAGACCGCTCTAGTTATGCTTGTCGAGCATCAGAACTGCGAAAATAAGCGTTTCTTACCTCCAAACTGCCATATCTCGCGAACGGATTGACTAATCCGCAAAATTTCTGTTGCATCTGAAAGTAGAAACTCGCCCGATTACAACGGTATGCGTACTTTTCCCCTAGGCCGTTCTAGTTATTCGTTTCGAGCATCAGAACTGCGAAAATTTTGAGTTTCTCAAGCGTTTCTTACCTCCAAACTGCTATATCTCGCGAACGGATTGACCAATCCGCAAAATTTCTGTTGCATCTGAAAGTAGAAACTCGCCCGATTACAACGGTATGCGTACTTTTCCCCTAGGCCGTTCTAGTTATTCGTTTCGAGCATCAGAACTGCGAAAATTTTGAGTTTCTCAAGCGTTTCTTACTTCCAAACCGCCATATCTCGCGAACGGATTGACCAATCCGCAAAATTTCTGTTGCATCTGAAAGTAGAAACTCGCCCGATTACAACGGTATGCGTACTTTTCCCCTAGGCCGTTCTAGTTAATCGTTTCGAGCATCAGAACTGCGAAAATTTTGAGTTTCTCAAGCGTTTCTTACTTCCAAACTGCCATATCTCGCGAACGGATTGACCAATCCGCAAAATTTCTGATGCATCTGAAAGTAGAAACTCGCCCGATTACAACGGTATGCCTACTTTTCCCTTCGGCCGTTCTGGTTATTCGTTTCGAGCATCAGAACTGCGAAAATGTTGAGTTTCTCAAGCGTTTCTTACCTCCAAACTGCCATATCTCGCGAACGGATTGACCAATCCGCAAAATTTTAGTTGCATCTGAAAGTAGAAAGTCGCCCGATTACAACGGTTTGCGTACTTTTCCCCTAGACCGTTCTAGTTATGCTTGTCGAGCATCAGAACTGCGAAAATTTTGAGTTTCTCAAGCGTTTCTTACCTCCAAACTGCCATATCTCGCGAACGGATTGAACAATCCGCAAAATTTCTGTTGCATCTGAAAGTAGAAACTCGCCCGATTACAACGGTATGCGTACTTTTACCCTAGGCCGTTCTAGTTAATCGTTTCGAGCATCAGAACTGCGAAAATTTTGAGTTTCTCAAGCGTTTCTTACTTCCAAACTGCCATATCTCGCGAACGGATTGACCAATCCGCAAAATTTCTGATGCATCTGAAAGTAGAAACTCGCCCGATTACAACGGTATGCGTACTTTTCCACTCGGCCGTTCTGGTTATTCGTTTCGAGCATCAGAACTGCGAAAATGTTGAGTTTCTCAAGCGTTTCTTACCTACAAACTGCCATATCTCGCGAACGGATTGACCAATCCGCAAAATTTCTGTTGCATCTGAAAGTAGAAATTCGCCCGATTACAACGGTATGCGTACTTCTCACCTAGACCGTTCTAGTTATGCTTGTCGAGCATCAGAACTGCGAAAATTTTGAGTTTCTCAAGCGTTTCTTACCTCCAAACTGCCATATCTCGCGAACGGATTGACCAATCCGCAAAATTTCTGTTGCATCTGAAAGTAGAAACTCGCCCGATTACAACGGTATGCGTACTTTTCCCCTAGGCCGTTCTAGTTATTCGTTTCGAGCATCAGAACTGCGAAAATTTTGAGTTTCTCAAGCGTTTCTTACTTCCAAACTGCCATATCTCGCGAACGGATTGAACAATCCGCAAAATTTCTGTTGCATCTGAAAGTAGAAACTCGCCCGATTACAACGGTATGCGTACTTTTCCCGTAGGCCGTTGTAGTTATTCGTTTCGAGCATGAGAACTGCGAAAATTTTGGGTTTCTCAAGCGTTGCTTACCTCCAAACTGCCATATCTCGCGAACGGATTGACCAATCCGCAAAATTTCTGTTGCATCTGAAAGTAGAAATTCGCCCGATTACAACGGTATGCGTACTTTTACCCTAGGCCGTTCTAGTTAATCGTTTCGAGCATCAGAACTGCGAAAATTTTGAGTTTCTCAAGCGTTTCTTACTTCCAAACTGCCATATCTCGCGAACGGATTGACCAATCCGCAAAATTTCTGATGCATCTGAAAGTAGAAACTCGCCCGATTACAACGGTATGCGTACTTTTCCACTCGGCCGTTCTGGTTATTCGTTTCGAGCATCAGAACTGCGAAAATGTTGAGTTTCTCAAGCGTTTCTTACCTACAAACTGCCATATCTCGCGAACGGATTGACCAATCCGCAAAATTTCTGTTGCATCTGAAAGTAGAAATTCGCCCGATTACAACGGTATGCGTACTTCTCACCTAGACCGTTCTAGTTATGCTTGTCGAGCATCAGAACTGCGAAAATTTTGAGTTTCTCAAGCGTTTCTTACCTCCAAACTGCCATATCTCGCGAACGGATTGACCAATCCGCAAAATTTCTGTTGCATCTGAAAGTAGAAACTCGCCCGATTACAACGGTATGCGTACTTTTCCCCTAGGCCGTTCTAGTTATTCGTTTCGAGCATCAGAACTGCGAAAATTTGAGTTTCTCAAGCGTTTCTTACTTCCAAACTGCCATATCTCGCGAACGGATTGAACAATCCGCAAAATTTCTGTTGCATCTGAAAGTAGAAACTCGCCCGATTACAACGGTATGCGTACTTTTCCCGTAGGCCGTTGTAGTTATTCGTTTCGAGCATGAGAACTGCGAAAATTTTGGGTTTCTCAAGCGTTGCTTACCTCCAAACTGCCATATCTCGCGAACGGATTGACCAATCCGCAAAATTTCTGTTGCATCTGAAAGTAGAAACTCGCCCGATTACAACGGTATGCGTACTTTTCCCCTGGGCCGTTCTGGTTATTCGTTTCGAGTATCAGAACTGTGATAATTTTGAGTTTCTCGACCGTTTCTTACCTCCAAACTGCCATATCTCGCGAACGGATTGACCAATCCGCAAAATTTCTGTTGCATCTGAAAGTAGAAAGTCGCCCGATTACAACGGTATGCGTACTTTTCCCCTAGACCGTTCTAGTTATGCTTGTCGAGCATCAGAACTGCGAAAATTTTGAGTTTCTCAAGCGTTTCTTACCTCCAAACTGCCATATCTCGCGAACGGATTGACTAATCCGCAAAATTTCTGTTGCATCTGAAAGTAGAAACTCGCCCGATTACAACGGTATGCGTACTTTTCCCCTAGGCCGTTCTAGTTATTCGTTGCGAGCATCAGAACTGCGAAAATTTTGAGTTTCTCAAGCGTTTCTTACCTCCAAACTGCCATATCACGCGAACGGATTGACCAATCCGCAAAATTTCTGTTGCATCTGAAAGTAGAAACTCGCCCGATTACAACGGTATGCGTACTTTTCCCCTAGTCCGTTCTAGTTATTCGTTTCGAGCATCAGAACTGCGAAAATTTTGAGTTTCTCAAGCCTTTCTTTCCTCCAAACTGCCATATCTCGCGAACGGATTGACCAATCCGCAAAATTTCTGTTGCATCTGAAAGTAGAAACTCGCCCGATTACAACGGTATGCGTACTTTTCCCCTAGGCCGTTCTAGTTAATCGTTTCGAGCATCAGAACTGCGAAAATTTTGAGTTTCTCAAGCGTTTCTTACCTCCAAACTGCCATATCTCGTGAACGGAATGACCAATCCGCAAAATTTCTGTTGCATCTTAAAGTAGAAACTCGCCCGATTACAACGGTATGCGTACTTTTCCCCTAGTCCGTTCTAGTTATTCGTTTCGAGCATCAGAACTGCGAAAATTTTGAGTTTTTCAAGCGTTTCTTACTTCCAAATTGCCATACCTCGCGAACGGATTGAGCAATCCGCAAAATTTCTGTTGCATCTGAAGGTAGAAACTCGCCCGTTTACAACGGTATGCGTACTTTTCCCCTAGGCCGTTCTAGTTATTCGTTTCGAGCATCAGAACTGCGAAAATTTTGAGTTTCTCAAGCGTTTCTTACTTCCAAACCGCCATATCACGCGAACGGATTGACCAATCCGCAAAATTTCTGTTGCATCTGAAAGTAGAAACTCGCCCGATTACAACGGTATGCGTACTTTTCCCCTAGGCCGTTCTGGTTATTCGTTTCGAGCATCAGAACTGTGAAAATTTTGAGTTTCTCAACCGTTTCTTACCTCCAAACTGCCGTATCTCGCGAACGGATTGACCAATCCGCAAAATTTCTGTTGCATCTGAAAGTAGAAAGTCGCCCGATTACAACGGTATGCGTACTTTTCCCCTAGAACGTTCTAGTTATGCTTGTCGAGCATCAGAACTGCGAAAATTTTGAGTTTCTCAAGCGTTTCTTACCTCCAAACTGCCATATCTCGCGAACGGATTGACCAATCCGTAAAATTTCTGTTGCATCTGAAAGTAGGAACTCGCCCGATTACAACGGTATGCGTACTTTTCCCCTAGGCCGTTCTAGTTATTCGTTTCGAGCATCAGAACTGCGAAAATGTTGAGTTTCTCAAGCGTTTCTTACATACAAACTGCCATATCTCGCGAACGGATTGACCAATCCGCAAAATTTCTGTTGCATCTGAAAGTAGAAATTGGCCCGATTACAACGGTATGCGTACTTTTCCCCTAGACCGTTCTAGTTATGCTTGTCGAGCATCAGAACTGCGAAAATTTTGAGTTTCTCAAGCGTTTCTTACTTCCAAACTGCCATATCTCGCGAACGGATTGACCAATTCGCAAAATTTCTGTTGCATCTGAAAGTAGAAACTCGCCCGATTACAACGGTAGGTGTAGTTTTCCCCTAGGCCGTTCTAGTTATTCGTTTCGAGCATCAGAACTGCGAAAATGTTGAGTTTCTCAAGCGTTTCTTACCTACAAACTGCCATATCTCGCGAACGGATTGACCAATCCGCAAAATTTCTGTTGCATCTGAAAGTAGAAACTCGCCCGATTACAACGGTATGCGTACTTTTCCCCTAGGCCGTTCTGGTTATTCGTTTCGAGCATCAGAACTGTGTAAATTTTGTGTTTCTCAACCGTTTCTTACCTCCAAACTGCCGTATCTCGCGAACGGATTGACCAATCCACAAAATTTCTGTTGCATCTGAAAGTAGAAAGTCGCCCGATTACAACGGTATGCCTACTTTTCCCCTAGAACGTTCTAGTTATGCTTGTCGAGCATCAGAACTGCGAAAATTTTGAGTTTCTCAAGCGTTTCTTACCTCCAAACTGCCATATCTCGCGAACGGATTGACCAATCCGTAAAATTTCTGTTGCATCTGAAAGTAGAAACTCGCCCGATTACAACGGTATGCGTACTTTTCCCCTAGGCCGTTCTAGTTATTCGTTTCGAGCATCAGAACTGCGAAAATGTTGAGTTTCTCAAGCGTTTCTTACCTACAAACTGCCATATCTCGCGAACGGATTGACCAATCCGCAAAATTTCTGTTGCATCTGAAAGTAGAAACTCGCCCGATTACAACGGTATGCGTACTTTCCCCCTAGGCCGTTCTAGTTATTCGTTTCGAGCATCAGAACTGCGAAAATTTTGAGTTTCTCAAGCGTTTCTTACTTCCAAACCGCCATATCTCGCGAACGGTTTGACCAATCCGCAAAATTTCTGTTGCATCTGAAAGTAGAAACTCGCCCGATTACAACGGTATGCGTACTTTTCCCCTAGGCCGTTCTAGTTAATCGTTTCGAGCAACAGAACTGCGAAAATTTTGAGTTTCTCAAGCGTTTCTTACTTCCAAACTGCCATATCTCGCGAACGGATTGACCAATCCGCAAAATTTCTGATGCATCTGAAAGTAGAAAGTCGCCCGATTACAACGGTATGCGTACTTTTCCCCTAGAACGTTCTAGTTATGCTTGTCGAGCATCAGAACTGCGAAAATTTTGAGTTTCTCAAGCGTTTCTTACTTCCAAATTGCCATACCTCGCGAACGGATTGAGCAATCCGCAAAATTTCTGTTGCATCTGAAGGTAGAAACTCGCCCGTTTACAACGGTATGCGTACTTTTCCCGTAGGCCGTTCTAGTTATTCGTTTCGAGCATCAGAACTGCGAAAATTTTGAGTTTCTCAAGCGTTTCTTACTTCCAAACCGCCATATCTCGCGAACGGATTGACCAATCCGCAAAATTTCTGTTGCATCTGAAAGTAGAAACTCGCCCGATTACAACGGTGTGCGTACTTTTCCCCTAGGCCGTTCTGGTTAATCGTTTCGAGCATCAGAACTGCGAAAATTTTGAGTTTTTCAAGCGTTTCTTACTTCCAAATTGCCATACCTCGCGAACGGATTGAGCAATCCGCAAAATTTCTGTTGCATCTGAAGGTAGAAACTCGCCCGTTTACAACGGTATGCGTACTTTTCCCGTAGGCCGTTCTAGTTATTCGTTTCGAGCATCAGAACTGCGAAAATTTTGAGTTTCTCAAGCGTTTCTTACTTCCAAACCGCCATATCTCGCGAACGGATTGACCAAACCGCAAAATTTCTGTTGCATCTGAAAGTAGAAACTCGCCCGATTACAACGGTGTGCGTACTTTTCCCCTAGGCCGTTCTGGTTAATCGTTTCGAGCATCAGAACTGCGAAAATTTTGAGTTTCTCAAGCGTTTCTTACTTCCAAACTGCCATATCTCGCGAACGGATTGACCAATCCGCAAAATTTCTGATGCATCTGAAAGTATAATAGAAACTCGCCCGATTACAACGGTATGCGTACTTTTCCCCTAGGCCGCTCTAGTTATTCGTTTCGAGCATCAGAACTGCGAAAATTTTGTGTTTCTCAAGTGTTTCATACTTCCAAACTGCCATATCTCGCGAACGGATGGACCAATCCGCGAAATTTCTGTTGCATCTGAAAGTAGAAACTCGCCCGATTACAACGGTATGCGTACTTTTCCCCTAGGCCGTTCTGGTTATTCGTTTCGAGCATCAGTACTGTGAAAATTTTGAGTTTCTCAACCGTTTCTTACTTCCAAACTGCCATATCTCGCGAACGGGTTGACCAATCCGCAAAATTTCTGTTGCATCTGAAAGTAGAAAGTCGCCCGATTACAACGGTATGCGTACTTTTCCCCTAGAACGTTCTAGTTATGCTTGTCGAGCATCAGAACTGCGAAAATTTTGAGTTTCTCAAGCGTTTCTTACTTCCAAACTGCCATATCTCGCGAACGGATTGACCAATCCGCAAAATTTCTGATGCATCTGAAAGTAGAAAGTCGCCCGATTACAACGGTATGCGTACTTTTCCCCTAGAACGTTCTAGTTATGCTTGTCGAGCATCAGAACTGCGAAAATTTTGTGTTTCTCAAGCGTTTCTTACCTCCAAATTGTCATACCTCGCGAACGGATTGAGCAATCCGCAAAATTTCTGTTGCATCTGAAGGTAGAAACTCGCCCGTTTACAACGGTATGCGTACTTTTCCCCTAGGCCGTTCTAGTTATTCGTTTCGAGCATCTGAACTGCGAAAATTTTGAGTTTCTCAAGCGTTTCTTACCTCCAAACTGCCATATCTCGCGAACAGATTGACCAATCCGCAAAATTTCTGTTGCATCTGAAAGTAGAAACTCGCCCGATTACAACGGTATGCGTACTTTTCCCCTAGTCCGTTCTAGTTATTCGTTTCGAGCATCAGAACTGCGAAAATTTTGAGTTTCTCAAGCGTTTCTTACCTCCAAACTGCCATATCTCGCGAACGGATTGACCAATCCGCAAAATTTCTGTTGCATCTGAAAGTAGAAACTCGCCCGATTACAACGGTATACGTACTTTTCCCCTAGTCCGTTCTAGTTGTTCGTTTCGAGCATCAGAACTGCGAAAATTTTGAGTTTTTCAAGCGTTTCTTACTTCCAAATTGCCATACCTCGCGAACGGATTGAGCAATCCGCAAAATTTCTGTTGCATCTGAAGGTAGAAACTCGCCCGTTTACAACGGTATGCGTACTTTTCCCGTAGGCCGTTCTAGTTATTCGTTTCGAGCATCAGAACTGCGAAAATTTTGAGTTTCTCAAGCGTTTCTTACTTCCAAACCGCCATATCTCGCGAACGGATTGACCAAACCGCAAAATTTCTGTTGCATCTGAAAGTAGAAACTCGCCCGATTACAACGGTGTGCGTACTTTTCCCCTAGGCCGTTCTGGTTAATCGTTTCGAGCATCAGAACTGCGAAAATTTTGAGTTTCTCAAGCGTTTCTTACTTCCAAACTGCCATATCTCGCGAACGGATTGACCAATCCGCAAAATTTCTGATGCATCTGAAAGTATAATAGAAACTCGCCCGATTACAACGGTATGCGTACTTTTCCCCTAGGCCGCTCTAGTTATTCGTTTCGAGCATCAGAACTGCGAAAATTTTGTGTTTCTCAAGTGTTTCATACTTCCAAACTGCCATATCTCGCGAACGGATGGACCAATCCGCGAAATTTCTGTTGCATCTGAAAGTAGAAACTCGCCCGATTACAACGGTATGCGTACTTTTCCCCTAGGCCGTTCTGGTTATTCGTTTCGAGCATCAGTACTGTGAAAATTTTGAGTTTCTCAACCGTTTCTTACTTCCAAACTGCCATATCTCGCGAACGGGTTGACCAATCCGCAAAATTTCTGTTGCATCTGAAAGTAGAAAGTCGCCCGATTACAACGGTATGCGTACTTTTCCCCTAGAACGTTCTAGTTATGCTTGTCGAGCATCAGAACTGCGAAAATTTTGAGTTTCTCAAGCGTTTCTTACTTCCAAACTGCCATATCTCGCGAACGGATTGACCAATCCGCAAAATTTCTGATGCATCTGAAAGTAGAAAGTCGCCCGATTACAACGGTATGCGTACTTTTCCCCTAGAACGTTCTAGTTATGCTTGTCGAGCATCAGAACTGCGAAAATTTTGTGTTTCTCAAGCGTTTCTTACCTCCAAATTGTCATACCTCGCGAACGGATTGAGCAATCCGCAAAATTTCTGTTGCATCTGAAGGTAGAAACTCGCCCGTTTACAACGGTATGCGTACTTTTCCCCTAGGCCGTTCTAGTTATTCGTTTCGAGCATCTGAACTGCGAAAATTTTGAGTTTCTCAAGCGTTTCTTACCTCCAAACTGCCATATCTCGCGAACAGATTGACCAATCCGCAAAATTTCTGTTGCATCTGAAAGTAGAAACTCGCCCGATTACAACGGTATGCGTACTTTTCCCCTAGTCCGTTCTGGTTATTCGTTTCGAGCATCAGAACTGCGAAAATTTTGAGTTTCTCAAGCGTTTCTTACCTCCAAACAGCCATATCTCGCGAACGGATTGACCAATCCGCAAAATTTCTGTTGCATCTGAAAGTAGAAACTCGCCCGATTACAACGGTATACGTACTTTTCCCCTAGTCCGTTCTAGTTGTTCGTTTCGAGCATCAGAACTGCGAAAATTTTGAGTTTTTCAAGCGTTTCTTACTTCCAAATTGCCATACCTCGCGAACGGATTGAGCAATCCGCAAAATTTCTGTTGCATCTGAAGGTAGAAACTCGCCCGTTTACAACGGTATGCGTACTTTTCCCCTAGGCCGTTCTGGTTAATCGTTTCGAGCATCAGAACTGCGAAAATTTTGAGTTTCTCAAGCGTTTCTTACTTCCAAACTGCCATATCTCGCGAACGGATTGACCAATCCGCAAAATTTCTGATGCATCTGAAAGTAGAAACTCGCCCGATTACAACGGTATGCGTACTTTTCCCCTAGGCCGCTCTAGTTATTCGTTTCGGGCATCAGAACTGCGAAAATTTTGTGTTTCTCAAGTGTTTCATACTTCCAAACTGCCATATCTCGCGAACGGATTGACCAATCCACAAAATTTCTGATGCATCTGAAAGTAGAAAGTCGCCCGATTACAACGGTTTGCGTACTTTTACCCTAGGCCGTTCTAGTTAATCGTTTCGAGCATCAGAACTGCGAAAATTTTGAGTTTCTCAAGCGTTTCTTACCTCCAAACTGCCATATCTCGCGAACGGATTGAACAATCCGCAAAATTTCTGTTGCATCTGAAAGTAGAAACTCGCCCGATTACAACGGTATGCGTACTTTTCCCCTAGTCCGTTCTAGTTATTCGTTTCGAGCATCAGAACTGCGAAAATTTTGAGTTTCTCAAGCGTTTCTTACCTCCAAACTGCCATATCTCGCGAACGGATTGACCAGTCCGCAAAATTTCTGTTGCATCTGAAAGTACAAACTCGCCCGATTACAACGGTATGCCTACTTTTCCCCTAGGCCGTTCTAGTTATTCGTTTCGAGCATCAGAACTGCGAAAATGTTGAGTTTCTCAAGCGTTTCTTACCTCCAAACTGCCATATCTCGCGAACGGATTGACCAATCCGCAAAATTTCTGTTGCATCTGAAAGTAGAAACTCGCCCGATTACAACGGTATGCGTACTTTTCCCCTAGACCGTTCTAGTTATTCGTTTCGAGCATCAGAACTGCGAAAAATTTGAGTTTCTCAAGCGTTTCTTACTTCCAAACTGCCATATCTCGCGAACGGATTGATCAATCCTCAAAATTTCTGTTGCATCTGAAAGTAGAAAGTCGCCCAATTACAACGGTATGCGTACTTTTCCCCTAGACCGTTCTAGTTATGCTTGTCGAGCATCAGAACTGCGAAAATTTTGTGTTTCTCAAGTGTTTCATACTTCCAAACTGCCATATCTCGCGAACGGATTGACCAATCCACAAAATTTCTGATGCATCTGAAAGTAGAAAGTCGCCCGATTACAACGGTTTGCGTACTTTTACCCTAGGCCGTTCTGGTTATTCGTTTCGAGCATCAGAACTGTGAAAATTTTGAGTTTCTCAACCGTTTCTTACCTCCAAACTGCCATATCTCGCGAACGGATTGACCAATCCGCAAAATTTCTGTTGCATCTGAAAGTAGAAACTCGCCCGATTACAACGGTATGCGTACTTTTCCCGTAGGCCGTTCTAGTTAATCGTTTCGAGCATCAGAACTGCGAAAATTTTGAGTTTCTCAAGCGTTTCTTACTTCCAAACTGCCATATCTCGCGAACGGATTGACCAATCCGCAAAATTTCTGATGCATCTGAAAGTAGAAACTCGCCCGATTACAACGGTATGCGTACTTTTCCCCTCGGCCGTTCTGGTTATTCGTTTCGAGCATCAGAACTGCGAAAATGTTGAGTTTCTCAAGCGTTTCTTACCTACAAACTGCCATATCTCGCGAACGGATTGACCAATCCGCAAAATTTCTGTTGCATCTGAAAGTAGAAATTCGCCCGATTACAACGGTATGCGTACTTCTCACCTAGACCGTTCTAGTTATGCTTGTCGAGCATCAGAACTGCGAAAATTTTGAGTTTCTCAAGCGTTTCTTACCTCCAAACTGCCATATCTCGCGAACGGATTGACCAATCCGCAAAATTTCTATTGCATCTGAAAGTAGAAAGTCGCCCGATTACAACGGTATGCGTACTTTTCCCCTAGACCGCTCTAGTTATGCTTGTCGAGCATCAGAACTGCGAAAATTTTGAGTTTCTCAAGCGTTTCTTACCTCCAAACTGCCATATCTCGCGAACGGATTGACCAATCCGCAAAATTTCTGTTGCATCTGAAAGTAGAAAGTCGCCCGATTACAACGGTATGCGTACTTTTCCCCTAGACCGCTCTAGTTATGCTTGTCGAGCATCAGAACTGCGAAAATTTTGAGTTTCTCAAGCGTTTCTTACCTCCAAACTGCCATATCTCGCGAACGGATTGACCAATCCGCAAAATTTCTGTTGCATCTGAAAGTAGAAAGTCGCCCGATTACAACGGTATGCGTACTTTTCCCCTAGACCGCTCTAGTTATGCTTGTCGAGCATCAGAACTGCGAAAATTTTGAGTTTCTCAAGCGTTTCTTACCTCCAAACTGCCATATCTCGCGAACGGATTGACCAATCCGCAAAATTTCTGTTGCATCTGAAAGTAGAAATTCGCCCGATTACAACGGTATGCGTACTTTTCCCCTAGAACGTTCTGGTTATGCTTGTCGAGCATCAGAACGGCTAAAATTTTGAGTTTCTCAAGCGTTTCTTACCTCCAAACTGCCATATCTCGCGAACGGATTGACCAATCCGTAAAATTTCTGTTGCATCTGAAAGTAGAAACTCGCCCGATTACAACGGTATGCGTACTTTTCCCCTAGGCCGTTCTAGTTATTCGTTTCGAGCATCAGAACTGCGAAAATGTTGAGTTTCTCAAGCGTTTCTTACCTACAAACTGCCATATCTCGCGAACGGATTGAACAATCCGCAAAATTTCTGTTGCATCTGAAAGTAGAAACTCGCCCGATTACAACGGTATGCGTACTTTTCCCGTAGGCCGTTGTAGTTATTCGTTTCGAGCATGAGAACTGCGAAAATTTTGGGTTTCTCAAGCGTTGCTTACCTCCAAACTGCCATATCTCGCGAACGGATTGAACAATCCGCAAAATTTCTGTTGCATCTGAAAGTAGAAACTCGCCCGATTACAACGGTATGCGTACTTTTCCCCTGGGCCGTTCTGGTTATTCGTTTCGAGTATCAGAACTGTGATAATTTTGAGTTTCTCGACCGTTTCTTACCTCCAAACTGCCATATCTCGCGAACGGATTGACCAATCCGCAAAATTTCTGTTGCATCTGAAAGTAGAAACTCGCCCGATTAGAACGGTATGCGTACTTTTCCCCTAGGCCGTTCTAGTTATGCTTGTCGAGCATCAGAACTGCGAAAATTTTGAGTTTCTCAAGCGTTTCTTACCTCCAAACTGCCATATCTCGCGAACGGATTGAACAATCCGCAAAATTTCTGTTGCATCTGAAAGTAGAAACTCGCCCGATTACAACGGTATGCGTACTTTTACCCTAGGCCGTTCTAGTTAATCGTTTCGAGCATCAGAACTGCGAAAATTTTGAGTTTCTCAAGCGTTTCTTACTTCCAAACTGCCATATCTCGCGAACGGATTGACCAATCCGCAAAATTTCTGATGCATCTGAAAGTAGAAACTCGCCCGATTACAACGGTATGCGTACTTTTCCCCTCGGCCGTTCTGGTTATTCGTTTCGAGCATCAGAACTGCGAAAATGTTGAGTTTCTCAAGCGTTTCTTACCTACAAACTGCCATATCTCGCGAACGGATTGACCAATCCGCAAAATTTCTGTTGCATCTGAAAGTAGAAATTCGCCCGATTACAACGGTATGCGTACTTCTCACCTAGACCGTTCTAGTTATGCTTGTCGAGCATCAGAACTGCGAAAATTTTGAGTTTCTCAAGCGTTTCTTTCCTCCAAACTGCCATATCTCGCGAACGGATTGACCAATCCGCAAAATTTCTGTTGCATCTGAAAGTAGAAACTCGCCCGATTACAACGGTATGCGTACTTTTCCCTTCGGCCGTTGTAGTTATTCGTTTCGAGCATGAGAACTGCGAAAATTTTGTGTTTCTCAAGTGTTTCATACTTCCAAACTGCCATATCTCGCGAACGGATTGACCAATCCGCAAAATTTCTGTTGCATCTGAAAGTAGAAACTCGCCCGATTACAACGGTATGCGTACTTTTCCCCTAGGCCGTACTGGTTATTCGTTTCGAGCATCAGAACTGTGAAAATTTTGAGTTTCTCAACCGTTTCATACCTCCAAACTGCCATATCTCGCGAACGGATTGACCAATCCGCAAAATTTCTGTTGCATCTGAAAGTAGAAAGTCGCCCGATTACAACGGTATGCGTACTTTTCCCCTAGACCGCTCTAGTTATGCTTGTCGAGCATCAGAACTGCGAAAATTTTGAGTTTCTCAAGCGTTTCTTACTTCCAAACTGCCATATCTCGCGAACGGATTGACCAATCCGCAAAATTTCTGATGCATCTGAAAGTAGAAACTCGCCCGATTACAAAGGTATGCGTACTTTTCCCCTCGGCCGTTCTGGTTATTCGTTTCGAGCATCAGAACTGCGAAAATGTTGAGTTTCTCAAGCGTTTCTTACCTACAAACTGCCATATCTCGCGAACGGATTGACCAATCCGCAAAATTTCTGTTGCATCTGAAAGTAGAAATTCGCCCGATTACAACGGTATGCGTACTTCTCACCTAGACCGTTCTAGTTATGCTTGTCGAGCATCAGAACTGCGAAAATTTTGAGTTTCTCAAGCGTTTCTTTCCTCCAAACTGCCATATCTCGCGAACGGATTGACCAATCCGCAAAATTTCTGTTGCATCTGAAAGTAGAAACTCGCCCGATTACAACGGTATGCGTACTTTTCCCTTCGGCCGTTGTAGTTATTCGTTTCGAGCATGAGAACTGCGAAAATTTTGTGTTTCTCAAGTGTTTCATACTTCCAAACTGCCATATCTCGCGAACGGATTGACCAATCCGCAAAATTTCTGTTGCATCTGAAAGTAGAAACTCGCCCGATTAAAACGGTATGCGTACTTTTCCCCTAGGCCGTTCTAGTTATTCGTTTCGAGCATCAGAACTGCGAAAATTTTGAGTTTCTCAAGCGTTTCTTACCTCCAAACTGCTATATCTCGCGAACGGATTGACCAATCCGCAAAATTTCTGTTGCATCTGAAAGTAGAAACTCGCCCGATTACAACGGTATGCGTACTTTTCCCCTAGGCCGTTCTAGTTATGCTTGTCGAGCATCAGAACTGCGAAAATTTTGAGTTTCTCAAGCGTTTCTTACCTCCAAACTGCCATATCTCGCGAACGGAT
This sequence comes from Ptiloglossa arizonensis, assembly GCF_051014685.1. Lineage (NCBI taxonomy): Eukaryota > Metazoa > Arthropoda > Insecta > Hymenoptera > Colletidae > Ptiloglossa > Ptiloglossa arizonensis. The sequence continues at coordinate 170,170 of NW_027478539.1, read as the reverse complement.
TGAACAATCCGCAAAATTTCTGTTGCATCTGAAAGTAGAAACTCGCCCGATTACAACGGTATGCGTACTTTTACCCTAGGCCGTTCTAGTTAATCGTTTCGAGCATCAGAACTGCGAAAATTTTGAGTTTCTCAAGCGTTTCTTACTTCCAAACTGCCATATCTCGCGAACGGATTGACCAATCCGCAAAATTTCTGATGCATCTGAAAGTAGAAACTCGCCCGATTACAACGGTATGCGTACTTTTCCCCTAGACCGTTCTGGTTATTCGTTTCGAGCATCAGAACTGTGAAAATTTTGAGTTTCTCAACCGTTTCATACCTCCAAACTGCCATATCTCGCGAACGGATTGACCAATCCGCAAAATTTCAGTTGCATCTGAAAGTAGAAAGTCGCCCGATTACAACGGTATGCGTACTTTTCCCCTAGACCGCTCTAGTTATGCTTGTCGAGCATCAGAACTGCGAAAATTTTGAGTTTCTCAAGCGTTTCTTACCTCCAAACTGCCATATCTCGCGAACGGATTGACTAATCCGCAAAATTTCTGTTGCATCTGAAAGTAGAAACTCGCCCGATTAAAACGGTATGCGTACTTTTCCCCTAGGCCGTTCTAGTTATTCGTTTCGAGCATCAGAACTGCGAAAATTTTGAGTTTCTCAAGCGTTTCTTACCTCCAAACTGCTATATCTCGCGAACGGATTGACCAATCCGCAAAATTTCTGTTGCATCTGAAAGTAGAAACTCGCCCGATTACAACGGTATGCGTACTTTTCCCCTAGGCCGTTCTAGTTATGCTTGTCGAGCATCAGAACTGCGAAAATTTTGAGTTTCTCAAGCGTTTCTTACCTCCAAACTGCCATATCTCGCGAACGGATTGAACAATCCGCAAAATTTCTGTTGCATCTGAAAGTAGAAACTCGCCCGATTACAACGGTATGCGTACTTTTACCCTAGGCCGTTCTAGTTAATCGTTTCGAGCATCAGAACTGCGAAAATTTTGAGTTTCTCAAGCGTTTCTTACTTCCAAACTGCCATATCTCGCGAACGGATTGACCAATCCGCAAAATTTCTGATGCATCTGAAAGTAGAAACTCGCCCGATTACAACGGTATGCGTACTTTTCCCCTAGACCGTTCTGGTTATTCGTTTCGAGCATCAGAACTGCGAAAATGTTGAGTTTCTCAAGCGTTTCTTACCTACAAACTGCCATATCTCGCGAACGGATTGACCAATCCGCAAAATTTCTGTTGCATCTGAAAGTAGAAATTCGCCCGATTACAACGGTATGCGTACTTCTCACCTAGACCGTTCTAGTTATGCTTGTCGAGCATCAGAACTGCGAAAATTTTGAGTTTCTCAAGCGTTTCTTACCTCCAAACTGCCATATCTCGCGAACGGATTGACCAATCCGCAAAATTTCTGTTGCATCTGAAAGTAGAAAGTCGCCCGATTACAACGGTATGCGTACTTTTCCCCTAGACCGCTCTAGTTATGCTTGTCGAGCATCAGAACTGCCAAAATTTTGATTTTCTCAAGCGTTTCTTACCTCCAAACTGCCATATCTCGCGAACGGATTGACCAATCCGCAAAATTTCTGTTGCATCTGAAAGTAGAAACTCGCCCGATTACAACGGTATGCGTACTTTTCCCCTAGGCCGTTCTAGTTATTCGTTTCGAGCATCAGAACTGCGAAAATTTTGAGGTTCTCAAGCGTTTCTTACTTCCAAACTGCCATATCTCGCGAACGGATTGAACAATCCGCAAAATTTCTGTTGCATCTGAAAGTAGAAACTCGCCCGATTACAACGGTATGCGTACTTTTCCCGTAGGCCGTTGTAGTTATTCGTTTCGAGCATGAGAACTGCGAAAATTTTGGGTTTCTCAAGCGTTGCTTACCTCCAAACTGCCATATCTCGCGAACGGATTGACCAATCCGCAAAATTTCTGTTGCATCTGAAAGTAGAAACTCGCCCGATTACAACGGTATGCGTACTTTTCCCCTGGGCCGTTCTGGTTATTCGTTTCGAGTATCAGAACTGTGATAATTTTAAGTTTCTCGACCGTTTCTTACCTCCAAACTGCCATATCTCGCGAACGGATTGACCAATCCGCAAAATTTCTGTTGCATCTGAAAGTAGAAACTCGCCCGATTAGAACGGTATGCGTACTTTTCCCCTAGGCCGTTCTAGTTATGCTTGTCGAGCATCAGAACTGCGAAAATTTTGAGTTTCTCAAGCGTTTCTTACCTCCAAACTGCCATATCTCGCGAACGGATTGAACAATCCGCAAAATTTCTGTTGCATCTGAAAGTAGAAACTCGCCCGATTACAACGGTATGCGTACTTTTACCCTAGGCCGTTCTAGTTAATCGTTTCGAGCATCAGAACTGCGAAAATTTTGAGTTTCTCAAGCGTTTCTTACTTCCAAACTGCCATATCTCGCGAACGGATTGACCAATCCGCAAAATTTCTGATGCATCTGAAAGTAGAAACTCGCCCGATTACAACGGTATGCGTACTTTTCCCCTCGGCCGTTCTGGTTATTCGTTTCGAGCATCAGAACTGCGAAAATGTTGAGTTTCTCAAGCGTTTCTTACCTACAAACTGCCATATCTCGCGAACGGATTGACCAATCCGCAAAATTTCTGTTGCATCTGAAAGTAGAAATTCGCCCGATTACAACGGTATGCGTACTTCTCACCTAGACCGTTCTAGTTATGCTTGTCGAGCATCAGAACTGCGAAAATTTTGAGTTTCTCAAGCGTTTCTTTCCTCCAAACTGCCATATCTCGCGAACGGATTGACCAATCCGCAAAATTTCTGTTGCATCTGAAAGTAGAAACTCGCCCGATTACAACGGTATGCGTACTTTTCCCTTCGGCCGTTGTAGTTATTCGTTTCGAGCATGAGAACTGCGAAAATTTTGTGTTTCTCAAGTGTTTCATACTTCCAAACTGCCATATCTCGCGAACGGATTGACCAATCCGCAAAATTTCTGTTGCATCTGAAAGTAGAAACTCGCCCGATTACAACGGTATGCGTACTTTTCCCCTAGGCCGTACTGGTTATTCGTTTCGAGCATCAGAACTGTGAAAATTTTGAGTTTCTCAACCGTTTCATACCTCCAAACTGCCATATCTCGCGAACGGATTGACCAATCCGCAAAATTTCTGTTGCATCTGAAAGTAGAAAGTCGCCCGATTACAACGGTATGCGTACTTTTCCCCTAGACCGCTCTAGTTATGCTTGTCGAGCATCAGAACTGCGAAAATTTTGAGTTTCTCAAGCGTTTCTTACCTCCAAACTGCCATATCTCGCGAACGGATTGACTAATCCGCAAAATTTCTGTTGCATCTGAAAGTAGAAACTCGCCCGATTAAAACGGTATGCGTACTTTTCCCCTAGGCCGTTCTAGTTATTCGTTTCGAGCATCAGAACTGCGAAAATTTTGAGTTTCTCAAGCGTTTCTTACCTCCAAACTGCTATATCTCGCGAACGGATTGACCAATCCGCAAAATTTCTGTTGCATCTGAAAGTAGAAACTCGCCCGATTACAACGGTATGCGTACTTTTCCCCTAGGCCGTTCTAGTTATGCTTGTCGAGCATCAGAACTGCGAAAATTTTGAGTTTCTCAAGCGTTTCTTACCTCCAAACTGCCATATCTCGCGAACGGATTGAACAATCCGCAAAATTTCTGTTGCATCTGAAAGTAGAAACTCGCCCGATTACAACGGTATGCGTACTTTTACCCTAGGCCGTTCTAGTTAATCGTTTCGAGCATCAGAACTGCGAAAATTTTGAGTTTCTCAAGCGTTTCTTACTTCCAAACTGCCATATCTCGCGAACGGATTGACCAATCCGCAAAATTTCTGATGCATCTGAAAGTAGAAACTCGCCCGATTACAACGGTATGCGTACTTTTCCACTCGGCCGTTCTGGTTATTCGTTTCGAGCATCAGAACTGCGAAAATGTTGAGTTTCTCAAGCGTTTCTTACCTACAAACTGCCATATCTCGCGAACGGATTGACCAATCCGCAAAATTTCTGTTGCATCTGAAAGTAGAAATTCGCCCGATTACAACGGTATGCGTACTTCTCACCTAGACCGTTCTAGTTATGCTTGTCGAGCATCAGAACTGCGAAAATTTTGAGTTTCTCAAGCGTTTCTTACCTCCAAACTGCCATATCTCGCGAACGGATTGACCAATCCGCAAAATTTCTGTTGCATCTGAAAGTAGAAAGTCGCCCGATTACAACGGTATGCGTACTTTTCCCCTAGACCGCTCTAGTTATGCTTGTCGAGCATCAGAACTGCCAAAATTTTGATTTTCTCAAGCGTTTCTTACCTCCAAACTGCCATATCTCGCGAACGGATTGACCAATCCGCAAAATTTCTGTTGCATCTGAAAGTAGAAACTCGCCCGATTACAACGGTATGCGTACTTTTCCCCTAGGCCGTTCTAGTTATTCGTTTCGAGCATCAGAACTGCGAAAATTTTGAGTTTCTCAAGCGTTTCTTACTTCCAAACTGCCATATCTCGCGAACGGATTGAACAATCCGCAAAATTTCTGTTGCATCTGAAAGTAGAAACTCGCCCGATTACAACGGTATGCGTACTTTTCCCGTAGGCCGTTGTAGTTATTCGTTTCGAGCATGAGAACTGCGAAAATTTTGGGTTTCTCAAGCGTTGCTTACCTCCAAACTGCCATATCTCGCGAACGGATTGACCAATCCGCAAAATTTCTGTTGCATCTGAAAGTAGAAACTCGCCCGATTACAACGGTATGCGTACTTTTCCCCTGGGCCGTTCTGGTTATTCGTTTCGAGTATCAGAACTGTGATAATTTTGAGTTTCTCGACCGTTTCTTACCTCCAAACTGCCATATCTCGCGAACGGATTGACCAATCCGCAAAATTTCTGTTGCATCTGAAAGTAGAAACTCGCCCGATTACAACGGTATGCGTACTTTTCCCCTAGGCCGTTCTAGTTATTCGTTTCGAGCATCAGAACTGCGAAAATTTTGAGTTTCTCAAGCGTTTCTTACCTCCAAACTGCCATATCTCGCGAACGGATTGACCAATCCGCAAAATTTCTGTTGCATCTGAAAGTAGAAATTCGCCCGATTACAACGGTATTCGTACTTCTCACCTAGACCGTTCTAGTTATGCTTGTCGAGCATCAGAACTGCGAAAATTTTGAGTTTCTCAAGCGTTTCTTTCCTCCAAACTGCCATATCTCGCGAACGGATTGACCAATCCGCAAAATTTCTGTTGCATCTGAAAGTAGAAACTCGCCCGATTACAACGGTATGCGTACTTTTCCCTTCGGCCGTTGTAGTTATTCGTTTCGAGCATGAGAACTGCGAAAATTTTGTGTTTCTCAAGTGTTTCATACTTCCAAACTGCCATATCTCGCGAACGGATTGACCAATCCGCAAAATTTCTGTTGCATCTGAAAGTAGAAACTCGCCCGATTACAACGGTATGCGTACTTTTCCCCTAGGCCGTACTGGTTATTCGTTTCGAGCATCAGAACTGTGAAAATTTTGAGTTTCTCAACCGTTTCATACCTCCAAACTGCCATATCTCGCGAACGGATTGACCAATCCGCAAAATTTCTGTTGCATCTGAAAGTAGAAAGTCGCCCGATTACAACGGTATGCGTACTTTTCCCCTAGACCGCTCTAGTTATGCTTGTCGAGCATCAGAACTGCGAAAATTTTGAGTTTCTCAAGCGTTTCTTACCTCCAAACTGCCATATCTCGCGAACGGATTGACTAATCCGCAAAATTTCTGTTGCATCTGAAAGTAGAAACTCGCCCGATTAAAACGGTATGCGTACTTTTCCCCTAGGCCGTTCTAGTTATTCGTTTCGAGCATCAGAACTGCGAAAATTTTGAGTTTCTCAAGCGTTTCTTACTTCCAAACTGCCATATCTCGCGAACGGATTGAACAATCCGCAAAATTTCTGTTGCATCTGAAAGTAGAAACTCGCCCGATTACAACGGTATGCGTACTTTTCCCGTAGGCCGTTGTAGTTATTCGTTTCGAGCATGAGAACTGCGAAAATTTTGGGTTTCTCAAGCGTTGCTTACTTCCAAACTGCCATATCTCGCGAACGGATTGAACAATCCGCAAAATTTCTGTTGCATCTGAAAGTAGAAACTCGCCCGATTACAACGGTATGCGTACTTTTCCCCTGGGCCGTTCTGGTTATTCGTTTCGAGTATCAGAACTGTGATAATTTTGAGTTTCTCGACCGTTTCTTACCTCCAAACTGCCATATCTCGCGAACGGATTGACCAATCCGCAAAATTTCTGTTGCATCTGAAAGTAGAAACTCGCCCGATTAGAACGGTATGCGTACTTTTCCCCTAGGCCGTTCTAGTTATGCTTGTCGAGCATCAGAACTGCGAAAATTTTGAGTTTCTCAAGCGTTTCTTACCTCCAAACTGCCATATCTCGCGAACGGATTGAACAATCGGCAAAATTTCTGTTGCATCTGAAAGTAGAAACTCGCCCGATTACAACGGTATGCGTACTTTTACCCTAGGCCGTTCTAGTTAATCGTTTCGAGCATCAGAACTGCGAAAATTTTGAGTTTCTCAAGCGTTTCTTACTTCCAAACTGCCATATCTCGCGAACGGATTGACCAATCCGCAAAATTTCTGATGCATCTGAAAGTAGAAACTCGCCCGATTACAACGGTATGCGTACTTTTCCCCTCGGCCGTTCTGGTTATTCGTTTCGAGCATCAGAACTGCGAAAATGTTGAGTTTCTCAAGCGTTTCTTACCTACAAACTGCCATATCTCGCGAACGGATTGACCAATCCGCAAAATTTCTATTGCATCTGAAAGTAGAAATTCGCCCGATTACAACGGTATGCGTACTTCTCACCTAGACCGTTCTAGTTATGCTTGTCGAGCATCAGAACTGCGAAAATTTTGAGTTTCTCAAGCGTTTCTTTCCTCCAAACTGCCATATCTCGCGAACGGATTGACCAATCCGCAAAATTTCTGTTGCATCTGAAAGTAGAAACTCGCCCGATTACAACGGTATGCGTACTTTTCCCTTCGGCCGTTGTAGTTATTCGTTTCGAGCATGAGAACTGCGAAAATTTTGTGTTTCTCAAGTGTTTCATACTTCCAAACTGCCATATCTCGCGAACGGATTGACCAATCCGCAAAATTTCTGTTGCATCTAAAAGTAGAAACTCGCCCGATTACAACGGTATGCGTACTTTTCCCCTAGGCCGTTCTAGTTATTCGTTTCGAGCATCAGAACTGCGAAAATTTTGAGTTTCTCAAGCGTTTCTTACTTCCAAACTGCCATATCTCGCGAACGGATTGAACAATCCGCAAAATTTCTGTTGCATCTGAAAGTAGAAACTCGCCCGATTACAACGGTATGCGTACTTTTCCCGTAGGCCGTTGTAGTTATTCGTTTCGAGCATGAGAACTGCGAAAATTTTGGGTTTCTCAAGCGTTGCTTACCTCCAAACTGCCATATCTCGCGAACGGATTGAACAATCCGCAAAATTTCTGTTGCATCTGAAAGTAGAAACTCGCCCGATTACAACGGTATGCGTACTTTTCCCCTGGGCCGTTCTGGTTATTCGTTTCGAGTATCAGAACTGTGATAATTTTGAGTTTCTCGACCGTTTCTTACCTCCAAACTGCCATATCTCGCGAACGGATTGACCAATCCGCAAAATTTCTGTTGCATCTGAAAGTAGAAACTCGCCCGATTAGAACGGTATGCGTACTTTTCCCCTAGGCCGTTCTAGTTATGCTTGTCGAGCATCAGAACTGCGAAAATTTTGAGTTTCTCAAGCGTTTCTTACCTCCAAACTGCCATATCTCGCGAACGGATTGAACAATCCGCAAAATTTCTGTTGCATCTGAAAGTAGAAACTCGCCCGATTACAACGGTATGCGTACTTTTACCCTAGGCCGTTCTAGTTAATCGTTTCGAGCATCAGAACTGCGAAAATTTTGAGTTTCTCAAGCGTTTCTTACTTCCAAACTGCCATATCTCGCGAACGGATTGACCAATCCGCAAAATTTCTGATGCATCTGAAAGTAGAAACTCGCCCGATTACAACGGTATGCGTACTTTTCCCCTCGGCCGTTCTGGTTATTCGTTTCGAGCATCAGAACTGCGAAAATGTTGAGTTTCTCAAGCGTTTCTTACCTACAAACTGCCATATCTCGCGAACGGATTGACCAATCCGCAAAATTTCTGTTGCATCTGAAAGTAGAAATTCGCCCGATTACAACGGTATGCGTACTTCTCACCTAGACCGTTCTAGTTATGCTTGTCGAGCATCAGAACTGCGAAAATTTTGAGTTTCTCAAGCGTTTCTTTCCTCCAAACTGCCATATCTCGCGAACGGATTGACCAATCCGCAAAATTTCTGTTGCATCTGAAAGTAGAAACTCGCCCGATTACAACGGTATGCGTACTTTTCCCTTCGGCCGTTGTAGTTATTCGTTTCGAGCATGAGAACTGCGAAAATTTTGTGTTTCTCAAGTGTTTCATACTTCCAAACTGCCATATCTCGCGAACGGATTGACCAATCCGCAAAATTTCTGTTGCATCTGAAAGTAGAAACTCGCCCGATTACAACGGTATGCGTACTTTTCCCCTAGGCCGTACTGGTTATTCGTTTCGAGCATCAGAACTGTGAAAATTTTGAGTTTCTCAACCGTTTCATACCTCCAAACTGCCATATCTCGCGAACGGATTGACCAATCCGCAAAATTTCTGTTGCATCTGAAAGTAGAAAGTCGCCCGATTACAACGGTATGCGTACTTTTCCCCTAGACCGCTCTAGTTATGCTTGTCGAGCATCAGAACTGCGAAAATTTTGAGTTTCTCAAGCGTTTCTTACCTCCAAACTGCCATATCTCGCGAACGGATTGACTAATCCGCAAAATTTCTGTTGCATCTGAAAGTAGAAACTCGCCCGATTAAAACGGTATGCGTACTTTTCCCCTAGGCCGTTCTAGTTATTCGTTTCGAGCATCAGAACTGCGAAAATTTTGAGTTTCTCAAGCGTTTCTTACCTCCAAACTGCTATATCTCGCGAACGGATTGACCAATCCGCAAAATTTCTGTTGCATCTGAAAGTAGAAACTCGCCCGATTACAACGGTATGCGTACTTTTCCCCTAGGCCGTTCTAGTTATGCTTGTCGAGCATCAGAACTGCGAAAATTTTGAGTTTCTCAAGCGTTTCTTACCTCCAAACTGCCATATCTCGCGAACGGATTGAACAATCCGCAAAATTTCTGTTGCATCTGAAAGTAGAAACTCGCCCGATTACAACGGTATGCGTACTTTTACCCTAGGCCGTTCTAGTTAATCGTTTCGAGCATCAGAACTGCGAAAATTTTGAGTTTCTCAAGCGTTTCTTACTTCCAAACTGCCATATCTCGCGAACGGATTGACCAATCCGCAAAATTTCTGATGCATCTGAAAGTAGAAACTCGCCCGATTACAACGGTATGCGTACTTTTCCACTCGGCCGTTCTGGTTATTCGTTTCGAGCATCAGAACTGCGAAAATGTTGAGTTTCTCAAGCGTTTCTTACCTACAAACTGCCATATCTCGCGAACGGATTGACCAATCCGCAAAATTTCTGTTGCATCTGAAAGTAGAAATTCGCCCGATTACAACGGTATGCGTACTTCTCACCTAGACCGTTCTAGTTATGCTTGTCGAGCATCAGAACTGCGAAAATTTTGAGTTTCTCAAGCGTTTCTTTCCTCCAAACTGCCATATCTCGCGAACGGATTGACCAATCCGCAAAATTTCTGTTGCATCTGAAAGTAGAAACTCGCCCGATTACAACGGTATGCGTACTTTTCCCTTCGGCCGTTGTAGTTATTCGTTTCGAGCATGAGAACTGCGAAAATTTTGTGTTTCTCAAGTGTTTCATACTTCCAAACTGCCATATCTCGCGAACGGATTGACCAATCCGCAAAATTTCTGTTGCATCTGAAAGTAGAAACTCGCCCGATTACAACGGTATGCGTACTTTTCCCCTAGGCCGTACTGGTTATTCGTTTCGAGCATCAGAACTGTGAAAATTTTGAGTTTCTCAACCGTTTCATACCTCCAAACTGCCATATCTCGCGAACGGATTGACCAATCCGCAAAATTTCTGTTGCATCTGAAAGTAGAAAGTCGCCCGATTACAACGGTATGCGTACATTTCCCCTAGACCGCTCTAGTTATGCTTGTCGAGCATCAGAACTGCGAAAATTTTGAGTTTCTCAAGCGTTTCTTACCTCCAAACTGCCATATCTCGCGAACGGATTGACTAATCCGCAAAATTTCTGTTGCATCTGAAAGTAGAAACTCGCCCGATTAAAACGGTATGCGTACTTTTCCCCTAGGCCGTTCTAGTTATTCGTTTCGAGCATCAGAACTGCGAAAATTTTGAGTTTCTCAAGCGTTTCTTACCTCCAAACTGCTATATCTCGCGAACGGATTGACCAATCCGCAAAATTTCTGTTGCATCTGAAAGTAGAAACTCGCCCGATTACAACGGTATGCGTACTTTTCCCCTAGGCCGTTCTAGTTATGCTTGTCGAGCATCAGAACTGCGAAAATTTTGAGTTTCTCAAGCGTTTCTTACCTCCAAACTGCCATATCTCGCGAACGGATTGAACAATCCGCAAAATTTCTGTTGCATCTGAAAGTAGAAACTCGCCCGATTACAACGGTATGCGTACTTTTACCCTAGGCCGTTCTAGTTAATCGTTTCGAGCATCAGAACTGCGAAAATTTTGAGTTTCTCAAGCGTTTCTTACTTCCAAACTGCCATATCTCGCGAACGGATTGACCAATCCGCAAAATTTCTGATGCATCTGAAAGTAGAAACTCGCCCGATTACAACGGTATGCGTACTTTTCCACTCGGCCGTTCTGGTTATTCGTTTCGAGCATCAGAACTGCGAAAATGTTGAGTTTCTCAAGCGTTTCTTACCTACAAACTGCCATATCTCGCGAACGGATTGACCAATCCGCAAAATTTCTGTTGCATCTGAAAGTAGAAATTCGCCCGATTACAACGGTATGCGTACTTCTCACCTAGACCGTTCTAGTTATGCTTGTCGAGCATCAGAACTGCGAAAATTTTGAGTTTCTCAAGCGTTTCTTACCTCCAAACTGCCATATCTCGCGAACGGATTGACCAATCCGCAAAATTTCTGTTGCATCTGAAAGTAGAAAGTCGCCCGATTACAACGGTATGCGTACTTTTCCCCTAGACCGCTCTAGTTATGCTTGTCGAGCATCAGAACTGCCAAAATTTTGATTTTCTCAAGCGTTTCTTACCTCCAAACTGCCATATCTCGCGAACGGATTGACCAATCCGCAAAATTTCTGTTGCATCTGAAAGTAGAAACTCGCCCGATTACAACGGTATGCGTACTTTTCCCCTAGGCCGTTCTAGTTATTCGTTTCGAGCATCAGAACTGCGAAAATTTTGAGTTTCTCAAGCGTTTCTTACTTCCAAACTGCCATATCTCGCGAACGGATTGAACAATCCGCAAAATTTCTGTTGCATCTGAAAGTAGAAACTCGCCCGATTACAACGGTATGCGTACTTTTCCCGTAGGCCGTTGTAGTTATTCGTTTCGAGCATGAGAACTGCGAAAATTTTGGGTTTCTCAAGCGTTGCTTACCTCCAAACTGCCATATCTCGCGAACGGATTGACCAATCCGCAAAATTTCTGTTGCATCTGAAAGTAGAAACTCGCCCGATTACAACGGTATGCGTACTTTTCCCCTGGGCCGTTCTGGTTATTCGTTTCGAGTATCAGAACTGTGATAATTTTGAGTTTCTCGACCGTTTCTTACCTCCAAACTGCCATATCTCGCGAACGGATTGACCAATCCGCAAAATTTCTGTTGCATCTGAAAGTAGAAACTCGCCTGATTACAACGGTATGCGTACTTTTCCCCTAGGCCGTTCTAGTTATTCGTTTCGAGCATCAGAACTGCGAAAATTTTGAGTTTCTCAAGCGTTTCTTACCTCCAAACTGCCATATCTCGCGAACGGATTGACCAATCCGCAAAATTTCTGTTGCATCTGAAAGTAGAAATTCGCCCGATTACAACGGTATGCGTACTTCTCACCTAGACCGTTCTAGTTATGCTTGTCGAGCATCAGAACTGCGAAAATTTTGAGTTTCTCAAGCGTTTCTTTCCTCCAAACTGCCATATCTCGCGAACGGATTGACCAATCCGCAAAATTTCTGTTGCATCTGAAAGTAGAAACTCGCCCGATTACAACGGTATGCGTACTTTTCCCTTCGGCCGTTGTAGTTATTCGTTTCGAGCATGAGAACTGCGAAAATTTTGTGTTTCTCAAGTGTTTCATACTTCCAAACTGCCATATCTCGCGAACGGATTGACCAATCCGCAAAATTTCTGTTGCATCTGAAAGTAGAAACTCGCCCGATTACAACGGTATGCGTACTTTTCCCCTAGGCCGTACTGGTTATTCGTTTCGAGCATCAGAACTGTGAAAATTTTGAGTTTCTCAACCGTTTCATACCTCCAAACTGCCATATCTCGCGAACGGATTGACCAATCCGCAAAATTTCTGTTGCATCTGAAAGTAGAAAGTCGCCCGATTACAACGGTATGCGTACTTTTCCCCTAGACCGCTCTAGTTATGCTTGTCGAGCATCAGAACTGCGAAAATTTTGAGTTTCTCAAGCGTTTCTTACCTCCAAACTGCCATATCTCGCGAACGGATTGACTAATCCGCAAAATTTCTGTTGCATCTGAAAGTAGAAACTCGCCCGATTAAAACGGTATGCGTACTCTTCCCCTAGGCCGTTCTAGTTATTCGTTTCGAGCATCAGAACTGCGAAAATTTTGAGTTTCTCAAGCGTTTCTTACTTCCAAACCGCCATATCTCGCGAACGGATTGACCAATCCGCAAAATTTCTGTTGCATCTGAAAGTAGAAACTCGCCCGATTACAACGGTATGCGTACTTTTCCCCTAGGCCGTTCTGGTTAATCGTTTCGAGCATCAGAACTGCGAAAATTTTGAGTTTCTCAAGCGTTTCTTACTTCCAAACTGCCATATCTCGCGAACGGATTGACCAATCCGCAAAATTTCTGATGCATCTGAAAGTAGAAACTCGCCCGATTACAACGGTATGCCTACTTTTCCCTTCGGCCGTTCTGGTTATTCGTTTCGAGCATCAGAACTGCGAAAATGTTGAGTTTCTCAAGCGTTTCTTACCTCCAAACTGCCATATCTCGCGAACGGATTGACCAATCCGCAAAATTTTAGTTGCATCTGAAAGTAGAAAGTCGCCCGATTACAACGGTTTGCGTACTTTTCCCCTAGACCGTTCTAGTTATGCTTGTCGAGCATCAGAACTGCGAAAATTTTGAGTTTCTCAAGCGTTTCTTACCTCCAAACTGCCATATCTCGCGAACGGATTGAACAATCCGCAAAATTTCTGTTGCATCTGAAAGTAGAAACTCGCCCGATTACAACGGTATGCGTACTTTTACCCTAGGCCGTTCTAGTTAATCGTTTCGAGCATCAGAACTGCGAAAATTTTGAGTTTCTCAAGCGTTTCTTACTTCCAAACTGCCATATCTCGCGAACGGATTGACCAATCCGCAAAATTTCTGATGCATCTGAAAGTAGAAACTCGCCCGATTACAACGGTATGCGTACTTTTCCACTCGGCCGTTCTGGTTATTCGTTTCGAGCATCAGAACTGCGAAAATGTTGAGTTTCTCAAGCGTTTCTTACCTACAAACTGCCATATCTCGCGAACGGATTGACCAATCCGCAAAATTTCTGTTGCATCTGAAAGTAGAAATTCGCCCGATTACAACGGTATGCGTACTTCTCACCTAGACCGTTCTAGTTATGCTTGTCGAGCATCAGAACTGCGAAAATTTTGAGTTTCTCAAGCGTTTCTTACCTCCAAACTGCCATATCTCGCGAACGGATTGACCAATCCGCAAAATTTCTGTTGCATCTGAAAGTAGAAAGTCGCCCGATTACAACGGTGTGCGTACTTTTCCCCTAGACCGCTCTAGTTAATCGTTTCGAGCATCAGAACTGCGAAAATTTTGAGTTTCTCAAGCGTTTCTTACTTCCAAACTGCCATATCTCGCGAACGGATTGACCAATCCGCAAAATTTCTGATGCATCTGAAAGTAGAAACTCGCCCGATTACAACGGTATGCGTACTTTTCCACTCGGCCGTTCTGGTTATTCGTTTCGAGCATCAGAACTGCGAAAATGTTGAGTTTCTCAAGCGTTTCTTACCTACAAACTGCCATATCTCGCGAACGGATTGACCAATCCGCAAAATTTCTGTTGCATCTGAAAGTAGAAATTCGCCCGATTACAACGGTATGCGTACTTCTCACCTAGACCGTTCTAGTTATGCTTGTCGAGCATCAGAACTGCGAAAATTTTGAGTTTCTCAAGCGTTTCTTACCTCCAAACTGCCATATCTCGCGAACGGATTGACCAATCCGCAAAATTTCTGTTGCATCTGAAAGTAGAAAGTCGCCCGATTACAACGGTGTGCGTACTTTTCCCCTAGACCGCTCTAGTTATGCTTGTCGAGCATCAGAACTGCCAAAATTTTGATTTTCTCAAGCGTTTCTTACCTCCAAACTGCCATATCTCGCGAACGGATTGACCAATCCGCAAAATTTCTGTTGCATCTGAAAGTAGAAACTCGCCCGATTACAACGGTATGCGTACTTTTCCCCTAGGCCGTTCTAGTTATTCGTTTCGAGCATCAGAACTGCGAAAATTTTGAGTTTCTCAAGCGTTTCTTACTTCCAAACTGCCATATCTCGCGAACGGATTGAACAATCCGCAAAATTTCTGTTGCATCTGAAAGTAGAGACTCGCCCGATTACAACGGTATGCGTACTTTTCCCCTAGACCGCTCTAGTTATGCTTGTCGAGCATCAGAACTGCGAAAATTTTGAGTTTCTCAAGCGTTTCTTACCTCCAAACTGCCATATCTCGCGAACGGATTGACTAATCCGCAAAATTTCTGTTGCATCTGAAAGTAGAAACTCGCCCGATTACAACGGTATGCGTACTTTTCCCCTAGGCCGTTCTAGTTATTCGTTTCGAGCATCAGAACTGCGAAAATTTTGAGTTTCTCAAGCGTTTCTTACCTCCAAACTGCTATATCTCGCGAACGGATTGACCAATCCGCAAAATTTCTGTTGCATCTGAAAGTAGAAACTCGCCCGATTACAACGGTATGCGTACTTTTCCCCTAGGCCGTTCTAGTTATTCGTTTCGAGCATCAGAACTGCGAAAATTTTGAGTTTCTCAAGCGTTTCTTACCTCCAAACTGCTATATCTCGCGAACGGATTGACCAATCCGCAAAATTTCTGTTGCATCTGAAAGTAGAAACTCGCCCGATTACAACGGTATGCGTACTTTTCCCCTAGGCCGTTCTAGTTATTCGTTTCGAGCATCAGAACTGCGAAAATTTTGAGTTTCTCAAGCGTTTCTTACTTCCAAACCGCCATATCTCGCGAACGGATTGACCAATCCGCAAAATTTCTGTTGCATCTGAAAGTAGAAACTCGCCCGATTACAACGGTATGCGTACTTTTCCCCTAGGCCGTTCTAGTTAATCGTTTCGAGCATCAGAACTGCGAAAATTTTGAGTTTCTCAAGCGTTTCTTACTTCCAAACTGCCATATCTCGCGAACGGATTGAAAAATCCGCAAAATTTCTGATGCATCTGAAAGTAGAAACTCGCCCGATTACAACGGTATGCCTACTTTTCCCTTCGGCCGTTCTGGTTATTCGTTTCGGGCATCAGAACTGCGAAAATGTTGAGTTTCTCAAGCGTTTCTTACCTCCAAACTGCCATATCTCGCGAACGGATTGACCAATCCGCAAAATTTTAGTTGCATCTGAAAGTAGAAAGTCGCCCGATTACAACGGTTTGCGTACTTTTCCCCTAGACCGTTCTAGTTATGCTTGTCGAGCATCAGAACTGCGAAAATTTTGAGTTTCTCAAGCGTTTCTTACCTCCAAACTGCCATATCTCGCGAACGGATTGAACAATCCGCAAAATTTCTGTTGCATCTGAAAGTAGAAACTCGCCCGATTACAACGGTATGCGTACTTTTACCCTAGGCCGTTCTAGTTAATCGTTTCGAGCATCAGAACTGCGAAAATTTTGAGTTTCTCAAGCGTTTCTTACTTCCAAACTGCCATATCTCGCGAACGGATTGACCAATCCGCAAAATTTCTGATGCATCTGAAAGTAGAAACTCGCCCGATTACAACGGTATGCGTACTTTTCCACTCGGCCGTTCTGGTTATTCGTTTCGAGCATCAGAACTGCGAAAATGTTGAGTTTCTCAAGCGTTTCTTACCTACAAACTGCCATATCTCGCGAACGGATTGAACAATCCGCAAAATTTCTGTTGCATCTGAAAGTAGAAATTCGCCCGATTACAACGGTATGCGTACTTCTCACATAGACCGTTCTAGTTATGCTTGTCGAGCATCAGAACTGCGAAAATTTTGAGTTTCTCAAGCGTTTCTTACCTCCAAACTGCCATATCTCGCGAACGGATTGACCAATCCGCAAAATTTCTGTTGCATCTGAAAGTAGAAAGTCGCCCGATTACAACGGTATGCGTACTTTTCCCCTAGACCGCTCTAGTTATGCTTGTCGAGCATCAGAACTGCCAAAATTTTGAGTTTCTCAAGCGTTTCTTACCTCCAAACTGCCATATCTCGCGAACGGATTGACCAATCCGCAAAATTTCTGTTGCATCTGAAAGTAGAAACTCGCCCGATTACAACGGTATGCGTACTTTTCCCCTAGGCCGTTCTAGTTATTCGTTTCGAGCATCAGAACTGCGAAAATTTTGAGTTTCTCAAGCGTTTCTTACTTCCAAACTGCCATATCTCGCGAACGGATTGAACAATCCGCAAAATTTCTGTTGCATCTGAAAGTAGAAACTCGCCCGATTACAACGGTATGCGTACTTTTCCCGTAGGCCGTTGTAGTTATTCGTTTCGAGCATGAGAACTGCGAAAATTTTGGGTTTCTCAAGCGTTGCTTACCTCCAAACTGCCATATCTCGCGAACGGATTGACCAATCCGCAAAATTTCTGTTGCATCTGAAAGTAGAAACTCGCCCGATTACAAAGGTATGCGTACTTTTCCCCTGGGCCGTTCTGGTTATTCGTTTCGAGTATCAGAACTGTGATAATTTTGAGTTTCTCGACCGTTTCTTACCTCCAAACTGCCATATCTCGCGAACGGATTGACCAATCCGCAAAATTTCTGTTGCATCTGAAAGTAGAAAGTCGCCCGATTACAACGGTATGCGTACTTTTCCCCTAGACCGTTCTAGTTATGCTTGTCGAGCATCAGAGCTGCGAAAATTTTGAGTTTCTCAAGCGTTTCTTACCTCCAAACTGCCATATCTCGCGAACGGATTGACTAATCCGCAAAATTTCTGTTGCATCTGAAAGTAGAAACTCGCCCGATTACAACGGTATGCGTACTTTTCCCCTAGGCCGTTCTAGTTATTCGTTGCGAGCATCAGAACTGCGAAAATTTTGAGTTTCTCAAGCGTTTCTTACCTCCAAACTGCCATATCACGCGAACGGATTGACCAATCCGCAAAATTTCTGTTGCATCTGAAAGTAGAAACTCGCCCGATTACAACGGTATGCGTACTTTTCCCCTAGTCCGTTCTAGTTATTCGTTTCGAGCATCAGAACTGCGAAAATTTTGAGTTTCTCAAGCGTTTCTTTCCTCCAAACTGCCATATCTCGCGAACGGATTGACCAATCCGCAAAATTTCTGTTGCATCTGAAAGTAGAAACTCGCCCGATTACAACGGTATGCGTACTTTTCCCCTAGGCCGTTCTAGTTATTCGTTTCGAGCATCAGAACTGCGAAAATTTTGAGTTTCTCAAGCGTTTCTTACTTCCAAACCGCCATATCTCGCGAACGGATTGACCAATCCGCAAAATTTCTGTTGCATCTGAAAGTAGAAACGCGCCCGATTACAACGGTATGCGTACTTTTCCCCTAGGCCGTTCTAGTTAATCGTTTCGAGCATCAGAACTGCGAAAATTTTGAGATTCTCAAGCGTTTCTTACTTCCAAACTGCCATATCTCGCGAACGGATTGACCAATCCGCAAAATTTCTGATGCATCTGAAAGTAGAAAGTCGCCCGATTACAACGGTATGCGTACTTTTCCCCTAGAACGTTCTAGTTATGCTTGTCGAGCATCAGAACTGCGAAAATTTTGAGTTTCTCAAGCGTTTCTTACCTCCAAACTGCCATATCTCGTGAACGGAATGACCAATCCGCAAAATTTCTGTTGCATCTTAAAGTAGAAACTCGCCCGATTACAACGGTATGCGTACTTTTCCCCTAGTCCGTTCTAGTTATTCGTTTCGAGCATCAGAACTGCGAAAATTTTGAGTTTTTCAAGCGTTTCTTACTTCCAAATTGCCATACCTCGCGAACGGATTGAGCAATCCGCAAAATTTCTGTTGCATCTGAAGGTAGAAACTCGCCCGTTTACAACGGTATGCGTACTTTTCCCCTAGGCCGTTCTAGTTATGCTTGTCGAGCATCAGAACTGCGAAAATTTTGAGTTTCTCAAGCGTTTCTTACCTCCAAACTGCCATATCTCGCGAACGGATTGACCAATCCGTAAAATTTCTGTTGCATCTGAAAGTAGAAACTCGCCCGATTACAACCGTATGCGTACTTTTCCCCTAGGCCGTTCTAGTTATTCGTTTCGAGCATCAGAACTGCGAAAATGTTGAGTTTCTCAAGCGTTTCTTACATACAAACTGCCATATCTCGCGAACGGATTGACCAATCCGCAAAATTTCTGTTGCATCTGAAAGTAGAAATTGGCCCGATTACAACGGTATGCGTACTTTTCCCCTAGACCGTTCTAGTTATGCTTGTCGAGCATCAGAACTGCGAAAATTTTGAGTTTCTCAAGCGTTTCTTACTTCCAAACTGCCATATCTCGCGAACGGATTGACCAATTCGCAAAATTTCTGTTGCATCTGAAAGTAGAAACTCGCCCGATTACAACGGTAGGTGTAGTTTTCCCCTAGGCCGTTCTAGTTATTCGTTTCGAGCATCAGAACTGCGAAAATGTTGAGTTTCTCTAGCGTTTCTTACCTACAAACTGCCATATCTCGCGAACGGATTGACCAATCCCCAAAATTTCTGTTGCATCTGAAAGTAGAAACTCGCCCGATTACAACGGTATGCGTACTTTTCCCCTAGGCCGTACTGGTTATTCGTTTCGAGCATCAGAACTGTGAAAATTTTGAGTTTCTCAACCGTTTCTTACCTCCAAACTGCCATATCTCGCGAACGGATTGACCAATCCGCAAAATTTCTGTTGCATCTGAAAGTAGAAATTCGCCCGATTACAACGGTATGCGTACTTTTCCCCTAGACCGCTCTAGTTATGCTTGTCGAGCACCAGAACTGCG
This sequence comes from Ptiloglossa arizonensis, assembly GCF_051014685.1. Lineage (NCBI taxonomy): Eukaryota > Metazoa > Arthropoda > Insecta > Hymenoptera > Colletidae > Ptiloglossa > Ptiloglossa arizonensis. The sequence goes on along the minus strand of NW_027478539.1, from coordinate 150,629 downwards.
AAAATTTTGAGTTTCTCAAGCGTTTCTTACCTCCAAACTGCCATACCTCGCGAACGGATTGACCAATCCGCAAAATTTCTGTTGCATCTGAAGGTAGAAACTCGCCCGATTACAACGGTATGCGTACTTTTCCCCTAGAACGTTCTGGTTATGCTTGTCGAGCATCAGAACTGCGAAAATTTTGAGTTTCTCAAGCGTTTCTTACCTCCAAACCGCCATATCTCGCGAACGGATTGACCAATCCGCAAAATTTCTGTTGCATCTGAAAGTAGAAACTCGCCCGATTACAACGGTATGCGTACTTTTCCCCTAGGCCGTTCTAGTTATTCGTTGCGAGCATCAGAACTGCGAAAATTTTGAGTTTCTCAAGCGTTTCTTACCTCCAAACTGCCATATCACGCGAACGGATTGACCAATCCGCAAAATTTCTGTTGCATCTGAAAGTAGAAACTCGCCCGATTACAACGGTATGCGTACTTTTCCCCTAGTCCGTTCTAGTTATTCGTTTCGAGCATCGGAACTGCGAAAATTTTGAGTTTCTCAAGCGTTTCTTTCCTCCAAACTGCCATATCTCGCGAACGGATTGACCAATCCGCAAAATTTCTGTTGCATCTGAAAGTAGAAACTCGCCCGATTACAACGGTATGCGTACTTTTCCCCTAGGCCGTTCTAGTTATTCGTTTCGAGCATCAGAACTGCGAAAATTTTGAGTTTCTCAAGCGTTTCTTACTTCCAAACCGCCATATCTCGCGAACGGATTGACCAATCCGCAAAATTTCTGTTGCATCTGAAAGTAGAAACGCGCCCGATTACAACGGTATGCGTACTTTTCCCCTAGGCCGTTCTAGTTAATCGTTTCGAGCATCAGAACTGCGAAAATTTTGAGATTCTCAAGCGTTTCTTACTTCCAAACTGCCATATCTCGCGAACGGATTGACCAATCCGCAAAATTTCTGATGCATCTGAAAGTAGAAAGTCGCCCGATAACAACGGTATGCGTACTTTTCCCCTAGAACGTTCTAGTTATGCTTGTCGAGCATCAGAACTGCGAAAATTTTGAGTTTCTCAAGCGTTTCTTACCTCCAAACTGCCATATCTCGTGAACGGAATGACCAATCCGCAAAATTTCTGTTGCATCTTAAAGTAGAAACTCGCCCGATTACAACGGTATGCGTACTTTTCCCCTAGTCCGTTCTAGTTATTCGTTTCGAGCATCAGAACTGCGAAAATTTTGAGTTTTTCAAGCGTTTCTTACTTCCAAATTGCCATACCTCGCGAACGGATTGAGCAATCCGCAAAATTTCTGTTGCATCTGAAGGTAGAAACTCGCCCGTTTACAACGGTATGCGTACTTTTCCCCTAGGCCGTTCTAGTTATTCGTTTCGAGCATCAGAACTGCGAAAATGTTGAGTTTCTCAAGCGTTTCTTACCTACAAACTGCCATATCTCGCGAACGGATTGACCAATCCGCAAAATTTCTGTTGCATCTGAAAGTAGAAACTCGCCCGATTACAACGGTATGCGTACTTTTCCCCTAGGCCGTACTGGTTATTCGTTTCAAGCATCAGAACTGTGAAAATTTTGAGTTTCTCAACCGTTTCTTACCTCCAAACTGCCATATCTCGCGAACGGATTGACCAATCCGCAAAATTTCTGTTGCATCTGAAAGTAGAAATTCGCCCGATTACAACGGTATGCGTACTTTTCCCCTAGACCGCTCTAGTTATGCTTGTCGAGCACCAGAACTGCGAAAATTTTGAGTTTCTCAAGCGTTTCTTACCTACAAACTGCCATATCTCGCGAACGGATTGACCAATCCGCAAAATTTCTGTTGCATCTGAAAGTAGAAACTCGCCCGATTACAACGGTATGCGTACTTTTCCCCTAGGCCGTACTGGTTATTCGTTTCGAGCATCAGAACTGTGAAAATTTTGAGTTTCTCAACCGTTTCTTACCTCCAAACAGCCATATCTCGCGAACGGATTGACTAATCAGCAAAATTTCTGTTGCATCTGAAAGTAGAAACTCGCCCGATTACAACGGTATGCGTACTTTTCCCCTAGGCCGTTCTAGTTATTCGTTTCGAGCATCAGAACTGCGAAAATTTTGAGTTTCTCAAGCGTTTCTTACCTCCAAACTGCCATATCTCGCGAACGGATTGACAAATCCGCAAAATTTCTGTTGCATCTGAAAGTAGAAACTCGCCCGATTACAACGTTATGCGTACTTTTCCCCTAGTCCGTTCTAGTTATTCGTTTCGAGCATCAGAACTGCGAAAATTTTGGGTTTCTCAAGCGTTTCTTACCTCCAAACTGCCATATCTCGCGAACGGATTGACGAATCCGCAAAATTTCTGTTGCATCTGAAAGTAGAAACTCGCCCGATTACAACGGTATGCGTACTTTTCCCCTAGTCCGTTCTAGTTATTCGTTTCGAGCATCAGAACTGCGAAAATTTTGAGTTTTTCAAGCGTTTCTTACTTCCAAATTGCCATACCTCGCGAACGGATTGAGCAATCCGCAAAATTTCTGTTGCATCTGAAGGTAGAAACTCGCCCGTTTACAACGGTATGCGTACTTTTCCCCTAGGCCGTTCTAGTTATGCTTGTCGAGCATCAGAACTGCGAAAATTTTGAGTTTCTCAAGCGTTTCTTACCTCCAAACTGCCATATCTCGCGAACTGATTGACCAATCCGCAAAATTTCTGTTGCATCTGAAAGTAGAATGTCGTCCGATTACAACGGTATGCGTACTTTTCCCCTAGACCGGTCTAGTTATGCTTGTCGAGCATCAGAACTGCGAAAATTTTGAGTTTCTCAAGCGTTTCTTACCTCCAAACTGCCATATCTCGCGAACGGATTGACCAATCCGCAAAATTTCTGTTGCATCTGAAAGTAGAAACTCGCCCGATTACAACGGTATGCGTACTTTTCCCCTAGGCCGTTCTAGTTATTCGTTTCGAGCATCAGAACTGCGAAAATTTTGAGTTTCTCAACCGTTTCTTACCTCCAAACTGCCATATCTCGCGAACGGATTGACCAATCCGCAAAATTTCTGTTGCATCTGAAAGTAGAAATTCGCCCAATTACAAGGGTATGCGCACTTTTCCCCTAGTCGGTTCTAGTTACTCGTTTCGAGCATCAGAACTGCGAAAATTTTGAGTTTCTCAAGCGTTTCTTACCTCCAAACTGCCATATCTCGCGAACGGATTGACCAATCCGCAAAATTTCTGTTGCATCTGAAAGTAGAAACTCGCCCAATTACAACGGTATGCGTACTTTTCCCCTAGGCCGTACTGGTTATTCGTTTCGAGCATCAGAACTGTGAAAATTTTGAGTTTCTCAACCGTTTCTTACCTCCAAACTGCCATATCTCGCGAACGGATTGACCAATCCGCAAAATTTCTGTTGCATCTGAAAGTAGAAACTCGCCCGATTACAACGGTATGCGTACTTTTCCCCTAGGCCGTTCTAGTTATTCGTTTCGAGCATCAGAACTGCGAAAATTTTGAGTTTCTCAAGCGTTTCTTACCTCCAAACTGCCATATCTCGCGAACGGATTGACAAATCCGAAAAATTTCTGTTGCATCTGAAAGTAGAAACTCGCCCGATTACAACGTTATGCGTACTTTTCCCCTAGTCCGTTCTAGTTATTCGTTTCGAGCATCAGAACTGCGAAAATTTTGAGTTTCTCAAGCGTTTCTTACCTCCAAACTGCCATATCTCGCGAACGGATTGACGAATCCGCAAAATTTCTGTTGCATCTGAAAGTAGAAACTCGCCCGATTACAACGGTATGCGTACTTTTCCCCTAGTCCGTTCTAGTTATTCGTTTCGAGCATCAGAACTGCGAAAATTTTGAGTTTTTCAAGCGTTTCTTACTTCCAAATTGCCATACCTCGCGAACGGATTGAGCAATCCGCAAAATTTCTGTTGCATCTGAAGGTAGAAACTCGCCCGTTTACAACGGTATGCGTACTTTTCCCCTAGGCCGTTCTAGTTATGCTTGTCGAGCATCAGAACTGCGAAAATTTTGAGTTTCTCAAGCGTTTCTTACCTCCAAACTGCCATATCTCGCGAACGGATTGACCAATCCGCAAAATTTCTGTTGCATCTGAAAGTAGAAATTCGCCCGATTACAACGGTATGCGTACTTTTCCCCTAGACCGCTCTAGTTATGCTTGTCGAGCACCAGAACTGCGAAAATTTTGAGTTTCTCAAGCGTTTCTTACCTCCAAACTGCCATACCTCGCGAACGGATTGACCAATCCGCAAAATTTCTGTTGCATCTGAAGGTAGAAACTCGCCCGATTACAACGGTATGCGTACTTTTCCCCTAGAACGTTCTGGTTATGCTTGTCGAGCATCAGAACTGCGAAAATTTTGAGTTTCTCAAGCGTTTCTTACCTCCAAACCGCCATATCTCGCGAACGGATTGACCAATCCGCAAAATTTCTGTTGCATCTGAAAGTAGAAACTCGCCCGATTACAACGGTATGCGTACTTTTCCCCTAGGCCGTTCTAGTTATTCGTTGCGAGCATCAGAACTGCGAAAATTTTGAGTTTCTCAAGCGTTTCTTACCTCCAAACTGCCATATCACGCGAACGGATTGACCAATCCGCAAAATTTCTGTTGCATCTGAAAGTAGAAACTCGCCCGATTACAACGGTATGCGTACTTTTCCCCTAGTCCGTTCTAGTTATTCGTTTCGAGCATCGGAACTGCGAAAATTTTGAGTTTCTCAAGCGTTTCTTTCCTCCAAACTGCCATATCTCGCGAACGGATTGACCAATCCGCAAAATTTCTGTTGCATCTGAAAGTAGAAACTCGCCCGATTACAACGGTATGCGTACTTTTCCCCTAGGCCGTTCTAGTTATTCGTTTCGAGCATCAGAACTGCGAAAATTTTGAGTTTCTCAAGCGTTTCTTACTTCCAAACCGCCATATCTCGCGAACGGATTGACCAATCCGCAAAATTTCTGTTGCATCTGAAAGTAGAAACGCGCCCGATTACAACGGTATGCGTACTTTTCCCCTAGGCCGTTCTAGTTAATCGTTTCGAGCATCAGAACTGCGAAAATTTTGAGATTCTCAAGCGTTTCTTACTTCCAAACTGCCATATCTCGCGAACGGATTGACCAATCCGCAAAATTTCTGATGCATCTGAAAGTAGAAAGTCGCCCGATAACAACGGTATGCGTACTTTTCCCCTAGAACGTTCTAGTTATGCTTGTCGAGCATCAGAACTGCGAAAATTTTGAGTTTCTCAAGCGTTTCTTACCTCCAAACTGCCATATCTCGTGAACGGAATGACCAATCCGCAAAATTTCTGTTGCATCTTAAAGTAGAAACTCGCCCGATTACAACGGTATGCGTACTTTTCCCCTAGTCCGTTCTAGTTATTCGTTTCGAGCATCAGAACTGCGAAAATTTTGAGTTTTTCAAGCGTTTCTTACTTCCAAATTGCCATACCTCGCGAACGGATTGAGCAATCCGCAAAATTTCTGTTGCATCTGAAGGTAGAAACTCGCCCGTTTACAACGGTATGCGTACTTTTCCCCTAGGCCGTTCTAGTTATTCGTTTCGAGCATCAGAACTGCGAAAATTTTGAGTTTCTCAAGCGTTTCTTACTTCCAAACCGCCATATCTCGCGAACGGATTGACCAATCCGCAAAATTTCTGTTGCATCTGAAAGTAGAAACTCGCCCGATTACAACGGTATGCGTACTTTTCCCCTAGGCCGTTCTGGTTATTCGTTTCGAGCATCAGAACTGTGAAAATTTTGAGTTTCTCAACCGTTTCTTACCTCCAAACTGCCGTATCTCGCGAACGGATTGACCAATCCGCAAAATTTCTGTTGCATCTGAAAGTAGAAAGTCGCCCGATTACAACGGTATGCGTACTTTTCCCCTAGAACGTTCTAGTTATGCTTGTCGAGCATCAGAACTGCGAAAATTTTGAGTTTCTCAAGCGTTTCTTACCTCCAAACTGCCATATCTCGCGAACGGATTGACCAATCCGTAAAATTTCTGTTGCATCTGAAAGTAGAAACTCGCCCGATTACAACCGTATGCGTACTTTTCCCCTAGGCCGTTCTAGTTATTCGTTTCGAGCATCAGAACTGCGAAAATGTTGAGTTTCTCAAGCGTTTCTTACATACAAACTGCCATATCTCGCGAACGGATTGACCAATCCGCAAAATTTCTGTTGCATCTGAAAGTAGAAATTGGCCCGATTACAACGGTATGCGTACTTTTCCCCTAGACCGTTCTAGTTATGCTTGTCGAGCATCAGAACTGCGAAAATTTTGAGTTTCTCAAGCGTTTCTTACTTCCAAACTGCCATATCTCGCGAACGGATTGACCAATTCGCAAAATTTCTGTTGCATCTGAAAGTAGAAACTCGCCCGATTACAACGGTAGGTGTAGTTTTCCCCTAGGCCGTTCTAGTTATTCGTTTCGAGCATCAGAACTGCGAAAATGTTGAGTTTCTCAAGCGTTTCTTACCTACAAACTGCCATATCTCGCGAACGGATTGACCAATCCGCAAAATTTCTGTTGCATCTGAAAGTAGAAACTCGCCCGATTACAACGGTATGCGTACTTTTCCCCTAGGCCGTACTGGTTATTCGTTTCAAGCATCAGAACTGTGAAAATTTTGAGTTTCTCAACCGTTTCTTACCTCCAAACTGCCATATCTCGCGAACGGATTGACCAATCCGCAAAATTTCTGTTGCATCTGAAAGTAGAAATTCGCCCGATTACAACGGTATGCGTACTTTTCCCCTAGACCGCTCTAGTTATGCTTGTCGAGCACCAGAACTGCGAAAATTTTGAGTTTCTCAAGCGTTTCTTACCTACAAACTGCCATATCTCGCGAACGGATTGACCAATCCGCAAAATTTCTGTTGCATCTGAAAGTAGAAACTCGCCCGATTACAACGGTATGCGTACTTTTCCCCTAGGCCGTACTGGTTATTCGTTTCGAGCATCAGAACTGTGAAAATTTTGAGTTTCTCAACCGTTTCTTACCTCCAAACAGCCATATCTCGCGAACGGATTGACTAATCAGCAAAATTTCTGTTGCATCTGAAAGTAGAAACTCGCCCGATTACAACGGTATGCGTACTTTTCCCCTAGGCCGTTCTAGTTATTCGTTTCGAGCATCAGAACTGCGAAAATTTTGAGTTTCTCAAGCGTTTCTTACCTCCAAACTGCCATATCTCGCGAACGGATTGACAAATCCGCAAAATTTCTGTTGCATCTGAAAGTAGAAACTCGCCCGATTACAACGTTATGCGTACTTTTCCCCTAGTCCGTTCTAGTTATTCGTTTCGAGCATCAGAACTGCGAAAATTTTGGGTTTCTCAAGCGTTTCTTACCTCCAAACTGCCATATCTCGCGAACGGATTGACGAATCCGCAAAATTTCTGTTGCATCTGAAAGTAGAAACTCGCCCGATTACAACGGTATGCGTACTTTTCCCCTAGTCCGTTCTAGTTATTCGTTTCGAGCATCAGAACTGCGAAAATTTTGAGTTTTTCAAGCGTTTCTTACTTCCAAATTGCCATACCTCGCGAACGGATTGAGCAATCCGCAAAATTTCTGTTGCATCTGAAGGTAGAAACTCGCCCGTTTACAACGGTATGCGTACTTTTCCCCTAGGCCGTTCTAGTTATGCTTGTCGAGCATCAGAACTGCGAAAATTTTGAGTTTCTCAAGCGTTTCTTACCTCCAAACTGCCATATCTCGCGAACTGATTGACCAATCCGCAAAATTTCTGTTGCATCTGAAAGTAGAATGTCGTCCGATTACAACGGTATGCGTACTTTTCCCCTAGACCGGTCTAGTTATGCTTGTCGAGCATCAGAACTGCGAAAATTTTGAGTTTCTCAAGCGTTTCTTACCTCCAAACTGCCATATCTCGCGAACGGATTGACCAATCCGCAAAATTTCTGTTGCATCTGAAAGTAGAAACTCGCCCGATTACAACGGTATGCGTACTTTTCCCCTAGGCCGTTCTAGTTATTCGTTTCGAGCATCAGAACTGCGAAAATTTTGAGTTTCTCAACCGTTTCTTACCTCCAAACTGCCATATCTCGCGAACGGATTGACCAATCCGCAAAGTTTCTGTTGCATCTGAAAGTAGAAATTCGCCCAATTACAAGGGTATGCGCACTTTTCCCCTAGTCGGTTCTAGTTACTCGTTTCGAGCATCAGAACTGCGAAAATTTTGAGTTTCTCAAGCGTTTCTTACCTCCAAACTGCCATATCTCGCGAACGGATTGACCAATCCGCAAAATTTCTGTTGCATCTGAAAGTAGAAACTCGCCCAATTACAACGGTATGCGTACTTTTCCCCTAGGCCGTACTGGTTATTCGTTTCGAGCATCAGAACTGTGAAAATTTTGAGTTTCTCAACCGTTTCTTACCTCCAAACTGCCATATCTCGCGAACGGATTGACCAATCCGCAAAATTTCTGTTGCATCTGAAAGTAGAAACTCGCCCGATTACAACGGTATGCGTACTTTTCCCCTAGGCCGTTCTAGTTATTCGTTTCGAGCATCAGAACTGCGAAAATTTTGAGTTTCTCAAGCGTTTCTTACCTCCAAACTGCCATATCTCGCGAACGGATTGACAAATCCGAAAAATTTCTGTTGCATCTGAAAGTAGAAACTCGCCCGATTACAACGTTATGCGTACTTTTCCCCTAGTCCGTTCTAGTTATTCGTTTCGAGCATCAGAACTGCGAAAATTTTGAGTTTCTCAAGCGTTTCTTACCTCCAAACTGCCATATCTCGCGAACGGATTGACGAATCCGCAAAATTTCTGTTGCATCTGAAAGTAGAAACTCGCCCGATTACAACGGTATGCGTACTTTTCCCCTAGTCCGTTCTAGTTATTCGTTTCGAGCATCAGAACTGCGAAAATTTTGAGTTTTTCAAGCGTTTCTTACTTCCAAATTGCCATACCTCGCGAACGGATTGAGCAATCCGCAAAATTTCTGTTGCATCTGAAGGTAGAAACTCGCCCGTTTACAACGGTATGCGTACTTTTCCCCTAGGCCGTTCTAGTTATGCTTGTCGAGCATCAGAACTGCGAAAATTTTGAGTTTCTCAAGCGTTTCTTACCTCCAAACTGCCATATCTCGCGAACGGATTGACCAATCCGCAAAATTTCTGTTGCATCTGAAAGTAGAATGTCGTCCGATTACAACGGTATGCGTACTTTTCCCCTAGACCGGTCTAGTTATGCTTGTCGAGCATCAGAACTGCGAAAATTTTGAGTTTCTCAAGCGTTTCTTACCTCCAAACTGCCATATCTCGCGAACGGATTGACCAATCCGCAAAATTTCTGTTGCATCTGAAAGTAGAAACTCGCCCGATTACAACGGTATGCGTACTTTTCCCCTAGGCCGTTCTAGTTATTCGTTTCGAGCATCAGAACTGCGAAAATTTTGAGTTTCTCAAGCGTTTCTTACCTCCAAACTGCCATATCTCGCGAACGGATTGACAAATCCGCAAAATTTCTGTTGCATCTGAAAGTAGAAACTCGCCCGATTACAACGTTATGCGTACTTTTCCCCTAGTCCGTTCTAGTTATTCGTTTCGAGCATCAGAACTGCGAAAATTTTGAGTTTCTCAAGCGTTTCTTACCTCCAAACTGCCATATCTCGCGAACGGATTGACGAATCCGCAAAATTTCTGTTGCATCTGAAAGTAGAAACTCGCCCGATTACAACGGTATGCGTACTTTTCCCCTAGTCCGTTCTAGTTATTCGTTTCGAGCATCAGAACTGCGAAAATTTTGAGTTTTTCAAGCGTTTCTTACTTCCAAATTGCCATACCTCGCGAACGGATTGAGCAATCCGCAAAATTTCTGTTGCATCTGAAGGTAGAAACTCGCCCGTTTACAACGGTATGCGTACTTTTCCCCTAGGCCGTTCTAGTTATGCTTGTCGAGCATCAGAACTGCGAAAATTTTGAGTTTCTCAAGCGTTTCTTACCTCCAAACTGCCATATCTCGCGAACGGATTGACCAATCCGCAAAATTTCTGTTGCATCTGAAAGTAGAATGTCGTCCGATTACAACGGTATGCGTACTTTTCCCCTAGACCGGTCTAGTTATGCTTGTCGAGCATCAGAACTGCGAAAATTTTGAGTTTCTCAAGCGTTTCTTACCTCCAAACTGCCATATCTCGCGAACGGATTGACCAATCCGCAAAATTTCTGTTGCATCTGAAAGTAGAAACTCGCCCGATTACAACGGTATGCGTACTTTTCCCCTAGTCCGTTCTAGTTATTCGTTTCGAGCATCAGAACTGCGAAAATTTTGAGTTTTTCAAGCGTTTCTTACTTCCAAATTGCCATACCTCGCGAACGGATTGAGCAATCCGCAAAATTTCTGTTGCATCTGAAGGTAGAAACTCGCCCGTTTACAACGGTATGCGTACTTTTCCCCTAGGCCGTTCTAGTTATGCTTGTCGAGCATCAGAACTGCGAAAATTTTGAGTTTCTCAAGCGTTTCTTACCTACAAACTGCCATATCTCGCGAACGGATTGACCAATCCGCAAAATTTCTGTTGCATCTGAAAGTAGAAATTCGCCCGATTACAACGGTATGCGCACTTTTCCCCTAGTCGGTTCTAGTTACTCGTTTCGAGCATCAGAACTGCGAAAATGTTGAGTTTCTCAAGCGTTTCTTACCTACAAACTGCCATATCTCGCGAACGGATTGACCAATCCTCAAAATTTCTGTTGCATCTGAAAGTAGAAATTCGCCCGATTACAACGGTATGCGTACTTTTCCCCTAGACCGTTCTAGTTATGCTTGTCGAGCATCAGAACTGCGTAAATTTTGAGTTTCTCAAGCGTTTCTTACCTCCAAACTGCCATATCTCGCGAACGGATTGACGAATCCGCAAAATTTCTGTTGCATCTGAAAGTAGAAACTCGCCCGATTACAACGGTATGCGTACTTTTCCCCTAGTCCGTTCTAGTTATTCGTTTCGAGCATCAGAACTGCGAAAATTTTGAGTTTTTCAAGCGTTTCTTACTTCCAAATTGCCATACCTCGCGAACGGATTGAGCAATCCGCAAAATTTCTGTTGCATCTGAAGGTAGAAACTCGCCCGTTTACAACGGTATGCGTACTTTTCCCCTAGGCCGTTCTAGTTATTCGTTTCGAGCATCAGAACTGCGAAAATTTTGAGTTTCTCAACCGTTTCTTACCTCCAAACTGCCATATCTCGCGAACGGATTGACCAATCCGCAAAATTTCTGTTGCATCTGAAAGTAGAAAGTCGCCCGATTACAACGGTATGCGTACTTTTCCCCTAGACCGCTCTAGTTATGCTTGTCGAGCATCAGAACTGCGAAAATTTTGAGTTTCTCAAGCGTTTCTTACCTCCAAACTGCCATATCTCGCGAACGGATTGACCAATCCGTAAAATTTCTGTTGCATCTGAAAGTAGAAACTCGCCCGATTACAACGGTATGCGTACTTTTCCCCTAGGCCGTTCTAGTTATTCGTTTCGAGCATCAGAACTGCGAAAATGTTGAGTTTCTCAAGCGTTTCTTACCTACAAACTGCCATATCTCGCGAACGGATTGACCAATCCTCAAAATTTCTGTTGCATCTGAGAGTAGAAATTCGCCCGATTACAACGGTATGCGTACTTTTCCCCTAGACCGTTCTAGTTATGCTTGTCGAGCATCAGAACTGCGTAAATTTTGAGTTTCTCAAGCGTTTCTTACCTCCAAACTGCCATATCTCGCGAACGGATTGACCAATCCGCAAAATTTCTGTTGCATCTGAAAGTAGAATGTCGTCCGATTAGAACGGTATGCGTACTATTCCCCTAGACCGTTCTAGTTATGCTTGTCGAGCATCAGAACTGCGAAAATTTTGAGTTTCTCAAGCGTTTCTTACCTCCAAACTGCCATATCTCGCGAACGGATTGACTAATCAGCAAAATTTCTGTTGCATCTGAAAGTAGAAACTCGCCCGATTACAACGGTATGCGTACTTTTCCCCTAGGCCGTTCTAGTTATTCGTTTCGAGCATCAGAACTGCGAAAATTTTGAGTTTCTCAAGCGTTTCTTACCTCCAAACTGCCATATCTCGCGAACGGATTGACAAATCCGCAAAATTTCTGTTGCATCTGAAAGTAGAAACTCGCCCGATTACAACGTTATGCGTACTTTTCCCCTAGTCCGTTCTAGTTATTCGTTTCGAGCATCAGAACTGCGAAAATTTTGAGTTTCTCAAGCGTTTCTTACCTCCAAACTGCCATATCTCGCGAACGGATTGACGAATCCGCAAAATTTCTGTTGCATCTGAAAGTAGAAACTCGCCCGATTACAACGGTATGCGTACTTTTCCCCTAGTCCGTTCTAGTTATTCGTTTCGAGCATCAGAACTGCGAAAATTTTGAGTTTCTCAAGCGTTTCTTACCTCCAAACTGCCATATCTCGCGAACGGATTGACCAATCCGCAAAATTTCTGTTGCATCTGAAAGTAGAAACTCGCCCGATTACAACGGTATGCGTACTTTTCCCCTAGTCCGTTCTAGTTATTCGTTTCGAGCATCAGAACTGCGAAAATTTTGAGTTTTTCAAGCGTTTCTTACTTCCAAATTGCCATACCTCGCGAACGGATTGAGCAATCCGCAAAATTTCTGTTGCATCTGAAGGTAGAAACTCGCCCGTTTACAACGGTATGCGTACTTTTCCCCTAGGCCGTTCTAGTTATGCTTGTCGAGCATCAGAACTGCGAAAATTTTGAGTTTCTCAAGCGTTTCTTACCTACAAACTGCCATATCTCGCGAACGGATTGACCAATCCGCAAAATTTCTGTTGCATCTGAAAGTAGAAATTCGCCCGATTACAACGGTATGCGCACTTTTCCCCTAGTCGGTTCTAGTTACTCGTTTCGAGCATCAGAACTGCGAAAATTTTGAGTTTCTCAACCGTTTCTTACCTCCAAACTGCCATATCTCGCGAACGGATTGACCAATCCGCAAAATTTCTGTTGCATCTGAAAGTAGAAAGTCGCCCGATTACAACGGTATGCGTACTTTTCCCCTAGACCGCTCTAGTTATGCTTGTCGAGCATCAGAACTGCGAAAATTTTGAGTTCCTCAAGCGTTTTTTACCTCCAAACTGCCATATCTCGCGAACGGATTGACCAATCCGCAAAATTTCTGTTGCATCTGAAAGTAGAAAGTCGCCCGATTACAACGGTATGCGTACTTTTCCCCTAGAACGTTCTAGTTATGCTTGTCGAGCATTAGAACTGCGAAAATTTTGAGTTTCTCAAGCGTTTCTTACCTCCAAACTGCCATATCTCGCGAACGGATTGACCAATCCGTAAAATTTCTGTTGCATCTGAAAGTAGAAACTCGCCCGATTTCAAACGGTATGCGTACTTTTCCCCTAGGCCGTTCTAGTTATTCGTTTCGAGCATCAGAACTGCGAAAATGTTGAGTTTCTCAAGCGTTCCTTACCTACAAAATGCCATATCTCGCGAACGGATTGACCAATCCGCAAAATTTCTGTTGCATCTGAAAGTAGAAAGTCGCCCGATTACAACGGTAGGTGTAGTTTTCCCCTAGGCCGTTCTAGTTATTCGTTTCGAGCGTCAGAACTGCGAAAATTTTGAGTTTCTCAAGCGTTTCTTACCTCCAAACTGCCATATCTCGCGAACGGATTGACGAATCCGCAAAATTTCTGTTGCATCTGAAAGTAGAAACTCGCCCGATTACAACGGTATGCGTACTTTTCCCCTAGTCCGTTCTAGTTATTCGTTTCGAGCATCAGAACTGCGAAAATTTTGAGTTTTTCAAGCGTTTCTTACTTCCAAATTGCCATACCTCGCGAACGGATTGAGCAATCCGCAAAATTTCTGTTGCATCTGAAGGTAGAAACTCGCCCGTTTACAACGGTATGCGTACTTTTCCCCTAGACCGCTCTAGTTATGCTTGTCGAGCATCAGAACTGCGAAAATTTTGAGTTTCTCAAGCGTTTTTTACCTCCAAACTGCCATATCTCGCGAACGGATTGACCAATCCGCAAAATTTCTGTTGCATCTGAAAGTAGAATGTCGTCCGATTAGAACGGTATGCGTACTATTCCCCTAGACCGTTCTAGTTATGCTTGTCGTGCATCAGAACTGCGAAAATTTTGAGTTTCTCAAGCGTTTCTTACCTCCAAACTGCCATATCTCGCGAACGGATTGACTAATCAGCAAAATTTCTGTTGCATGTGAAAGTAGAAACTCGCCCGATTACAACGGTATGCGTACTTTTCCCCTAGGCCGTTCTAGTTATTCGTTTCGAGCATCAGAACTGCGAAAATTTTGAGTTTCTCAAGCGTTTCTTACCTCCAAACTGCCATATCTCGCGAACGGATTGACAAATCCGCAAAATTTCTGTTGCATCTGAAAGTAGAAACTCGCCCGATTACAACGTTATGCGTACTTTTCCCCTAGTCCGTTCTAGTTATTCGTTTCGAGCATCAGAACTGCGAAAATTTTGAGTTTCTCAAGCGTTTCTTACCTCCAAACTGCCATATCTCGCGAACGGATTGACGAATCCGCAAAATTTCTGTTGCATCTGAAAGTAGAAACTCGCCCGATTACAACGGTATGCGTACTTTTCCCCTAGTCCGTTCTAGTTATTCGTTTCGAGCATCAGAACTGCGAAAATTTTGAGTTTTTCAAGCGTTTCTTACTTCCAAATTGCCATACCTCGCGAACGGATTGAGCAATCCGCAAAATTTCTGTTGCATCTGAAGGTAGAAACTCGCCCGTTTACAACGGTATGCGTACTTTTCCCCTAGGCCGTTCTAGTTATGCTTGTCGAGCATCAGAACTGCGAAAATTTTGAGTTTCTCAAGCGTTTCTTACCTCCAAACTGCCATATCTCGCGAACGGATTGACTAATCAGCAAAATTTCTGTTGCATGTGAAAGTAGAAACTCGCCCGATTACAACGGTATGCGTACTTTTCCCCTAGGCCGTTCTAGTTATTCGTTTCGAGCATCAGAACTGCGAAAATTTTGAGTTTCTCAAGCGTTTCTTACCTCCAAACTGCCATATCTCGCGAACGGATTGACAAATCCGCAAAATTTCTGTTGCATCTGAAAGTAGAAACTCGCCCGATTACAACGTTATGCGTACTTTTCCCCTAGTCCGTTCTAGTTATTCGTTTCGAGCATCAGAACTGCGAAAATTTTGAGTTTCTCAAGCGTTTCTTACCTCCAAACTGCCATATCTCGCGAACGGATTGACGAATCCGCAAAATTTCTGTTGCATCTGAAAGTAGAAACTCGCCCGATTACAACGGTATGCGTACTTTTCCCCTAGTCCGTTCTAGTTATTCGTTTCGAGCATCAGAACTGCGAAAATTTTGAGTTTTTCAAGCGTTTCTTACTTCCAAATTGCCATACCTCGCGAACGGATTGAGCAATCCGCAAAATTTCTGTTGCATCTGAAGGTAGAAACTCGCCCGTTTACAACGGTGTGCGTACTTTTCCCCTAGGCCGTTCTAGTTATGCTTGTCGAGCATCAGAACTGCGAAAATTTTGAGTTTCTCAAGCGTTTCTTACCTCCAAACTGCCATATCTCGCGAACGGATTGACCAATCCGCAAAATTTCTGTTGCATCTGAAAGTAGAATGTCGTCCGATTACAACGGTATGCGTACTTTTCCCCTAGTCCGGTCTAGTTATGCTTGTCGAGCATCAGAACTGCGAAAATTTTGAGTTTCTCAAGCGTTTCTTACCTCCAAACTGCCATATCTCGCGAACCGATTGACTAATCCGCAAAATTTCTGTTGCATCTGAAAGTAGAAACTCGCCCGATTACAAAGGTATGCGTCCTTTTCCCCTAGGCCGTTCTAGTTATTCGTTTCGAGCATCAGAACTGCGAAAATGTTGAGTTTCTCAAGCGTTTCTTACCTACAAACTGCCATATCTCGCGAACGGATTGACCAATCCTCAAAATTTCTGTTGCATCTGAAAGTAGAAATTCGCCCGATTACAACGGTATGCGTACTTTTCCCCTAGACCGTTCTAGTTATGCTTGTCGAGCATCAGAACTGCGAAAATTTTGAGTTTCTCAAGCGTTTCTTACCTCCAAACTGCCATATCTCGCGAACGGATTGACCAATCCGCAAAATTTCTGTTGCATCTGAAAGTAGAAACTCGCCCGATTACAACGGTAGATGTAGTTTTTCCCTAGGCCGTTCTAGTTATTCGTTTCGAGCATCAGAACTGCGAAAATGTTGAGTTTCTCAAGCGTTTCTTACCTACAAACTGCCATATCTCGCGAACGGATTGACCAATCCGCAAAATTTCTGTTGCATCTGAAAGTAGAAATTCGCCCGATTACAACGGTATGCGCACTTTTCCCCTAGTCGGTTCTAGTTACTCGTTTCGAGCATCAGAACTGCGAAAATTTTGAGTTTCTCAACCGTTTCTTACCTCCAAACTGCCATATCTCGCGAACGGATTGACCAATCCGCAAAATTTCTGTTGCATCTGAAAGTAGAAAGTCGCCCGATTACAACGGTATGCGTACTTTTCCCCTAGACCGCTCTAGTTATGCTTGTCGAGCATCAGAACTGCGAAAATTTTGAGTTTCTCAAGCGTTTTTTACCTCCAAACTGCCATATCTCGCGAACGGATTGACCAATCCGCAAAATTTCTGTTGCATCTGAAAGTAGAAAGTCGCCCGATTACAACGGTATGCGTACTTTTCCCCTAGAACGTTCTAGTTATGCTTGTCGAGCATTAGAACTGCGAAAATTTTGAGTTTCTCAAGCGTTTCTTACCTCCAAACTGCCATATCTCGCGAACGGATTGACCAATCCGTAAAATTTCTGTTGCATCTGAAAGTAGAAACTCGCCCGATTACAACGGTATGCGTACTTTTCCCCTAGGCCGTTCTAGTTATTCGTTTCGAGCATCAGAACTGCGAAAATGTTGAGTTTCTCAAGCGTTTCTTACCTCCAAACTGCCATATCTCGCGAACGGATTGACGAATCCGCAAAATTTCTGTTGCATCTGAAAGTAGAAAGTCGCCCGATTACAACGGTAGGTGTAGTTTTCCCCTAGGCCGTTCTAGTTATTCGTTTCGAGCATCAGAACTGCGAAAATTTTGAGTTTCTCAAGCGTTTCTTACCTCCAAACTGCCATATCTCGCGAACGGATTGACGAATCCGCAAAATTTCTGTTGCATCTGAAAGTAGAAACTCGCCCGATTACAACGGTATGCGTACTTTTCCCCTAGTCCGTTCTAGTTATTCGTTTCGAGCATCAGAACTGCGAAAATTTTGAGTTTTTCAAGCGTTTCTTACTTCCAAATTGCCATACCTCGCGAACGGATTGAGCAATCCGCAAAATTTCTGTTGCATCTGAAGGTAGAAACTCGCCCGTTTACAACGGTATGCGTACTTTTCCCCTAGACCGCTCTAGTTATGCTTGTCGAGCATCAGAACTGCGAAAATTTTGAGTTTCTCAAGCGTTTTTTACCTCCAAACTGCCATATCTCGCGAACGGATTGACCAATCCGCAAAATTTCTGTTGCATCTGAAAGTAGAATGTCGTCCGATTAGAACGGTATGCGTACTATTCCCCTAGACCGTTCTAGTTATGCTTGTCGAGCATCAGAACTGCGAAAATTTTGAGTTTCTCAAGCGTTTCTTACCTCCAAACTGCCATATCTCGCGAACGGATTGACTAATCAGCAAAATTTCTGTTGCATCTGAAAGTAGAAACTCGCCCGATTACAACGGTATGCGTACTTTTCCCCTAGGCCGTTCTAGTTATTCGTTTCGAGCATCAGAACTGCGAAAATTTTGAGTTTCTCAAGCGTTTCTTACCTCCAAACTGCCATATCTCGCGAACGGATTGACAAATCCGCAAAATTTCTGTTGCATCAGAAAGTAGAAACTCGCCCGATTACAACGTTATGCGTACTTTTCCCCTAGTCCGTTCTAGTTATTCGTTTCGAGCATCAGAACTGCGAAAATTTTGAGTTTCTCAAGCGTTTCTTACCTCCAAACTGCCATATCTCGCGAACGGATTGACGAATCCGCAAAATTTCTGTTGCATCTGAAAGTAGAAACTCGCCCGATTACAACGGTATGCGTACTTTTCCCCTAGTCCGTTCTAGTTATTCGTTTCGAGCATCAGAACTGCGAAAATTTTGAGTTTTTCAAGCGTTTCTTACTTCCAAATTGCCATACCTCGCGAACGGATTGAGCAATCCGCAAAATTTCTGTTGCATCTGAAGGTAGAAACTCGCCCGTTTACAACGGTATGCGTACTTTTCCCCTAGGCCGTTCTAGTTATGCTTGTCGAGCATCAGAACTGCGAAAATTTTGAGTTTCTCAAGCGTTTCTTACCTCCAAACTGCCATATCTCGCGAACGGATTGACCAATCCGCAAAATTTCTGTTGCATCTGAAAGTAGAATGTCGTCCGATTACAACGGTATGCGTACTTTTCCCCTAGTCCGTTCTAGTTATTCGTTTCGAGCATCAGAACTGCGAAAATTTTGAGTTTTTCAAGCGTTTCTTACTTCCAAATTGCCATACCTCGGGAACGGATTGAGCAATCCGCAAAATTTCTGTTGCATCTGAAGGTAGAAACTCGCCCGTTTACAACGGTATGCGTACTTTTCCCCTAGGCCGTTCTAGTTATGCTTGTCGAGCATCAGAACTGCGAAAATTTTGAGTTTCTCAAGCGTTTCTTACCTCCAAACTGCCATATCTCGCGAACGGATTGACCAATCCGCAAAATTTCTGTTGCATCTGAAAGTAGAATGTCGTCCGATTACAACGGTATGCGTACTTTTCCCCTAGTCCGGTCTAGTTATGCTTGTCGAGCATCAGAACTGCGAAAATTTTGAGTTTCTCAAGCGTTTTTTACCTCCAAACTGCCATATCTCGCGATCGGATTGACTAATCCGCAAAATTTCTGTTGCATCTGAAAGTAGAGACTTGCCCGATTACAACGGTATGCGTCCTTTTCCCCTAGGCCGTTCTAGTTATTCGTTTCGAGCATCAGAACTGCGAAAATGTTGAGTTTCTCAAGCGTTTCTTACCTACAAACTGCCATATCTCGCGAACGGATTGACCAATCCTCAAAATTTCTGTTGCATCTGAAAGTAGAAATTCGCCCGATTACAACGGTATGCGTACTTTTCCCCTAGACCGTTCTAGTTATGCTTGTCGAGCATCAGAACTGCGAAAATTTTGAGTTTCTCAAGCGTTTCTTACCTCCAAACTGCCATATCTCGCGAACAGATTGACCAATCCGCAAAATTTCTGTTGCATCTGAAAGTAGAAACTCGCCCGATTACAACGGTAGATGTAGTTTTTCCCTAGGCCGTTCTAGTTATTCGTTTCGAGCATCAGAACTGCGAAAATGTTGAGTTTCTCAAGCGTTTCTTACCTACAAACTGCCATATCTCGCGAACGGATTGACCAATCCGCAAAATTTCTGTTACATCTGAAAGTAGAAATTCGCCCGATTACAACGGTATGCGCACTTTTCCCCTAGTCGGTTCTAGTTACTCGTTTCGAGCATCAGAACTGCGAAAATTTTGAGTTTCTCAACCGTTTCTTACCTCCAAACTGCCATATCTCGCGAACGGATTGACCAATCCGCAAAATTTCTGTTGCATCTGAAAGTAGAAAGTCGCCCGATTACAACGGTATGCGTACTTTTCCCCTAGACCGCTCTAGTTATGCTTGTCGAGCATCAGAACTGCGAAAATTTTGAGTTTCTCAAGCGTTTTTTCCTCCAAACTGCCATATCTCGCGAACGGATTGACCAATCCGCAAAATTTCTGTTGCATCTGAAAGTAGAAAGTCGCCCGATTACAACGGTATGCGTACTTTTCCCCTAGAACGTTCTAGTTATGCTTGTCGAGCATTAGAACTGCGAAAATTTTGAGTTTCTCAAGCGTTTCTTACCTCCAAACTGCCATATCTCGCGAACCGATTGACTAATCCGCAAAATTTCTGTTGCATCTGAAAGTAGAAACTCGCCCGATTACAAAGGTATGCGTCCTTTTCCCCTAGGCCGTTCTAGTTATTCGTTTCGAGCATCAGAACTGCGAAAATGTTGAGTTTCTCAAGCGTTTCTTACCTACAAACTGCCATATCTCGCGAACGGATTGACCAATCCGCAAAATTTCTGTTGCATCTGAAAGTAGAAAGTCGCCCGATTACAACGGTATGCGTACTTTTCCCCTAGAACGTTCTAGTTATGCTTGTCGAGCATTAGAACTGCGAAAATTTTGAGTTTCTCAAGCGTTTCTTACCTCCAAACTGCCATATCTCGCGAACGGATTGACCAATCCGTAAAATTTCTGTTGCATCTGAAAGTAGAAACTCGCCCGATTACAACGGTATGCGTACTTTTCCCCTAGGCCGTTCTAGTTATTCGTTTCGAGCATCAGAACTGCGAAAATGTTGAGTTTCTCAAGCGTTTCTTACCTCCAAACTGCCATATCTCGCGAACGGATTGACGAATCCGCAAAATTTCTGTTGCATCTGAAAGTAGAAAGTCGCCCGATTACAACGGTAGGTGTAGTTTTCCCCTAGGCCGTTCTAGTTATTCGTTTCGAGCATCAGAACTGCGAAAATTTTGAGTTTCTCAAGCGTTTCTTACCTCCAAACTGCCATATCTCGCGAACGGATTGACGAATCCGCAAAATTTCTGTTGCATCTGAAAGTAGAAACTCGCCCGATTACAACGGTATGCGTACTTTTCCCCTAGTCCGTTCTAGTTATTCGTTTCGAGCATCAGAACTGCGAAAATTTTGAGTTTTTCAAGCGTTTCTTACTTCCAAATTGCCATACCTCGCGAACGGATTGAGCAATCCGCAAAATTTCTGTTGCATCTGAAGGTAGAAACTCGCCCGTTTACAACGGTATGCGTACTTTTCCCCTAGACCGCTCTAGTTATGCTTGTCGAGCATCAGAACTGCGAAAATTTTGAGTTTCTCAAGCGTTTTTTACCTCCAAACTGCCATATCTCGCGAACGGATTGACCAATCCGCAAAATTTCTGTTGCATCTGAAAGTAGAATGTCGTCCGATTAGAACGGTATGCGTACTATTCCCCTAGACCGTTCTAGTTATGCTTGTCGAGCATCAGAACTGCGAAAATTTTGAGTTTCTCAAGCGTTTCTTACCTCCAAACTGCCATATCTCGCGAACGGATTGACTAATCAGCAAAATTTCTGTTGCATCTGAAAGTAGAAACTCGCCCGATTACAACGGTATGCGTACTTTTCCCCTAGGCCGTTCTAGTTATTCGTTTCGAGCATCAGAACTGCGAAAATTTTGAGTTTCTCAAGCGTTTCTTACCTCCAAACTGCCATATCTCGCGAACGGATTGACAAATCCGCAAAATTTCTGTTGCATCAGAAAGTAGAAACTCGCCCGATTACAACGTTATGCGTACTTTTCCCCTAGTCCGTTCTAGTTATTCGTTTCGAGCATCAGAACTGCGAAAATTTTGAGTTTTTCAAGCGTTTCTTACTTCCAAATTGCCATACCTCGCGAACGGATTGAGCAATCCGCAAAATTTCTGTTGCATCTGAAGGTAGAAACTCGCCCGATTACAACGGTATGCGTACTTTTCCCCTAGGCCGTTCTAGTTATTCGTTTCGAGCATCAGAACTGCGAAAATTTTGAGTTTCTCAAGCGTTTTTTCCTCCAAACTGCCATATCTCGCGAACGGATTGACCAATCCGCAAAATTTCTGTTGCATCTGAAAGTAGAAAGTCGCCCGATTACAACGGTATGCGTACTTTTCCCCTAGAACGTTCTAGTTATGCTTGTCGAGCATTAGAACTGCGAAAATTTTGAGTTTCTCAAGCGTTTCTTACCTCCAAACTGCCATATCTCGCGAACCGATTGACTAATCCGCAAAATTTCTGTTGCATCTGAAAGTAGAAACTCGCCCGATTACAAAGGTATGCGTCCTTTTCCCCTAGGCCGTTCTAGTTATTCGTTTCGAGCATCAGAACTGCGAAAATGTTGAGTTTCTCAAGCGTTTCTTACCTACAAACTGCCATATCTCGCGAACGGATTGACCAATCCGCAAAATTTCTGTTGCATCTGAAAGTAGAAAGTCGCCCGATTACAACGGTATGCGTACTTTTCCCCTAGAACGTTCTAGTTATGCTTGTCGAGCATTAGAACTGCGAAAATTTTGAGTTTCTCAAGCGTTTCTTACCTCCAAACTGCCATATCTCGCGAACGGATTGACCAATCCGTAAAATTTCTGTTGCATCTGAAAGTAGAAACTCGCCCGATTACAACGGTATGCGTACTTTTCCCCTAGGCCGTTCTAGTTATTCGTTTCGAGCATCAGAACTGCGAAAATGTTGAGTTTCTCAAGCGTTTCTTACCTCCAAACTGCCATATCTCGCGAACGGATTGACGAATCCGCAAAATTTCTGTTGCATCTGAAAGTAGAAAGTCGCCCGATTACAACGGTAGGTGTAGTTTTCCCCTAGGCCGTTCTAGTTATTCGTTTCGAGCATCAGAACTGCGAAAATTTTGAGTTTCTCAAGCGTTTCTTACCTCCAAACTGCCATATCTCGCGAACGGATTGACGAATCCGCAAAATTTCTGTTGCATCTGAAAGTAGAAACTCGCCCGATTACAACGGTATGCGTACTTTTCCCCTAGTCCGTTCTAGTTATTCGTTTCGAGCATCAGAACTGCGAAAATTTTGAGTTTTTCAAGCGTTTCTTACTTCCAAATTGCCATACCTCGCGAACGGATTGAGCAATCCGCAAAATTTCTGTTGCATCTGAAGGTAGAAACTCGCCCGTTTACAACGGTATGCGTACTTTTCCCCTAGACCGCTCTAGTTATGCTTGTCGAGCATCAGAACTGCGAAAATTTTGAGTTTCTCAAGCGTTTTTTACCTCCAAACTGCCATATCTCGCGAACGGATTGACCAATCCGCAAAATTTCTGTTGCATCTGAAAGTAGAATGTCGTCCGATTAGAACGGTATGCGTACTATTCCCCTAGACCGTTCTAGTTATGCTTGTCGAGCATCAGAACTGCGAAAATTTTGAGTTTCTCAAGCGTTTCTTACCTCCAAACTGCCATATCTCGCGAACGGATTGACTAATCAGCAAAATTTCTGTTGCATCTGAAAGTAGAAACTCGCCCGATTACAACGGTATGCGTACTTTTCCCCTAGGCCGTTCTAGTTATTCGTTTCGAGCATCAGAACTGCGAAAATTTTGAGTTTCTCAAGCGTTTCTTACCTCCAAACTGCCATATCTCGCGAACGGATTGACAAATCCGCAAAATTTCTGTTGCATCAGAAAGTAGAAACTCGCCCGATTACAACGTTATGCGTACTTTTCCCCTAGTCCGTTCTAGTTATTCGTTTCGAGCATCAGAACTGCGAAAATTTTGAGTTTTTCAAGCGTTTCTTACTTCCAAATTGCCATACCTCGCGAACGGATTGAGCAATCCGCAAAATTTCTGTTGCATCTGAAGGTAGAAACTCGCCCGTTTACAACGGTATGCGTACTTTTCCCCTAGACCGCTCTAGTTATGCTTGTCGAGCATCAGAACTGCGAAAATTTTGAGTTTCTCAAGCGTTTTTTACCTCCAAACTGCCATATCTCGCGAACGGATTGACCAATCCGCAAAATTTCTGTTGCATCTGAAAGTAGAATGTCGTCCGATTAGAACGGTATGCGTACTATTCCCCTAGACCGTTCTAGTTATGCTTGTCGAGCATCAGAACTGCGAAAATTTTGAGTTTCTCAAGCGTTTCTTACCTCCAAACTGCCATATCTCGCGAACGGATTGACTAATCAGCAAAATTTCTGTTGCATCTGAAAGTAGAAACTCGCCCGATTACAACGGTATGCGTACTTTTCCCCTAGGCCGTTCTAGTTATTCGTTTCGAGCATCAGAACTGCGAAAATTTTGAGTTTCTCAAGCGTTTCTTACCTCCAAACTGCCATATCTCGCGAACGGATTGACAAATCCGCAAAATTTCTGTTGCATCAGAAAGTAGAAACTCGCCCGATTACAACGTTATGCGTACTTTTCCCCTAGTCCGCTCTAGTTATTCGTTTCGAGCATCAGAACTGCGAAAATTTTGAGTTTCTCAAGCGTTTCTTACCTCCAAACTGCCATATCTCGCGAACGGATTGACGAATCCGCAAAATTTCTGTTGCATCTGAAAGTAGAAACTCGCCCGATTACAACGGTATGCGTACTTTTCCCCTAGTCCGTTCTAGTTATTCGTTTCGAGCATCAGAACTGCGAAAATTTTGAGTTTTTCAAGCGTTTCTTACTTCCAAATTGCCATACCTCGCGGACGGATTGAGCAATCCGCAAAATTTCTGTTGCATCTGAAGGTAGAAACTCGCCCGTTTACAACGGTATGCGTACTTTTCCCCTAGGCCGTTCTAGTTATGCTTGTCGAGCATCAGAACTGCGAAAATTTTGAGTTTCTCAAGCGTTTCTTACCTCCAAACTGCCATATCTCGCGAACGGATTGACCAATCCGCAAAATTTCTGTTGCATCTGAAAGTAGAATGTCGTCCGATTACAACGGTATGCGTACTTTTCCCCTAGACCGGTCTAGTTATGCTTGTCGAGCATCAGAACTGCGAAAATTTTGAGTTTCTCAAGCGTTTCTTACCTCCAAACTGCCATATCTCGCGAACGGATTGACCAATCCGCAAAATTTCTGTTGCATCTGAAAGTAGAAACTAGCCCGATTACAACGGTATGCGTACTTTTCCCCTAGTCCGTTCTAGTTATTCGTTTCGAGCATCAGAACTGCGAAAATTTTGAGTTTTTCAAGCGTTTCTTACTTCCAAATTGCCATACCTCGCGAACGGATTGAGCAATCCGCAAAATTTCTGTTGCATCTGAAGGTAGAAACTCGCCCGTTTACAACGGTATGCGTACTTTTCCCCTAGGCCGTTCTAGTTATGCTTGTCGAGCATCAGAACTGCGAAAATTTTGAGTTTCTCAAGCGTTTCTTACCTCCAAACTGCCATATCTCGCGAACGGATTGACCAATCCGCAAAATTTCTGTTGCATCTGAAAGTAGAATGTCGTCCGATTACAACGGTATGCGTACTTTTCCCCTAGTCCGGTCTAGTTATGCTTGTCGAGCATCAGAACTGCGAAAATTTTGAGTTTCTCAAGCGTTTCTTACCTCCAAACTGCCATATCTCGCGAACGGATTGACTAATCAGCAAAATTTCTGTTGCATCTGAAAGTAGAAACTCGCCCGATTACAACGGTATGCGTACTTTTCCCCTAGGCCGTTCTAGTTATTCGTTTCGAGCATCAGAACTGCGAAAATTTTGAGTTTCTCAAGCGTTTCTTACCTCCAAACTGCCATATCTCGCGAACGGATTGACAAATCCGCAAAATTTCTGTTGCATCAGAAAGTAGAAACTCGCCCGATTACAACGTTATGCGTACTTTTCCCCTAGTCCGCTCTAGTTATTCGTTTCGAGCATCAGAACTGCGAAAATTTTGAGTTTCTCAAGCGTTTCTTACCTCCAAACTGCCATATCTCGCGAACGGATTGACTAATCCGCAAAATTTCTGTTGCATCTGAAAGTAGAAACTTGCCCGATTACAACGGTATGCGTCCTTTTCCCCTAGGCCGTTCTAGTTATTCGTTTCGAGCATCAGAACTGCGAAAATGTTGAGTTTCTCAAGCGTTTCTTACCTACAAACTGCCATATCTCGCGAACGGATTGACCAATCCTCAAAATTTCTGTTGCATCTGAAAGTAGAAATTCGCCCGATTACAACGGTATGCGTACTTTTCCCCTAGACCGTTCTAGTTATGCTTGTCGAGCATCAGAACTGCGAAAATTTTGAGTTTCTCAAGCGTTTCTTACCTCCAAACTGCCATATCTCGCGAACGGATTGACCAATCCGCAAAATTTCTGTTGCATCTGAAAGTAGAAACTCGCCCGATTACAACGGTAGATGTAGTTTTTCCCTAGGCCGTTCTAGTTATTCGTTTCGAGCATCAGAACTGCGAAAATGTTGAGTTTCTCAAGCGTTTCTTACCTACAAACTGCCATATCTCGCGAACGGATTGACCAATCCGCAAAATTTCTGTTGCATCTGAAAGTAGAAATTCGCCCGATTACAACGGTATGCGCACTTTTCCCCTAGTCGGTTCTAGTTACTCGTTTCGAGCATCAGAACTGCGAAAATTTTGAGTTTCTCAACCGTTTCTTACCTCCAAACTGCCATATCTCGCGAACGGATTGACCAATCCGCAAAATTTCTGTTGCATCTGAAAGTAGAAAGTCGCCCGATTACAACGGTATGCGTACTTTTCCCCTAGACCGCTCTAGTTATGCTTGTCGAGCATCAGAACTGCGAAAATTTTGAGTTTCTCAAGCGTTTTTTACCTCCAAACTGCCATATCTCGCGAACGGATTGACCAATCCGCAAAATTTCTGTTGCATCTGAAAGTAGAAAGTCGCCCGATTACAACGGTATGCGTACTTTTCCCCTAGAACGTTCTAGTTATGCTTGTCGAGCATTAGAACTGCGAAAATTTTGAGTTTCTCAAGCGTTTCTTACCTCCAAACTGCCATATCTCGGGAACGGATTGACCAATCCGTAAAATTTCTGTTGCATCTGAAAGTAGAAACTCGCCCGATTACAACGGTATGCGTACTTTTCCCCTAGGCCGTTCTAGTTATTCGTTTCGAGCATCAGAACTGCGAAAATGTTGAGTTTCTCAAGCGTTCCTTACCTACAAAATGCCATATCTCGCGAACGGATTGACCAATCCGCAAAATTTCTGTTGCATCTGAAAGTAGAAAGTCGCCCGATTACAACGGTAGGTGTAGTTTTCCCCTAGGCCGTTCTAGTTATTCGTTTCGAGCATCAGAACTGCGAAAATTTTGAGTTTCTCAAGCGTTTCTTACCTCCAAACTGCCATATCTCGCGAACGGATTGACGAATCCGCAAAATTTCTGTTGCATCTGAAAGTAGAAACTCGCCCGATTACAACGGTATGCGTACTTTTCCCCTAGTCCGTTCTAGTTATTCGTTTCGAGCATCAGAACTGCGAAAATTTTGAGTTTTTCAAGCGTTTCTTACTTCCAAATTGCCATACCTCGCGAACGGATTGAGCAATCCGCAAAATTTCTGTTGCATCTGAAGGTAGAAACTCGCCCGTTTACAACGGTATGCGTACTTTTCCCCTAGACCGCTCTAGTTATGCTTGTCGAGCATCAGAACTGCGAAAATTTTGAGTTTCTCAAGCGTTTTTTACCTCCAAACTGCCATATCTCGCGAACGGATTGACCAATCCGCAAAATTTCTGTTGCATCTGAAAGTAGAATGTCGTCCGATTAGAACGGTATGCGTACTATTCCCCTAGACCGTTCTAGTTATGCTTGTCGAGCATCAGAACTGCGAAAATTTTGAGTTTCTCAAGCGTTTCTTACCTCCAAACTGCCATATCTCGCGAACGGATTGACTAATCAGCAAAATTTCTGTTGCATCCGAAAGTAGAAACTCGCCCGATTACAACGGTATGCGTACTTTTCCCCTAGGCCGTTCTAGTTATTCGTTTCGAGCATCAGAACTGCGAAAATTTTGAGTTTCTCAAGCGTTTCTTACCTCCAAACTGCCATATCTCGCGAACGGATTGACGAATCCGCAAAATTTCTGTTGCATCTGAAAGTAGAAACTCGCCCGATTACAACGGTATGCGTACTTTTCCCCTAGTCCGTTCTAGTTATTCGTTTCGAGCATCAGAACTGCGAAAATTTTGAGTTTTTCAAGCGTTTCTTACTTCCAAATTGCCATACCTCGCGAACGGATTGAGCAATCCGCAAAATTTCTGTTGCATCTGAAGGTAGAAACTCGCCCGTTTACAACGGTATGCGTACTTTTCCCCTAGTCCGGTCTAGTTATGCTTGTCGAGCATCAGAACTGCGAAAATTTTGAGTTTCTCAAGCGTTTCTTACCTCCAAACTGCCATATCTCGCGAACGGATTGACTAATCCGCAAAATTTCTGTTGCATCTGAAAGTAGAAACTCGCCCGATTACAACGGTAGATGTAGTTTTTCCCTAGGCCGTTCTAGTTATTCGTTTCGAGCATCAGAACTGCGAAAATGTTGAGTTTCTCAAGCGTTTCTTACCTACAAACTGCCATATCTCGCGAACGGATTGACCAATCCGCAAAATTTCTGTTGCATCTGAAAGTAGAAATTCGCCCGATTACAACGGTATGCGCACTTTTCCCCTAGTCGGTTCTAGTTACTCGTTTCGAGCATCAGAACTGCGAAAATTTTGAGTTTCTCAACCGTTTCTTACCTCCAAACTGCCATATCTCGCGAACGGATTGACCAATCCGCAAAATTTCTGTTGCATCTGAAAGTAGAAAGTCGCCCGATTACAACGGTATGCGTACTTTTCCCCTAGACCGCTCTAGTTATGCTTGTCGAGCATCAGAACTGCGAAAATTTTGAGTTTCTCAAGCGTTTTTTACCTCCAAACTGCCATATCTCGCGAACGGATTGACCAATCCGCAAAATTTCTGTTGCATCTGAAAGTAGAAAGTCGCCCGATTACAACGGTATGCGTACTTTTCCCCTAGAACGTTCTAGTTATGCTTGTCGAGCATTAGAACTGCGAAAATTTTGAGTTTCTCAAGCGTTTCTTACCTCCAAACTGCCATATCTCGCGAACGGATTGACCAATCCGTAAAATTTCTGTTGCATCTGAAAGTAGAAACTCGCCCGATTACAACGGTGTGCGTACTTTTCCCCTAGGCCGTTCTAGTTATTCGTTTCGAGCATCAGAACTGCGAAAATGTTGAGTTTCTCAAGCGTTCCTTACCTACAAAATGCCATATCTCGCGAACGGATTGACCAATCCGCAAAATTTCTGTTGCATCTGAAAGTAGAAAGTCGCCCGATTACAACGGTAGGTGTAGTTTTCCCCTAGTCCGTTCTAGTTATTCGTTTCGAGCATCAGAACTGCGAAAATTTTGAGTTTTTCAAGCGTTTCTTACTTCCAAATTGCCATACCTCGCGAACGGATTGAGCAATCCGCAAAATTTCTGTTGCATCTGAAGGTAGAAACTCGCCCGTTTACAACGGTATGCGTACTTTTCCCCTAGGCCGTTCTAGTTATGCTTGTCGAGCATCAGAACTGCGAAAATTTTGAGTTTCTCAAGCGTTTCTTACCTCCAAACTGCCATATCTCGCGAACGGATTGACCAATCCGCAAAATTTCTGTTGCATCTGAAAGTAGAATGTCGTCCGATTACAACGGTATGCGTACTTTTCCCCTAGACCGGTCTAGTTATGCTTGTCGAGCATCAGAACTGCGAAAATTTCGAGTTTCTCAAGCGTTTCTTACCTCCAAACTGCCATATCTCGCGAACGGATTGACCAATCCGCAAAATTTCTGTTGCATCTGAAAGTAGAAACTAGCCCGATTACAACGGTATGCGTACTTTTCCCCTAGTCCGTTCTAGTTATTCGTTTCGAGCATCAGAACTGCGAAAATTTTGAGTTTTTCAAGCGTTTCTTACTTCCAAATTGCCATACCTCGCGAACGGATTGAGCAATCCGCAAAATTTCTGTTGCATCTGAAGGTAGAAACTCGCCCGTTTACAACGGTATGCGTACTTTTCCCCTAGGCCGTTCTAGTTATGCTTGTCGAGCATCAGAACTGCGAAAATTTTGAGTTTCTCAAGCGTTTCTTACCTCCAAACTGCCATATCTCGCGAACGGATTGACCAATCCGCAAAATTTCTGTTGCATCTGAAAGTAGAATGTCGTCCGATTACAACGGTATGCGTACTTTTCCCCTAGTCCGGTCTAGTTATGCTTGTCGAGCATCAGAACTGCGAAAATTTTGAGTTTCTCAAGCGTTTCTTACCTCCAAACTGCCATATCTCGCGAACGGATTGACTAATCCGCAAAATTTCTGTTGCATCTGAAAGTAGAAACTCGCCCGATTACAACGGTATGCGCACTTTTCCCCTAGTCGGTTCTAGTTACTCGTTTCGAGCATCAGAACTGCGAAAATTTTGAGTTTCTCAACCGTTTCTTACCTCCAAACTGCCATATCTCGCGAACGGATTGACCAATCCGCAAAATTTCTGTTGCATCTGAAAGTAGAAAGTCGCCCGATTACAACGGTATGCGTACTTTTCCCCTAGACCGCTCTAGTTATGCTTGTCGAGCATCAGAACTGCGAAAATTTTGAGTTTCTCAAGCGTTTTTTACCTCCAAACTGCCATATCTCGCGAACGGATTGACCAATCCGCAAAATTTCTGTTGCATCTGAAAGTAGAAAGTCGCCCGATTACAACGGTATGCGTACTTTTCCCCTAGAACGTTCTAGTTATGCTTGTCGAGCATTAGAACTGCGAAAATTTTGAGTTTCTCAAGCGTTTCTTACCTCCAAACTGCCATATCTCGCGAACGGATTGACCAATCCGTAAAATTTCTGTTGCATCTGAAAGTAGAAACTCGCCCGATTACAACGGTGTGCGTACTTTTCCCCTAGGTCGTTCTAGTTATTCGTTTCGAGCATCAGAACTGCGAAAATGTTGAGTTTCTCAAGCGTTCCTTACCTACAAAATGCCATATCTCGCGAACGGATTGACCAATCCGCAAAATTTCTGTTGCATCTGAAAGTAGAAAGTCGCCCGATTACAACGGTAGGTGTAGTTTTCCCCTAGGCCGTTCTAGTTATTCGTTTCGAGCATCAGAACTGCGAAAATGTTGAGTTTCTCAAGCGTTTCTTACCTACAAACTGCCATATCTCGCGAACGGATTGACCAATCCGCAAAATTTCTGTTGCATCTGAAAGTAGAAATTCGCCCAATTACAAGGGTATGCGCACTTTTCCCCTAGTCGGTTCTAGTTACTCGTTTCGAGCATCAGAACTGCGAAAATTTTGAGTTTCTCAAGCGTTTCTTACCTCCAAACTGCCATATCTCGCGAACGGATTGACCAATCCGCAAAATTTCTGTTGTATCTGAAAGTAGAAACTCGCCCAATTACAACGGTATGCGTACTTTTCCCCTAGGCCGTACTGGTTATTCGTTTCGAGCATCAGAACTGTGAAAATTTTGAGTTTCTCAACCGTTTCTTACCTCCAAACTGCCATATCTCGCGAACGGATTGACCAATCCGCAAAATTTCTGTTGTATCTGAAAGTAGAATGTCGTCCGATTAGAACGGTATGCGTACTATTCCCCTAGACCGTTCTAGTTATGCTTGTCGAGCATCAGAACTGCGAAAATTTTGAGTTTCTCAAGCGTTTCTTACCTCCAAACTGCCATATCTCGCGAACGGATTGACTAATCAGCAAAATTTCTGTTGCATCTGAAAGTAGAAACTCGCCCGATTACAACGGTATGCGTACTTTTCCCCTAGGCCGTTCTAGTTATTCGTTTCGAGCATCAGAACTGCGAAAATGTTGAGTTTCTCAAGCGTTTCTTACCTACAAACTGCCATATCTCGCGAACGGATTGACCAATCCTCAAAATTTCTGTTGCATCTGAAAGTAGAAATTCGCCCGATTACAACGGTATGCGTACTTTTCCCCTAGACCGTTCTAGTTATGCTTGTCGAGCATCAGAACTGCGAAAATTTTGAGTTTCTCAAGCGTTTCTTACCTCCAAACTGCCATATCTCGCGAACGGATTGACCAATCCGCAAAATTTTCTGTTGCATCTGAAAGTAGAAACTCGCCCGATTACAACGGTAGATGTAGTTTTTCCCTAGGCCGTTCTAGTTATTCGTTTTCGAGCATCAGAACTGCGAAAATGTTGAGTTTCTCAAGCGTTTCTTACCTACAAACTGCCATATCTCGCGAACGGATTGACCAATCCGCAAAATTTCTGTTGCATCTGAAAGTAGAAATTCGCCCGATTACAACGGTATGCGCACTTTTCCCCTAGTCGGTTCTAGTTACTCGTTTCGAGCATCAGAACTGCGAAAATTTTGAGTTTCTCAACCGTTTCTTACCTCCAAACTGCCATATCTCGCGAACGGATTGACCAATCCGCAAAATTTCTGTTGCATCTGAAAGTAGAAAGTCGCCCGATTACAACGGTATGCGTACTTTTCCCCTAGACCGCTCTAGTTATGCTTGTCGAGCATCAGAACTGCGAAAATTTTGAGTTTCTCAAGCGTTTTTTTACCTCCAAACTGCCATATCTCGCGAACGGATTGACCAATCCGCAAAATTTCTGTTGCATCTGAAAGTAGAAAGTCGCCCGATTACAACGGTATGCGTACTTTTCCCCTAGAACGTTCTAGTTATGCTTGTCGAGCATTAGAACTGCGAAAATTTTGAGTTTCTCAAGCGTTTCTTACCTCCAAACTGCCATATCTCGCGAACGGATTGACCAATCCGTAAAATTTCTGTTGCATCTGAAAGTAGAAACTCGCCCGATTACAACGGTATGCGTACTTTTCCCCTAGGCCGTTCTAGTTATTCGTTTCGAGCATCAGAACTGCGAAAATGTTGAGTTTCTCAAGCGTTCCTTACCTACAAAATGCCATATCTCGCGAACGGATTGACCAATCCGCAAAATTTCTGTTGCATCTGAAAGTAGAAAGTCGCCCGATTACAACGGTAGGTGTAGTTTTCCCCTAGGCCGTTCTAGTTATGAGTTTCGAGCATCAGAACTGCGAAAATGTTGAGTTTCTCAAGCGTTTCTTACCTACAAACTGCCATATCTCGCGAACGGATTGACCAATCCGCAAAATTTCTGTTGCATCTGAAAGTAGAAATTCGCCCAATTACAAGGGTATGCGCACTTTTCCCCTAGTCGGTTCTAGTTACTCGTTTCGAGCATCAGAACTGCGAAAATTTTGAGTTTCTCAAGCGTTTCTTACCTCCAAACTGCCATATCTCGCGAACGGATTGACCAATCCGTAAAATTTCTGTTGCATCTGAAAGTAGAAACTCGCCCGATTACAACGGTATGCGTACTTTTCCCCTAGGCCGTTCTAGTTATTCGTTTCGAGCATCAGAACTGCGAAAATGTTGAGTTTCTCAAGCGTTTCTTACCTACAAACTGCCATATCTCGCGAACGGATTGACCAATCCGCAAAATTTCTGTTGCATCTGAAAGTAGAAATTCGCCCGATTACAACGGTATGCGTACTTTTCCACTAGACCGTTCTCGTTATGCTTGTCGAGCATCAGAACTGCGAAAATTTTGAGTTCCTCAAGCGTTTCTTACTTCCAAACTGCCACATCTCGCGAACGGATTGACCAATCCGCAAAATTTCTGTTGCATCTGAAAGTAGAAACTCGCCCGATTACAACGGTAGGTGTAGTTTTCCCCTAGGCCGTTCTAGTTATTCGTTTCGAGCATCAGAACTGCGAAAATGTTGAGTTTCTCAAGCGTTTCTTACCTACAAACTGCCATATCTCGCGAACGGATTGACCAATCCGCAAAATTTCTGTTGCATCTGAAAGTAGAAAGTCGCCCGATTACAACGGTATGCGTACTTTTCCCCTAGACCGTTCTAGCTATGCTTGTCGAGCATCAGAACTGCGAAAATTTTGAGTTTCTCAAGCGTTTCTTACCTCCAAACTGCCATATCTCGCGAACGGATTGACCAATCCGCAAAATTTCTGTTGCATCTGAAAGTAGAAAGTCGCCCGATTACAACGGTATGCGTACTTTTCCCCTAGAACGTTCTGGTTAATCGTTTCGAGCATCAGAACTGCGAAAATTTTGAGTTTCTCAAGCGTTTCTTACTTCCAAACTGCCATATTTCGCGAACGGATTGACCAATCCGCAAAATTTCTGATGCATCTGAAAGTAGAAACTCGCCAGATTACAACGGTATGCGTACTTTTCCCCTAGGCCGTTCTGGTTATTCGTTTCGAGCATCAGAACTGTGTAAATTTTGAGTTTCTCAACCGTTTCTTACCTCCAAACTGCCGTATCTCGCGAACGGATTGACCAATCCACAAAATTTCTGTTGCATCTGAAAGTAGAAAGTCGCCCGATTACAACGGTATGCGTACTTTTCCCCTAGAACGTTCTAGTTATGCTTGTCGCGCATCAGAACTGCGAAAATTTTGAGTTTCTCAAGCGTTTCTTACCTCCAAACTGCCATATCTCGCGAACGGATTGACCAATCCGTAAAATTTCTGTTGCATCTGAAAGTAGAAACTCGCCCGATTACAACGGTATGCGTACTTTTCCCCTAGGCCGTTCTAGTTATTCGTTTCGAGCATCAGAACTGCGAAAATGTTGAGTTTCTCAAGCGTTTCTTACCTACAAACTGCCATATCTCGCGAACGGATTGACCAATCCGCAAAATTTCTGTTGCATCTGAAAGTAGAAACTCGCCCGATTACAACGGTATGCGTACTTTTCCCCTAGTCCGTTCTGGTTATTCGTTTCGAGCATCAGAACTGCGAAAATTTTGAGTTTCTCAAGCGTTTCTTACCTCCAAACTGCCATATCTCGCGAACGGATTGACTAATCCGCAAAATTTCTGTTGCATCTGAAAGTAGAAACTCACCCGATTACAACGGTATGCGTACTTTTCCCCTAGGCCGTTCTAGTTATTCGTTTCGAGCATCAGAACTGCGAAAATTTTGAGTTTCTCAAGCGTTTCTTACCTCCAAACTGCCATATCTCGCGAACGGATTGACCAATCCGCAAAATTTCTGTTGCATCTGAAAGTAGAAACTCGCCCGATTACAACGGTATGCGTACTTTTCCCCTAGGCCGTTCTAGTTATTCGTTTCGAGAATCAGAACTGCGAAAATTTTGAGTTTTTCAAGCGTTTCTTACTTCCAAATTGCCATACCTCGCGAACGGATTGAGCAATCCGCAAAATTTCTGTTGCATCTGAAGGTAGAAACTCGCCCGTTTACAACGGTATGCGTACTTTTCCCCTAGGCCGTTCTAGTTATGCTTGTCGAGCATCAGAACTGCGAAAATTTTGAGTTTCTCAAGCGTCTCTTACCTCCAAACTGCCATATCTCGCGAACGGATTGACCAATCCGCAAAATTTCTGTTGCATCTGAAAGTAGAATGTCGTCCGATTACAACGGTATGCGTACTTTTCCCCTAGACCGGTCTAGTTATGCTTGTCGAGCATCAGAACTGCGAAAATTTTGAGTTTATCAAGCGTTTCTTACCTCCAAACTGCCATATCTCGCGAACGGATTGACTAATCCGCAAAATTTCTGTTGCATCTGAAAGTAGAAACTCGCCCGATTACAACGGTAGGTGTAGTTTTCCCCTAGGCCGTTCTAGTTATTCGTTTCGAGCATCAGAACTGCGAAAATGTTGAGTTTCTCAAGCGTTTCTTACCTACAAACTGCCATATCTCGCGAACGGATTGACCAATCCGCAAAATTTCTGTTGCATCTGAAAGTAGAAAGTCGCCCGATTACAACGGTATGCGTACTTTTCCCCTAGACCGTTCTAGCTATGCTTGTCGAGCATCAGAACTGCGAAAATTTTGAGTTTCTCAAGCGTTTCTTACCTCCAAACTGCCATATCTCGCGAACGGATTGACCAATCCGCAAAATTTCTGTTGCATCTGAAAGTAGAAAGTCGCCCGATTACAACGGTATGCGTACTTTTCCCCTAGAACGTTCTGGTTAATCGTTTCGAGCATCAGAACTGCGAAAATTTTGAGTTTCTCAAGCGTTTCTTACTTCCAAACTGCCATATTTCGCGAACGGATTGACCAATCCGCAAAATTTCTGATGCATCTGAAAGTAGAAACTCGCCAGATTACAACGGTATGCGTACTTTTCCCCTAGGCCGTTCTGGTTATTCGTTTCGAGCATCAGAACTGTGTAAATTTTGAGTTTCTCAACCGTTTCTTACCTCCAAACTGCCGTATCTCGCGAACGGATTGACCAATCCACAAAATTTCTGTTGCATCTGAAAGTAGAAAGTCGCCCGATTACAACGGTATGCGTACTTTTCCCCTAGAACGTTCTAGTTATGCTTGTCGCGCATCAGAACTGCGAAAATTTTGAGTTTCTCAAGCGTTTCTTACCTCCAAACTGCCATATCTCGCGAACGGATTGACCAATCCGTAAAATTTCTGTTGCATCTGAAAGTAGAAACTCGCCCGATTACAACGGTATGCGTACTTTTCCCCTAGGCCGTTCTAGTTATTCGTTTCGAGCATCAGAACTGCGAAAATGTTGAGTTTCTCAAGCGTTTCTTACCTACAAACTGCCATATCTCGCGAACGGATTGACCAATCCGCAAAATTTCTGTTGCATCTGAAAGTAGAAACTCGCCCGATTACAACGGTATGCGTACTTTTCCCCTAGTCCGTTCTGGTTATTCGTTTCGAGCATCAGAACTGCGAAAATTTTGAGTTTCTCAAGCGTTTCTTACCTCCAAACTGCCATATCTCGCGAACGGATTGACTAATCCGCAAAATTTCTGTTGCATCTGAAAGTAGAAACTCACCCGATTACAACGGTATGCGTACTTTTCCCCTAGGCCGTTCTAGTTATTCGTTTCGAGAATCAGAACTGCGAAAATTTTGAGTTTCTCAAGCGTCTCTTACCTCCAAACTGCCATATCTCGCGAACGGATTGACCAATCCGCAAAATTTCTGTTGCATCTGAAAGTAGAATGTCGTCCGATTACAACGGTATGCGTACTTTTCCCCTAGACCGGTCTAGTTATGCTTGTCGAGCATCAGAACTGCGAAAATTTTGAGTTTATCAAGCGTTTCTTACCTCCAAACTGCCATATCTCGCGAACGGATTGACTAATCCGCAAAATTTCTGTTGCATCTGAAAGTAGAAACTCGCCCGATTACAACGGTATGCGTACTTTTCCCCTAGGCCGTTCTAGTTATTCGTTTCGAGCATCAGAACTGCGAAAATTTTGAGTTTCTCAAGCGTTTCTTACCTCCAAACTGCCATATCTCGCGAACGGATTGACCAATCCGCAAAATTTCTGTTGCATCTGAAAGTAGAAACTCGCCCGATTACAACGGTATGCGTACTTTTCCCCTAGGCCGTTCTAGTTATTCGTTTCGAGAATCAGAACTGCGAAAATTTTGAGTTTTTCAAGCGTTTCTTACTTCCAAATTGCCATACCTCGCGAACGGATTGAGCAATCCGCAAAATTTCTGTTGCATCTGAAGGTAGAAACTCGCCCGTTTACAACGGTATGCGTACTTTTCCCCTAGGCCGTTCTAGTTATGCTTGTCGAGCATCAGAACTGCGAAAATTTTGAGTTTCTCAAGCGTTTCTTACCTCCAAACTGCCATATCTCGCGAACGGATTGACCAATCCGCAAAATTTCTGTTGCATCTGAAAGTAGAATGTCGTCCGATTACAACGGTATGCGTACTTTTCCCCTAGTCCGTTCTAGTTATTCGTTTCGAGCATCAGAACTGCGAAAATTTTGAGTTTCTCAAGCGTTTCTTACTTCCAAACCGCCATATCTCGCGAACGGATTGACCAATCCGCAAAATTTCTGTTGCATCTGAAAGTAGAAACTCGCCCGATTACAACGGTATGCGTACTTTTCCCCTAGGCCGTTCTAGTTATTCGTTTCGAGCATCAGAACTGCGAAAATTTTGAGTTTCTCAAGCGTTTCTTACCTCCAAACTGCCATATCTCGCGAACGGATTGACTAATCCGCAAAATTTCTGTTGCATCTGAAAGTAGAAACTCGCCCGATTACAACGGTATGCGTACTTTTCCCCTAGGCCGTTCTAGTTATTCGTTTCGAGCATCAGAACTGCGAAAATTTTGAGTTTCTCAAGCGTTTCTTACCTCCAAACTGCCATATCTCGCGAACGGATTGACCAATCCGCAAAATTTCTGTTGCATCTGAAAGTAGAAACTCGCCCGATTACAACGGTATGCGTACTTTTCCCCTAGGCCGTTCTAGTTATTCGTTTCGAGCATCAGAACTGCGAAAATTTTGAGTTTCTCAAGCGTTTCTTACCTCCAAACTGCCATATCTCGCGAACGGATTGACCATTCCGCAAAATTTCTGTTGCATCTGAAAGTAGAAACTCGCCCGATTACAACGGTATGCGTACTTTTCCCCTAGTCCGTTCTAGTTATTCGTTTCGAGCATCAGAACTGCGAAAATTTTGAGTTTTTCAAGCGTTTCTTACTTCCAAATTGCCATACCTCGCGAACGGATTGAGCAATCCGCAAAATTTCTGTTGCATCTGAAGGTAGAAACTCGCCCGTTTACAACGGTATGCGTACTTTTCCCCTAGGCCGTTCTAGTTATTCGTTTCGAGCATCAGAACTGCGAAAATTTTGAGTTTCTCAAGCGTTTCTTACTTCCAAACCGCCATATCTCGCGAACGGATTGACCAATCCGCAAAATTTCTGTTGCATCTGAAAGTAGAAACTCGCCCGATTACAACGGTATGCGTACTTTTCCCCTAGGCCGTTCTAGTTATTCGTTTCGAGCATCAGAACTGCGAAAATGTTGAGTTTCTCAAGCGTTTCTTACCTACAAACTGCCATATCTCGCGAACGGATTGACCAATCCGCAAAATTTCTCTTGCATCTGAAAGTAGAAACTCGCCCGATTACAGCGGTATGCGTACTTTTCCCCTAGGCCGTTCTAGTTATTCGTTCCGAGCATCAGAACTGCGAAAATTTTGAGTTTCTCAAGCGTTTCTTACTTCCAAACCGCCATATCTCGCGAACGGATTGACCAATCCGCAAAATTTCTGTTGCATCTGAAAGTAGAAACTCGCCCGATTACAACGGTATGCGTACTTTTCCCCTAGGCCGTTCTAGTTAATCGTTTCGAGCATCAGAACTGCGAAAATTTTGAGTTTCTCAAGCGTTTCTTACTTCCAAACTGCCATATTTCGCGAACGGATTGACCAATCCGCAAAATTTCTGATGCATCTGAAAGTAGAAACTCGCCAGATTACAACGGTATGCGTACTTTTCCCCTAGGCCGTTCTGGTTATTCGTTTCGAGCATCAGAACTGTGTAAATTTTGAGTTTCTCAACCGTTTCTTACCTCCAAACTGCCGTATCTCGCGAACGGATTGACCAATCCACAAAATTTCTGTTGCATCTGAAAGTAGAAAGTCGCCCGATTACAACGGTATGCGTACTTTTCCCCTAGAGCGTTCTAGTTATGCTTGTCGAGCATCAGAACTGCGAAAATTTTGAGTTTCTCAAGCGTTTCTTACCTCCAAACTGCCATATCTCGCGAACGGATTGACCAATCCGTAAAATTTCTGTTGCATCTGAAAGTAGAAACTCGCCCGATTACAACGGTATGCGTACTTTTCCCCTAGGCCGTTCTAGTTATTCGTTTCGAGCATCAGAACTGCGAAAATGTTGAGTTTCTCAAGCGTTTCTTACCTACAAACTGCCATATCTCGCGAACGGATTGACCAATCCGCAAAATTTCTGTTGCATCTGAAAGTAGAAATTCGCCCGATTACAACGGTATGCGTACTTTTCCCCTAGACCGTTCTAGTTATGCTTGTCGAGCATCAGAACTGCGAAAATTTTGAGTTTCTCAAGCGTTTCTTACTTCCAAACTGCCACATCTCGCGTACGGATTGACCAATCCGCAAAATTTCTGTTGCATCTGAAAGTAGAAACTCGCCCGATTACAACGGTAGGTGTAGTTTTCCCCTAGGCCGTTCTAGTTATTCGTTTCGAGCATCAGAACTGCGAAAATGTTGAGTTTCTCAAGCGTTTCTTACCTACAAACTGCCATATCTCGCGAACGGATTGACCAATCCGCAAAATTTCTGTTGCATCTGAAAGTAGAAAGTCGCCCGATTACAACGGTATGCGTACTTTTCCCCTAGACCGTTCTAGCTATGCTTGTCGAGCATCAGAACTGCGAAAATTTTGAGTTTCTCAAGCGTTTCTTACCTCCAAACTGCCATATCTCGCGAACGGATTGACCAATCCGCAAAATTTCTGTTGCATCTGAAAGTAGAAAGTCGCCCGATTACAACGGTATGCGTACTTTTCCCCTAGAACGTTCTGGTTAATCGTTTCGAGCATCAGAACTGCGAAAATTTTGAGTTTCTCAAGCGTTTCTTACTTCCAAACTGCCATATTTCGCGAACGGATTGACCAATCCGCAAAATTTCTGATGCATCTGAAAGTAGAAACTCGCCAGATTACAACGGTATGCGTACTTTTCCCCTAGGCCGTTCTGGTTATTCGTTTCGAGCATCAGAACTGTGTAAATTTTGAGTTTCTCAACCGTTTCTTACCTCCAAACTGCCGTATCTCGCGAACGGATTGACCAATCCACAAAATTTCTGTTGCATCTGAAAGTAGAAAGTCGCCCGATTACAACGGTATGCGTACTTTTCCCCTAGAACGTTCTAGTTATGCTTGTCGAGCATCAGAACTGCGAAAATTTTGAGTTTCTCAAGCGTTTCTTACCTCCAAACTGCCATATCTCGCGAACGGATTGACCAATCCGTAAAATTTCTGTTGCATCTGAAAGTAGAAACTCGCCCGATTACAACGGTATGCGTACTTTTCCCCTAGGCCGTTCTAGTTATTCGTTTGGAGCATCAGAACTGCGAAAATGTTGAGTTTCTCAAGCGTTTCTTACCTACAAACTGCCATATCTCGCGAACGGATTGACCAATCCGCAAAATTTCTGTTGCATCTGAAAGTAGAAAGTCGCCCGATTACAACGGTATGCGTACTTTTCCCCTAGACCGTTCTAGCTATGCTTGTCGAGCATCAGAACTGCGAAAATTTTGAGTTTCTCAAGCGTTTCTTACCTCCAAACTGCCATATCTCGCGAACGGATTGACCAATCCGCAAAATTTCTGTTGCATCTGAAAGTAGAAAGTCGCCCGATTACAACGGTATGCGTACTTTTCCCCTAGAACGTTCTGGTTAATCGTTTCGAGCATCAGAACTGCGAAAATTTTGAGTTTCTCAAGCGTTTCTTACTTCCAAACTGCCATATTTCGCGAACGGATTGACCAATCCGCAAAATTTCTGATGCATCTGAAAGTAGAAACTCGCCAGATTACAACGGTATGCGTACTTTTCCCCTAGGCCGTTCTGGTTATTCGTTTCGAGCATCAGAACTGTGAAAATTTTGAGTTTCTCAACCGTTTCTTACCTCCAAACTGCCGTATCTCGCGAACGGATTGACCAATCCACAAAATTTCTGTTGCATCTGAAAGTAGAAAGTCGCCCGATTACAACGGTATGCGTACTTTTCCCCTAGAACGTTCTAGTTATGCTTGTCGAGCATCAGAACTGCGAAAATTTTGAGTTTCTCAAGCGTTTCTTACCTCCAAACTGCCATATCTCGCGAACGGATTGACCAATCCGTAAAATTTCTGTTGCATCTGAAAGTAGAAACTCGCCCGATTACAACGGTATGCGTACTTTTCCCCTAGGCCGTTCTAGTTATTCGTTTCGAGCATCAGAACTGCGAAAATGTTGAGTTTCTCAAGCGTTTCTTACCTACAAACTGCCATATCTCGCGAACGGATTGACCAATCCGCAAAATTTCTCTTGCATCTGAAAGTAGAAACTCGCCCGATTACAGCGGTATGCGTACTTTTCCCCTAGGCCGTTCTAGTTATTCGTTTCGAGCATCAGAACTGCGAAAATGTTGAGTTTCTCAAGCGTTTCTTACCTACAAACTGCCATATCTCGCGAACGGATTGACCAATCCGCAAAATTTCTGTTGCATCTGAAAGTAGAAAGTCGCCCGATTACAACGGTATGCGTACTTTTCCCCTAGACCGTTCTAGCTATGCTTGTCGAGCATCAGAACTGCGAAAATTTTGAGTTTCTCAAGCGTTTCTTACCTCCAAACTGCCATATCTCGCGAACGGATTGACCAATCCGCAAAATTTCTGTTGCATCTGAAAGTAGAAACTCGCCCGATTACAACGGTAAGCGTACTTTTCCCCTAGCCCGTTCTAGTTAATCGTTTCGAGCATCAGAACTGCGAAAATTTTGAGTTTCTCAAGCGTTTCTTACTTCCAAACTGCCATATTTCGCGAACGGATTGACCAATCCGCAAAATTTCTGATGCATCTGAAAGTAGAAACTCGCCAGATTACAACGGTATGCGTACTTTTCCCCTAGGCCGTTCTGGTTATTCGTTTCGAGCATCAGAACTGTGTAAATTTTGAGTTTCTCAACCGTTTCTTACCTCCAAACTGCCGTATCTCGCGAACGGATTGACCAATCCACAAAATTTCTGTTGCATCTGAAAGTAGAAAGTCGCCCGATTACAACGGTATGCGTACTTTTCCCCTAGAGCGTTCTAGTTATGCTTGTCGAGCATCAGAACTGCGAAAATTTTGAGTTTCTCAAGCGTTTCTTACCTCCAAACTGCCATATCTCGCGAACGGATTGACCAATCCGTAAAATTTCTGTTGCATCTGAAAGTAGAAACTCGCCCGATTACAACGGTATGCGTACTTTTCCCCTAGGCCGTTCTAGTTATTCGTTTCGAGCATCAGAACTGCGAAAATGTTGAGTTTCTCAAGCGTTTCTTACCTACAAACTGCCATATCTCGCGAACGGATTGACCAATCCGCAAAATTTCTGTTGCATCTGAAAGTAGAAATTCGCCCGATTACAACGGTATGCGTACTTTTCCCCTAGACCGTTCTAGTTATGCTTGTCGAGCATCAGAACTGCGAAAATTTTGAGTTTCTCAAGCGTTTCTTACTTCCAAACTGCCACATCTCGCGAACGGATTGACCAATCCGCAAAATTTCTGTTGCATCTGAAAGTAGAAACTCGCCCGATTACAAC
The DNA here is from genome assembly GCF_051014685.1 of Ptiloglossa arizonensis. Lineage (NCBI taxonomy): Eukaryota > Metazoa > Arthropoda > Insecta > Hymenoptera > Colletidae > Ptiloglossa > Ptiloglossa arizonensis. The sequence continues at coordinate 107,811 of NW_027478539.1, read as the reverse complement.
GGTAGGTGTAGTTTTCCCCTAGGCCGTTCTAGTTATTCGTTTCGAGCATCAGAACTGCGAAAATGTTGAGTTTCTCAAGCGTTTCTTACCTACAAACTGCCATATCTCGCGAACGGATTGACCAATCCGCAAAATTTCTGTTGCATCTGAAAGTAGAAAGTCGCCCGATTACAACGGTATGCGTACTTTTCCCCTAGACCGTTCTAGCTATGCTTGTCGAGCATCAGAACTGCGAAAATTTTGAGTTTCTCAAGCGTTTCTTACCTCCAAACTGCCATATCTCGCGAACGGATTGACCAATCCGCAAAATTTCTGTTGCATCTGAAAGTAGAAAGTCGCCCGATTACAACGGTATGCGTACTTTTCCCCTAGAACGTTCTGGTTAATCGTTTCGAGCATCAGAACTGCGAAAATTTTGAGTTTCTCAAGCGTTTCTTACTTCCAAACTGCCATATTTCGCGAACGGATTGACCAATCCGCAAAATTTCTGATGCATCTGAAAGTAGAAACTCGCCAGATTACAACGGTATGCGTACTTTTCCCCTAGGCCGTTCTGGTTATTCGTTTCGAGCATCAGAACTGTGAAAATTTTGAGTTTCTCAACCGTTTCTTACCTCCAAACTGCCGTATCTCGCGAACGGATTGACCAATCCACAAAATTTCTGTTGCATCTGAAAGTAGAAAGTCGCCCGATTACAACGGTATGCGTACTTTTCCCCTAGAACGTTCTAGTTATGCTTGTCGAGCATCAGAACTGCGAAAATTTTGAGTTTCTCAAGCGTTTCTTACCTCCAAACTGCCATATCTCGCGAACGGATTGACCAATCCGTAAAATTTCTGTTGCATCTGAAAGTAGAAACTCGCCCGATTACAACGGTATGCGTACTTTTCCCCTAGGCCGTTCTAGTTATTCGTTTCGAGCATCAGAACTGCGAAAATGTTGAGTTTCTCAAGCGTTTCTTACCTACAAACTGCCATATCTCGCGAACGGATTGACCAATCCGCAAAATTTCTGTTGCATCTGAAAGTAGAAATTCGCCCGATTACAACGGTATGCGTACTTTTCCCCTAGACCGTTCTAGTTATGCTTGTCGAGCATCAGAACTGCGAAAATTTTGAGTTTCTCAAGCGTTTCTTACTTCCAAACTGCCACATCTCGCGAACGGATTGACCAATCCGCAAAATTTCTGTTGCATCTGAAAGTAGAAACTCGCCCGATTACAACGGTAGGTGTAGTTTTCCCCTAGGCCGTTCTAGTTATTCGTTTCGAGCATCAGAACTGCGAAAATGTTGAGTTTCTCAAGCGTTTCTTACCTACAAACTGCCATATCTCGCGAACGGATTGACCAATCCGCAAAATTTCTGTTGCATCTGAAAGTAGAAAGTCGCCCGATTACAACGGTATGCGTACTTTTCCCCTAGACCGTTCTAGCTATGCTTGTCGAGCATCAGAACTGCGAAAATTTTGAGTTTCTCAAGCGTTTCTTACCTCCAAACTGCCATATCTCGCGAACGGATTGACCAATCCGCAAAATTTCTGTTGCATCTGAAAGTAGAAAGTCGCCCGATTACAACGGTATGCGTACTTTTCCCCTAGAACGTTCTGGTTAATCGTTTCGAGCATCAGAACTGCGAAAATTTTGAGTTTCTCAAGCGTTTCTTACTTCCAAACTGCCATATTTCGCGAACGGATTGACCAATCCGCAAAATTTCTGATGCATCTGAAAGTAGAAACTCGCCAGATTACAACGGTATGCGTACTTTTCCCCTAGGCCGTTCTGGTTATTCGTTTCGAGCATCAGAACTGTGAAAATTTTGAGTTTCTCAACCGTTTCTTACATCCAAACTGCCGTATCTCGCGAACGGATTGACCAATCCACAAAATTTCTGTTGCATCTGAAAGTAGAAAGTCGCCCGATTACAACGGTATGCGTACTTTTCCCCTAGAACGTTCTAGTTATGCTTGTCGAGCATCAGAACTGCGAAAATTTTGAGTTTCTCAAGCGTTTCTTACCTCCAAACTGCCATATCTCGCGAACGGATTGACCAATCCGTAAAATTTCTGTTGCATCTGAAAGTAGAAACTCGCCCGATTACAACGGTATGCGTACTTTTCCCCTAGGCCGTTCTAGTTATTCGTTTCGAGCATCAGAACTGCGAAAATGTTGAGTTTCTCAAGCGTTTCTTACCTACAAACTGCCATATCTCGCGAACGGATTGACCAATCCGCAAAATTTCTGTTGCATCTGAAAGTAGAAATTCGCCCGATTACAACGGTATGCGTACTTTTCCCCTAGACCGTTCTAGTTATGCTTGTCGAGCATCAGAACTGCGAAAATTTTGAGTTTCTCAAGCGTTTCTTACTTCCAAACTGCCACATCTCGCGAACGGATTGACCAATCCGCAAAATTTCTGTTGCATCTGAAAGTAGAAACTCGCCCGATTACAACGGTAGGTGTAGTTTTCCCCTAGGCCGTTCTAGTTATTCGTTTCGAGCATCAGAACTGCGAAAATGTTGAGTTTCTCAAGCGTTTCTTACCTACAAACTGCCATATCTCGCGAACGGATTGACCAATCCGCAAAATTTCTGTTGCATCTGAAAGTAGAAAGTCGCCCGATTACAACGGTATGCGTACTTTTCCCCTAGACCGTTCTAGCTATGCTTGTCGAGCATCAGAACTGCGAAAATTTTGAGTTTCTCAAGCGTTTCTTACCTCCAAACTGCCATATCTCGCGAACGGATTGACCAATCCGCAAAATTTCTGTTGCATCTGAAAGTAGAAAGTCGCCCGATTACAACGGTATGCGTACTTTTCCCCTAGAACGTTCTGGTTATGCTTGTCGAGCATCAGAACTGCGAAAATTTTGAGTTTCTCAAGCGTTTCTTACCTCCAAACTGCCATATCTCGCGAACGGATTGACCAATCCGTAAAATTTCTGTTGCATCTGAAAGTAGTAACTCGCCCGATTACAACGGTATGCGTACTTTTCCCCTAGGCCGTTCTAGTTATTCGTTTCGAGCATCAGAACTGCGAAAATTTTGAGTTTCTCAAGCGTTTCTTACCTCCAAACTGCCATATCTCGCGAACGGATTGACCAATCCGCAAAATTTCTGTTGCATCTGAAAGTAGAAACTCGCCCGATTACAACGGTATGCGTACTTTTCCCCTAGGCCGTTCTGGTTATTCGTTTCGAGTATCAGAACTGTGATAATTTTGAATTTCTCGACCGTTTCTTGCCTCCAAACTGCCATACCTCGCGAACGGATTGAGCAATTCGCAAAATTTCTGTTGCATCTGAAGGTAGAAACTCGCCCGTTTACAACGGTATGCGTACTTTTCCCCTAGGCCGTTCTAGTTATTCGTTTCGAGCATCAGAACTGCGAAAATTTTGAGTTTCTCTAGCGTTTCTTACTTCCAAACTGCCATATCTCGCGAACGGATTGACCAATCCGCAAAATTTCAGTTGCATCTGAAAGTAGAAAGTCGCCCGATTACAACGGTATGCGTACTTTTCCCCTAGAACGTTCTAGTTATGCTTGTCGAGCTTCAGAACTGCGAAAATTTTGAGTTTCTCAAGCGTTTCTTACCTCCAAACTGCCATATCTCGCGAACGGATTGACCAATCCGTAAAATTTCTGTTGCATCTGAAAGTAGAAACTCGCCCGATTACAACGGTATGCGTACTCTTCCCCTAGGCCGTTCTAGTTATTCGTTTCGAGCATCAGAACTGCGAAAATGTTGAGTTTCTCAAGCGTTTCTTACCTACAAACTGCCATATCTCGCGAACGGATTGACCAATCCGCAAAATTTCTGTTGCATCTGAAAGTAGAAATTCGCCCGATTACAACGGTATGCGTACTTTTCCCCTAGACCGTTCTAGTTATGCTTGTCGAGCATCAGAACTGCGAAAATTTTGAGTTTCTCAAGCGTTTCTTACATCCAAACTGCCATATCTCGCGAACGGATTGACCAATCCCCAAAATTTCTGTTGCATCTGAAAGTAGAAACTCGCCCGATTACAACGGTAGGTGTAGTTTTCCCCTAGGCCGTTCTAGTTATTCGTTTCGAGCATCAGAACTGCGAAAATGTTGAGTTTCTCAAGCGTTTCTTACCTACAAACTGCCATATCTCGCGAACGGATTGACCAATCCGCAAAATTTCTGTTGCATCTGAAAGTAGAAAGTCGCCCGATTACAACGGTATGCGTACTTTTCCCCTAGACCGTTCTAGCTATGCTTGTCGAGCATCAGAACTGCGAAAATTTTGAGTTTCTCAAGCGTTTCTTACCTCCAAACTGCCATATCTCGCGAACGGATTAACCAATCCGCAAAATTTCTGTTGCATCTGAAAGTAGAAACTCGCCCGATTACAACGGTATGCGTACTTTTCCCCTAGGCCGTACTGGTTATTCGTTTCGAGCATCAGAACTGTGAAAATTTTGAGTTTCTCAACCGTTTCTTACCTCCAAACTGCCATATCTCGCGAACGGATTGACCAATCCGCAAAATTTCTGTTGCATCTGAAAGTAGAAACTCGCCCGATTACAACGGAATGCGCAGTTTTCCCCTAGTCGGTTCTAGTTACTCGTTTCGAGCATCAGAACTGCGAAAATTTTGAGTTTCTCAAGCGTTTCTTACCTCCAAACTGCCATATCTCGCGAACGGATTGACCAATCCGCAAAATTTCTGTTGCATCTGAAAGTAGAAACTCGCCAGATTACAACGGTATGCGTACTTTTCCCCTAGGCCGTACTGGTTATTCGTTTCGAGCATCAGAACTGTGAAAATTTTGAGTTTCTCAACCGTTTCTTACCTCCAAACTGCCATATCTCGCGAACGGATTGACCAATCCGCAAAATTTCTGTTGCATCTGAAAGCAGAAAGTCGCCCGATTACAACGGTATGCGTACTTTTCCCCTAGAACGTTCTAGTTATGCTTGTCGAGCATCAGAACTGCGAAAATTTTGAGTTTCTCAAGCGTTTCTTACCTCCAAACTGCCATATCTCGCGAACGGATTGACCAATCCGTAAAATTTCTGTTTCATCTGAAAGTAGAAACTCGCCCGATTACAACGGTATGCGTACTCTTCCCCTAGGCCGTTCTAGTTATTCGTTTCGAGCATCAGAACTGCGAAAATGTTGAGTTTCTCAAGCGTTTCTTACCTACAAACTGCCATATCTCGCGAACGGATTGACCAATCCGCAAAATTTCTGTTGCATCTGAAAGTAGAAATTCGCCCGATTACAACGGTATGCGTACTTTTCCCCTAGACCGTTCTAGTTATGCTTGTCGAGCATCAGAACTGCGAAAATTTTGAGTTTCTCAAGCGTTTCTTACTTCCAAACTGCCATATCTCGCGAACGGATTGACCAATCCCCAAAATTTCTGTTGCATCTGAAAGTAGAAACTCGCCCGATTACAACGGTAGGTGTAGTTTTCCCCTAGGCCGTTCTAGTTATTCGTTTCGAGCATCAGAACTGCGAAAATGTTGAGTTTCTCAAGCGTTTCTTACCTACAAACTGCCATATCTCGCGAACGGATTGACCAATCCGCAAAATTTCTGTTGCATCTGAAAGTAGAAAGTCGCCCGATTACAACGGTATGCGTACTTTTCCCCTAGACCGTTCTAGCTATGCTTGTCGAGCATCAGAACTGCGAAAATTTTGAGTTTCTCAAGCGTTTCTTACCTCCAAACTGCCATATCTCGCGAACGGACTGACCAATCCGCAAAATTTCTGTTGCATCTGAAAGTAGAAACTCGCCCGATTACAACGGTATGCGTACTTTTCCCCTAGGCCGTACTGGTTATTCGTTTCGAGCATCAGAACTGTGAAAATTTTGAGTTTCTCAACCGTTTCTTACCTCCAAACTGCCATATCTCGCGAACGGATTGACCAATCCGCAAAATTTCTGTTGCATCTGAAAGTAGAAACTCGCCCGATTACAACGGAATGCGCAGTTTTCCCCTAGTCGGTTCTAGTTACTCGTTTCGAGCATCAGAACTGCGAAAATTTTGAGTTTCTCAAGCGTTTCTTACCTCCAAACTGCCATATCTCGCGAACGGATTGACCAATCCGCAAAATTTCTGTTGCATCTGAAAGTAGAAACTCGCCAGATTACAACGGTATGCGTACTTTTCCCCTAGGCCGTACTGGTTATTCGTTTCGAGCATCAGAACTGTGAAAATTTTGAGTTTCTCAACCGTTTCTTACCTCCAAACTGCCATATCTCGCGAACGGATTGACCAATCCGCAAAATTTCTGTTGCATCTGAAAGTAGAAACTCGCCCAATTACAACGGTATGCGTACTTTTCCCCTAGGCCGTACTGGTTATTCGTTTCGAGCATCAGAACTGCGAAAATTTTGAGTTTCTCAAGCGTTTCTTACTTCCAAACTGCCATATCTCGCGAACGGATTGACCAATCCGCAAAATTTCTGATGCATCTGAAAGTAGAAACTCGCCCGATTACAACGGTATGCGTACTTTTCCCCTAGGCCGCTCTAGTTATTCGTTTCGAGCATCAGAACTGCGAAAATTTTGTGTTTCTCAAGTGTTTCATACATCCAAAATGCCATATCTCGCGAACGGATTGACCAATCCGCAAAATTTCTGTTGCATCTGAAAGTAGAAACTCGCCCGCTTACAACGGTATGCGTACTTTTCCCCTACGTCGTTCTAGTTATTCGTTTCGAGCATCAGAACTGCGAAAATGTTGAGTTTCTCAAGCGTTTCTTACCTCAAAACTGCCATATCTCGCGAACGGATTGACCAATCCGCAAAATTTCTGTTGCATCTGAAAGTAGAAACTCGCCCGATTACAACAGTATGCGTACTTTTCCCCTAGGCCGTTCGGGTTATTCGTTTCGAGTATCAGAACTGTGATAATTTTGAATTTCTCGACCGTTTCTTGCCTCCAAACTGCCATATCTCGCGAACGGATTGACCAATCCGCAAAATTTCTGATGCATCTGAAAGTAGAAAGTCGCTCGATTACAACGGTATGCGTACTTTTCCCCTAGACCGTTCTAGTTATGCTTGTCGAGCATCAGAACTGCGAAAATATTGAGTTTCTCAAGCGTTTCTTACCTCCAAACTGCCATATCTCGCGAACGGATTGACTAATCCGCAAAATTTCTGTTGCATCAGAAAGTAGAAACTCGCCCGCTTACAACGGTATGCGTACTTTTCCCCTAGGCCGTTCTAGTTATTCGTTTCGAGCATCAGAACTGCGAAAATTTTGAGTCTCTCAAGCGTTTCTTACCTCCAAACTGCCATATCTCGCGAACGGATTGACCAATCCGCAAAGTTTCTGTTGCATCTGAAAGTAGAAACTCGCTCGATTACAACGGTATGCGTACGTTTCCCCAAGTCCGTTCTAGTTATTCGTTTCGAGCATTAGAACTGCGAAAATTTTGAGTTTCTCAAGCGTTTCTTACCTCCAAACTGCCATATCTCGCGAACGGATTGACCAATCCGCAAAATTTCTGTTGCATCTGAAAGTAGAAACTCGCCCGATTACAACGGTAGGTGTAGTTTTCCCCTAGGCCGTTCTAGTTATTCGTTTCGAGCATCAGAACTGCGAAAATGTTGAGTTTCTCAAGCGTTTCTTACCTCCAAACTGCCATATCTCGCGAACGGATTGACCAATCCGCAAAATTTCTGTTGCATCTGAAAGTAGAAACTCGCCCGATTACAACGGTATGCGTACTTTTCCCCTAGGCCGTTCGGGTTATTCGTTTCGAGTATCAGAACTGTGATAATTTTGAATTTCTCGACCGTTTCTTGCCTCCAAACTGCCATATCTCGCGAACGGATTGACCAATCCGCAAAATTTCTGTTGCATCTGAAAGTAGAAAGTCGCCCGATTACAACGGTATGCGTACTTTTCCCCTAGACCGTTCTAGTTATGCTTGTCGAGCATCAGAACTGCGAAAATTTTGAGTTTCTCAAGCGTTTCTTACTTCCAAACTGCCATATCTCGCGAACGGATTGACCAATCCGCAAAATTTCTGTTGCATCTGAAAGTAGAAACTCGCCCGATTACAACGGTAGGTGTAGTTTTCCCCTAGGCCGTTCTAGTTATTCGTTTCGAGCATCAGAACTGCGAAAATGTTGAGTTTCTCAAGCGTTTCTCACCTCCAAACTGCCATATCTCGCGAACGGATTGACCAATCCGCAAAATTTCTGTTGCATCTGAAAGTAGAAACTCGCCCGATTACAACGGTATGCGTACTTTTCCCCTAGGCCGTCCTGGTTATTCGTTTCGAGTATCAGAACTGTGATAATTTTGGATTTCTCGACCGTTTCTTGCCTCCAAACTGCCATATCTCGCGAACGGATTGACCAATCCGCAAAATTTCTGTTGCATCTGAAAGTAGAAACTCGCCCGATTACAACGGTATGCGTACTTTTCCCCTAGAACGTTCTAGTTATGCTTGTCGAGCATCAGAACTGCGAAAATTTTGAGTTTCTCAAGCGTTTCTTTCCTCCAAACTGCCATATCTCGCGAACGGATTGACCAATCCGCAAAATTTCTGTTGCATCTGAAAGTAGAAACTCGCCCGATTACAACGGTATGCGTAGTTTTCAGCTAGGCCGTTCTAGTTATTCGTTTCGAGCATCAGAACTGCGAAAATGTTGAGTTTCTCAAGCGTTTCTTACCTACAAACTGCCATATCTCGCGAACGGATTGACCAATCCGCAAAATTTCTGTTGCATCTGAAAGTAGAAACTCGCCCGATTACAGCGGTATGCGTACTTTACCCCTAGACCGTTCTAGTTATGCTTGTCGAGCATCAGAACTGCGAAAATTTTGAGTTTCTCAAGCGTTTCTTACTTCCAAACTGCCATATCTCGCGAACGGATTGACCAATCCGCAAAATTTCTGTTGCATCTGAAAGTAGAAATTCGCGCGATTACAAGGGTATGCGTACTTTTCCCCTAGACCGCTCTAGTTATGCTTGTCGAGCATCAGAACTGCGAAAATTTTGAGTTTCTCAAGCGTTTCATACCTCCAAACTGCCATATCTCGCGAACGGATTGACTAATCCGCAAAATTTCTGTTGCATCTGAAAGTAGAAATTCGCCCGATTACAACGGTATGCGTACTTTTCCCCTAGACCGTTCTAGTTATGCTTGTCGAGCACCAGAACTGCGAAAATTTTGAGTTTCTCAAGAGTTTCTTACCTCCAAACTGCCATATCTCGCGAACGGATTGACCAATCCGCAAAATTTCTGTTGCATCTGAAAGTAGAAACTCGCCCGATTACAACGGTATGCGTACTTTTACCCTAGGCCGTTCTAGTTAATCGTTTCGAGCATCAGAACTGCGAAAATTTTGAGTTTCTCAAGCGTTTCTTACTTCCAAACTGCCATATCTCGCGAACGGATTGACCAATCCGCAAAATTTCTGATGCATCTGAAAGTAGAAACTCGCCCGATTACAACGGTATGCGTACTTTTCCCCTCGGCCGTTCTGGTTATTCGTTTCGAGCATCAGAACTGCGAAAATGTTGAGTTTCTCAAGCGTTTCTTACCTACAAACTGCCATATCTCGCGAAAGGATTGACCAATCCGCAAAATTTCTGTTGCATCTGAAAGTAGAAATTCGCCCGATTACAACGGTACGCGTACTTCTCACCTAGACCGTTCTAGTTATGCTTGTCAAGCATCAGAACTGCGAAAATTTTGAGTTTCTCAAGCGTTTCTTTCCTCCAAACTGCCATATCTCGCGAACGGATTGACCAATCCGCAAAATTTCTGTTGCATCTGAAAGTAGAAACTCGCCCGATTACAACGGTATGCGTACTTTTCCCGTCGGCCGTTGTAGTTATTCGTTTCGAGCATGAGAACTGCGAAAATTTTGTGTTTCTCAAGTGTTTCATACTTCCAAACTGCCATATCTCGCGAACGGATTGACCAATCCGCAAAATTTCTGTTGCATCTGAAAGTAGAAACTCGCCCGATTACAACGGTATGCGTACTTTTCCCCTAGGCCGTACTGGTTATTCGTTTCGAGCATCAGAACTGTGAAAATTTTGAGTTTCTCAACCGTTTCATACCTCCAAACTGCCATATCTCGCGAACGGATTGACCAATCCGCAAAATTTCTGTTGCATCTGAAAGTAGAAAGTCGCCCGATTACAACGGTATGCGTACTTTTCCCCTAGACCGCTCTAGTTATGCTTGTCGAGCATCAGAACTGCGAAAATTTTGAGTTTCTCAAGCGTTTCTTACCTCCAAACTGCCATATCTCGCGAACGGATTGACTAATCCGCAAAATTTCTGTTGCATCTGAAAGTAGAAACTCGCCCGATTACAACGGTATGCGTACTTTTCCCCTAGGCCGTACTGGTTATTCGTTTCGAGCATCAGAACTGTGAAAATTTTGAGTTTCTCAACCGTTTCTTACCTCCAAACTGCCATATCTCGCGAACGGATTGACCAATCCGCAAAATTTCTGTTGCATCTGAAAGTAGAAACTCGCCCAATTACAACGGTATGCGTACTTTTCCCCTAGGCCGTACTGGTTATTCGTTTCGAGCATCAGAACTGCGAAAATTTTGAGTTTCTCAAGCGTTTCTTACTTCCAAACTGCCATATCTCGCGAACGGATTGACCAATCCGCAAAATTTCTGATGCATCTGAAAGTAGAAACTCGCCCGATTACAACGGTATGCGTACTTTTCCCCTAGGCCGCTCTAGTTATTCGTTTCGAGCATCAGAACTGCGAAAATTTTGTGTTTCTCAAGTGTTTCATACATCCAAAATGCCATATCTCGCGAACGGATTGACCAATCCGCAAAATTTCTGTTGCATCTGAAAGTAGAAACTCGCCCGCTTACAACGGTATGCGTACTTTTCCCCTACGTCGTTCTAGTTATTCGTTTCGAGCATCAGAACTGCGAAAATGTTGAGTTTCTCAAGCGTTTCTTACCTACAAACTGCCATATCTCGCGAACGGATTGACCAATCCGCAAAATTTTGTTGCATCTGAAAGTAGAAACTCGCCCGATTACAGCGGTATGCGTACTTTTACCCTAGACCGTTCTAGTTATGCTTGTCGAGCATAGAACTGCGAAAATTTTGAGTTTCTCAAGCGTTTCTTACTTCCAAACTGCCATATCTCGCGAACGGATTGACCAATCCGCAAAATTTCTGTTGCATCTGAAAGTAGAAACTCGCCCGATTACAACGGTAGGTGTAGTTTTCCCCTAGGCCGTTCTAGTTATTCGTTTCGAGCATCAGAACTGCGAAAATGTTGAGTTTCTCAAGCGTTTCTTACCTCAAAACTGCCATATCTCGCGAACGGATTGACCAATCCGCAAAATTTCTGTTGCATCTGAAAGTAGAAACTCGCCCGATTACAACGGTATGCGTACTTTTCCCCTAGGCCGTTCGGGTTATTCGTTTCGAGTATCAGAACTGTGATAATTTTGAATTTCTCGACCGTTTCTTGCCTCCAAACTGCCATATCTCGCGAACGGATTGACCAATCCGCAAAATTTCTGATGCATCTGAAAGTAGAAAGTCGCTCGATTACAACGGTATGCGTACTTTTCCCCTAGACCGTTCTAGTTATGCTTGTCGAGCATCAGAACTGCGAAAATATTGAGTTTCTCAAGCGTTTCTTACCTCCAAACTGCCATATCTCGCGAACGGATTGACTAATCCGCAAAATTTCTGTTGCATCAGAAAGTAGAAACTCGCCCGCTTACAACGGTATGCGTACTTTTCCCCTAGGCCGTTCTAGTTATTCGTTTCGAGCATCAGAACTGCGAAAATTTTGAGTCTCTCAAGCGTTTCTTACCTCCAAACTGCCATATCTCGCGAACGGATTGACCAATCCGCAAAGTTTCTGTTGCATCTGAAAGTAGAAACTCGCTCGATTACAACGGTATGCGTACGTTTCCCCAAGTCCGTTCTAGTTATTCGTTTCGAGCATTAGAACTGCGAAAATTTTGAGTTTCTCAAGCGTTTCTTACCTCCAAACTGCCATATCTCGCGAACGGATTGACCAATCCGCAAAATTTCTGTTGCATCTGAAAGTAGAAACTCGCCCGATTACAACGGTAGGTGTAGTTTTCCCCTAGGCCGTTCTAGTTATTCGTTTCGAGCATCAGAACTGCGAAAATGTTGAGTTTCTCAAGCGTTTCTTACCTCCAAACTGCCATATCTCGCGAACGGATTGACCAATCCGCAAAATTTCTGTTGCATCTGAAAGTAGAAACTCGCCCGATTACAACGGTATGCGTACTTTTCCCCTAGGCCGTTCGGGTTATTCGTTTCGAGTATCAGAACTGTGATAATTTTGAATTTCTCGACCGTTTCTTGCCTCCAAACTGCCATATCTCGCGAACGGATTGACCAATCCGCAAAATTTCTGTTGCATCTGAAAGTAGAAAGTCGCCCGATTACAACGGTATGCGTACTTTTCCCCTAGACCGTTCTAGTTATGCTTGTCGAGCATCAGAACTGCGAAAATTTTGAGTTTCTCAAGCGTTTCTTACTTCCAAACTGCCATATCTCGCGAACGGATTGACCAATCCGCAAAATTTCTGTTGCATCTGAAAGTAGAAACTCGCCCGATTACAACGGTAGGTGTAGTTTTCCCCTAGGCCGTTCTAGTTATTCGTTTCGAGCATCAGAACTGCGAAAATGTTGAGTTTCTCAAGCGTTTCTCACCTCCAAACTGCCATATCTCGCGAACGGATTGACCAATCCGCAAAATTTCTGTTGCATCTGAAAGTAGAAACTCGCCCGATTACAACGGTATGCGTACTTTTCCCCTAGGCCGTCCTGGTTATTCGTTTCGAGTATCAGAACTGTGATAATTTTGGATTTCTCGACCGTTTCTTGCCTCCAAACTGCCATATCTCGCGAACGGATTGACCAATCCGCAAAATTTCTGTTGCATCTGAAAGTAGAAACTCGCCCGATTACAACGGTATGCGTACTTTTCCCCTAGAACGTTCTAGTTATGCTTGTCGAGCATCAGAACTGCGAAAATTTTGAGTTTCTCAAGCGTTTCTTTCCTCCAAACTGCCATATCTCGCGAACGGATTGACCAATCCGCAATATTTCTGTTGCATCTGAAAGTAGAAACTCGCCCGATTACAACGGTATGCGTAGTTTTCAGCTAGGCCGTTCTAGTTATTCGTTTCGAGCATCAGAACTGCGAAAATGTTGAGTTTCTCAAGCGTTTCTTACCTACAAACTGCCATATCTCGCGAACGGATTGACCAATCCGCAAAATTTCTGTTGCATCTGAAAGTAGAAACTCGCCCGATTACAGCGGTATGCGTACTTTACCCCTAGACCGTTCTAGTTATGCTTGTCGAGCATCAGAACTGCGAAAATTTTGAGTTTCTCAAGCGTTTCTTACTTCCAAACTGCCATATCTCGCGAACGGATTGACCAATCCGCAAAATTTCTGTTGCATCTGAAAGTAGAAATTCGCGCGATTACAAGGGTATGCGTACTTTTCCCCTAGACCGCTCTAGTTATGCTTGTCGAGCATCAGAACTGCGAAAATTTTGAGTTTCTCAAGCGTTTCATACCTCCAAACTGCCATATCTCGCGAACGGATTGACTAATCCGCAAAATTTCTGTTGCATCTGAAAGTAGAAATTCGCCCGATTACAACGGTATGCGTACTTTTCCCCTAGACCGTTCTAGTTATGCTTGTCGAGCACCAGAACTGCGAAAATTTTGAGTTTCTCAAGAGTTTCTTACCTCCAAACTGCCATATCTCGCGAACGGATTGACCAATCCGCAAAATTTCTGTTGCATCTGAAAGTAGAAACTCGCCCGATTACAACGGTATGCGTACTTTTACCCTAGGCCGTTCTAGTTAATCGTTTCGAGCATCAGAACTGCGAAAATTTTGAGTTTCTCAAGCGTTTCTTACTTCCAAACTGCCATATCTCGCGAACGGATTGACCAATCCGCAAAATTTCTGATGCATCTGAAAGTAGAAACTCGCCCGATTACAACGGTATGCGTACTTTTCCCCTCGGCCGTTCTGGTTATTCGTTTCGAGCATCAGAACTGCGAAAATGTTGAGTTTCTCAAGCGTTTCTTACCTACAAACTGCCATATCTCGCGAAAGGATTGACCAATCCGCAAAATTTCTGTTGCATCTGAAAGTAGAAATTCGCCCGATTACAACGGTACGCGTACTTCTCACCTAGACCGTTCTAGTTATGCTTGTCAAGCATCAGAACTGCGAAAATTTTGAGTTTCTCAAGCGTTTCTTTCCTCCAAACTGCCATATCTCGCGAACGGATTGACCAATCCGCAAAATTTCTGTTGCATCTGAAAGTAGAAACTCGCCCGATTACAACGGTATGCGTACTTTTCCCGTCGGCCGTTGTAGTTATTCGTTTCGAGCATGAGAACTGCGAAAATTTTGTGTTTCTCAAGTGTTTCATACTTCCAAACTGCCATATCTCGCGAACGGATTGACCAATCCGCAAAATTTCTGTTGCATCTGAAAGTAGAAACTCGCCCGATTACAACGGTATGCGTACTTTTCCCCTAGGCCGTACTGGTTATTCGTTTCGAGCATCAGAACTGTGAAAATTTTGAGTTTCTCAACCGTTTCATACCTCCAAACTGCCATATCTCGCGAACGGATTGACCAATCCGCAAAATTTCTGTTGCATCTGAAAGTAGAAAGTCGCCCGATTACAACGGTATGCGTACTTTTCCCCTAGACCGCTCTAGTTATGCTTGTCGAGCATCAGAACTGCGAAAATTTTGAGTTTCTCAAGCGTTTCTTACCTCCAAACTGCCATATCTCGCGAACGGATTGACTAATCCGCAAAATTTCTGTTGCATCTGAAAGTAGAAACTCGCCCGATTACAACGGTATGCGTACTTTTCCCCTAGGCCGTTCTAGTTATTCGTTTCGAGCATCAGAACTGCGAAAATTTTGAGTTTCTCAAGCGTTTCTTACCTCCAAACTGCTATATCTCGCGATCGGATTGACCAATCCGCAAAATTTCTGTTGCATCTGAAAGTAGAAACTCGCCCGATTACAACGGTATGCGTACTTTTCTCCTAGGCCGTTCTAGTTATTCGTTTCGAGCATCAGAACTGCGAAAATTTTGAGTTTCTCAAGCGTTTCTTACTTCCAAACTGCCATATCTCGCGAACGGATTGACCAATCCGCAAAATTTCTGATGCATCTGAAAGTAGAAACTCGCCCGATTACAACGGTATGCGTACTTTTCCCTTCGGCCGTTCTGGTTATTCGTTTCGAGTATCAGAACTGCGAAAATGTTGAGTTTCTCAAGCGTTTCTTACCTACAAACTGCCATATCTCGCGAACGGATTGACCAATCCGCAAAATTTCTGTTGCATCTGAAAGTAGATACTCACCCGATTACAACGGTATGCGTACTTTTCCCCTAGGCCGTTCTAGTTATTCGTTTCGAGCATCAGAACTGTGAAAATTTTGAGTTTCTCAACCGTTTCTTACCTCCAAACTGCCATATCTCGCGAACGGATTGACCAATCCGCAAAATTTCTGTTGCATCTGAAAGTAGAAAGTCGCCAGATTACAACGGTATGCGTACTTTTCCCCTAGACCGTTCTAGTTATGCTTGTCGAGCATCAGAACTGCGAAAATTTTGTGTTTCTCAAGCGTTTCTTACTTCCAAACTGCCATATCTCGCGAACGGATTGACCAATCCGCAAAACTTCTGTTGCATCTGAAAGTAGAAACTCGCCCGATTACAACGGTATGCGTACTTTTCCCCTAGACCGTTCTAGTTATTCGTTTCGAGCATCAGAACTGCGAAAAATTTGAGTTTCTCAAGCGTTTCTTACTTCCAAACTGCCATATCTCGCGAACGGATTGACCAATCCTCAAAATTTCTGTTGCATCTGAAAGTAAAAACTCGCCCGATTACAACGGTATGCGTACTTTTCCCCTAGGCCGTTTTCGTTATTCGTTTCGAGCATCAGAACTGTGAAAATTTTGAGTTTATCAACCGTTTCTTACCTCCAAACTGCCATATCTCGCGAACGGATTGACCAATCCGCAAAATTTTAGTTGCATCTGAAAGTAGAAAGTCGCCCGATTACAACGGTTTGCGTACTTTTCCCCTAGACCGTTCTAGTTATGCTTGTCGAGCATCAGAACTGCGAAAATTTTGAGTTTCTCAAGCGTTTCTTACCTCCAAACTGCCATATCTCGCGAACGGATTGAACAATCCGCAAAATTTCTGTTGCATCTGAAAGTAGAAACTCGCCCGATTACAACGGTATGCGTACTTTTACCCTAGGCCGTTCTAGTTAATCGTTTCGAGCATCAGAACTGCGAAAATTTTGAGTTTCTCAAGCGTTTCTTACTTCCAAACTGCCATATCTCGCGAACGGATTGACCAATCCGCAAAATTTCTGATGCATCTGAAAGTAGAAACTCGCCCGATTACAACGGTATGCGTACTTTTCCCCTCGGCCGTTCTGGTTATTCGTTTCGAGCATCAGAACTGCGAAAATGTTGAGTTTCTCAAGCGTTTCTTACCTACAAACTGCCATATCTCGCGAACGGATTGACCAATCCGCAAAATTTCTGTTGCATCTGAAAGTAGAAATTCGCCCGATTACAACGGTATGCGTACTTCTCACCTAGACCGTTCTAGTTATGCTTGTCGAGCATCAGAACTGCGAAAATTTTGAGTTTCTCAAGCGTTTCTTTCCTCCAAACTGCCATATCTCGCGAACGGATTGACCAATCCGCAAAATTTCTGTTGCATCTGAAAGTAGAAACTCGCCCGATTACAACGGTATGCGTACTTTTCCCGTCGGCCGTTGTAGTTATTCGTTTCGAGCATGAGAACTGCGAAAATTTTGTGTTTCTCAAGTGTTTCATACTTCCAAACTGCCATATCTCGCGAACGGATTGACCAATCCGCAAAATTTCTGTTGCATCTGAAAGTAGAAACTCGCCCGATTACAACGGTATGCGTACTTTTCCCCTAGGCCGTACTGGTTATTCGTTTCGAGCATCAGAACTGTGAAAATTTTGAGTTTCTCAACCGTTTCATACCTCCAAACTGCCATATCTCGCGAACGGATTGACTAATCCGCAAAATTTCTGTTGCATCTGAAAGTAGAAACTCGCCCGATTACAACGGTATGCGTACTTTTCCCCTAGGCCGTTCTAGTTATTCGTTTCGAGCATCAGAACTGCGAAAATTTTGAGTTTCTCAAGCGTTTCTTACCTCCAAACTGCTATATCTCGCGAACGGATTGACCAATCCGCAAAATTTCTGTTGCATCTGAAAGTAGAAACTCGCCCGATTACAACGGTATGCGTACTTTTCCCCTAGGCCGTTCTAGTTATTCGTTTCGAGCATCAGAACTGCGAAAATTTTGAGTTTCTCAAGCGTTTCTTACCTACAAACTGCCATATCTCGCGAACGGATTGACCAATCCGCAAAATTTCTGTTGCATCTGAAAGTAGATACTCACCCGATTACAACGGTATGCGTACTTTTC
This sequence comes from Ptiloglossa arizonensis, assembly GCF_051014685.1. Classification (NCBI taxonomy): domain Eukaryota; kingdom Metazoa; phylum Arthropoda; class Insecta; order Hymenoptera; family Colletidae; genus Ptiloglossa; species Ptiloglossa arizonensis. The sequence goes on along the minus strand of NW_027478539.1, from coordinate 90,297 downwards.
CCCTAGGCCGTTCTAGTTATTCGTTTCGAGCATCAGAACTGCGAAAATTTTGAGTTTCTCAAGCGTTTCTTACCTCCAAACTGCCATATCTCGCGAACGGATTGACTAATCCGCAAAATTTCTGTTGCATCTGAAAGTAGAAACTCGCCCGATTACAACGGTATGCGTACTTTTCCCCTAGGCCGTTCTAGTTATTCGTTTCGAGCATCAGAACTGCGAAAATTTTGAGTTTCTCAAGCGTTTCTTACCTCCAAACTGCTATATCTCGCGAACGGATTGACCAATCCGCAAAATTTCTGTTGCATCTGAAAGTAGAAACTCGCCCGATTACAACGGTATGCGTACTTTTCTCCTAGGCCGTTCTAGTTATTCGTTTCGAGCATCAGAACTGCGAAAATTTTGAGTTTCTCAAGCGTTTCTTACTTCCAAACTGCCATATCTCGCGAACGGATTGACCAATCCGCAAAATTTCTGATGCATCTGAAAGTAGAAACTCGCCCGATTACAACGGTATGCGTACTTTTCCCTTCGGCCGTTCTGGTTATTCGTTTCGAGTATCAGAACTGCGAAAATGTTGAGTTTCTCAAGCGTTTCTTACCTACAAACTGCCATATCTCGCGAACGGATTGACCAATCCGCAAAATTTCTGTTGCATCTGAAAGTAGATACTCACCCGATTACAACGGTATGCGTACTTTTCCCCTAGGCCGTTCTAGTTATTCGTTTCGAGCATCAGAACTGCGAAAATTTTGAGTTTCTCAAGCGTTTCTTACTTCCAAACTGCCATATCTCGCGAACGGATTGACCAATCCGCAAAATTTCTGATGCATCTGAAAGTAGAAACTCGCCCGATTACAACGGTATGCGTACTTTTCCCTTCGGCCGTTCTGGTTATTCGTTTCGAGTATCAGAACTGCGAAAATGTTGAGTTTCTCAAGCGTTTCTTACCTACAAACTGCCATATCTCGCGAACGGATTGACCAATCCGCAAAATTTCTGTTGCATCTGAAAGTAGATACTCACCCGATTACAACGGTATGCGTACTTTTCCCCTAGGCCGTTCTAGTTATTCGTTTCGAGCATCAGAACTGCGAAAATTTTGAGTTTCTCAAGCGTTTCTTACCTCCAAACTGCCATATCTCGCGAACGGATTGACCAATCCGCAAAATTTCTGTTGCATCTGAAAGTAGAAACTCGCCCGATTACAACGGTATGCGTACTTTTCCCCTAGACCGTTCTAGTTATTCGTTTCGAGCATCAGAACTGCGAAAAATTTGAGTTTCTCAAGCGTTTCTTACTTCCAAACTGCCATATCTCGCGAACGGATTGACCAATCCTCAAAATTTCTGTTGCATCTGAAAGTAGAAAGTCGCCAGATTACAACGGTATGCGTACTTTTCCCCTAGACCGTTCTAGTTATGCTTGTCGAGCATCAGAACTGCGAAAATTTTGTGTTTCTCAAGCGTTTCTTACTTCCAAACTGCCATATCTCGCGAACGGATTGACCAATCCGCAAAACTTCTGTTGCATCTGAAAGTAGAAACTCGCCCGATTACAACGGTATGCGTACTTTTCCCCTAGACCGTTCTAGTTATTCGTTTCGAGCATCAGAACTGCGAAAAATTTGAGTTTCTCAAGCGTTTCTTACTTCCAAACTGCCATATCTCGCGAACGGATTGACCAATCCTCAAAATTTCTGTTGCATCTGAAAGTAAAAACTCGCCCGATTACAACGGTATGCGTACTTTTCCCCTAGGCCGTTCTCGTTATTCGTTTCGAGCATCAGAACTGTGAAAATTTTGAGTTTATCAACCGTTTCTTACCTCCAAACTGCCATATCTCGCGAACGGATTGACCAATCCGCAAAATTTTAGTTGCATCTGAAAGTAGAAAGTCGCCCGATTACAACGGTTTGCGTACTTTTCCCCTAGACCGTTCTAGTTATGCTTGTCGAGCATCAGAACTGCGAAAATTTTGAGTTTCTCAAGCGTTTCTTACCTCCAAACTGCCATATCTCGCGAACGGATTGAACAATCCGCAAAATTTCTGTTGCATCTGAAAGTAGAAACTCGCCCGATTACAACGGTATGCGTACTTTTACCCTAGGCCGTTCTAGTTAATCGTTTCGAGCATCAGAACTGCGAAAATTTTGAGTTTCTCAAGCGTTTCTTACTTCCAAACTGCCATATCTCGCGAACGGATTGACCAATCCGCAAAATTTCTGATGCATCTGAAAGTAGAAACTCGCCCGATTACAACGGTATGCGTACTTTTCCCCTCGGCCGTTCTGGTTATTCGTTTCGAGCATCAGAACTGCGAAAATGTTGAGTTTCTCAAGCGTTTCTTACCTACAAACTGCCATATCTCGCGAACGGATTGACCAATCCGCAAAATTTCTGTTGCATCTGAAAGTAGAAATTCGCCCGATTACAACGGTATGCGTACTTCTCACCTAGACCGTTCTAGTTATGCTTGTCGAGCATCAGAACTGCGAAAATTTTGAGTTTCACAAGCGTTTCTTTCCTCCAAACTGCCATATCTCGCGAACGGATTGACCAATCCGCAAAATTTCTGTTGCATCTGAAAGTAGAAACTCGCCCGATTACAACGGTATGCGTACTTTTCCCGTCGGCCGTTGTAGTTATTCGTTTCGAGCATGAGAACTGCGAAAATTTTGTGTTTCTCAAGTGTTTCATACTTCCAAACTGCCATATCTCGCGAACGGATTGACCAATCCGCAAAATTTCTGTTGCATCTGAAAGTAGAAACTCGCCCGATTACAACGGTATGCGTACTTTTCCCCTAGGCCGTACTGGTTATTCGTTTCGAGCATCAGAACTGTGAAAATTTTGAGTTTCTCAACCGTTTCATACCTCCAAACTGCCATATCTCGCGAACGGATTGACTAATCCGCAAAATTTCTGTTGCATCTGAAAGTAGAAACTCGCCCGATTACAACGGTATGCGTACTTTTCCCCTAGGCCGTTCTAGTTATTCGTTTCGAGCATCAGAACTGCGAAAATTTTGAGTTTCTCAAGCGTTTCTTACCTCCAAACTGCTATATCTCGCGAACGGATTGACCAATCCGCAAAATTTCTGTTGCATCTGAAAGTAGAAACTCGCCCGATTACAACGGTATGCGTACTTTTCCCCTAGGCCGTTCTAGTTATTCGTTTCGAGCATCAGAACTGCGAAAATTTTGAGTTTCTCAAGCGTTTCTTACTTCCAAACCGCCATATCTCGCGAACGGATTGACCAATCCGCAAAATTTCTGTTGCATCTGAAAGTAGAAACTCGCCCGATTACAACGGTATGCGTACTTTTCCCCTAGGCCGTTCTAGTTAATCGTTTCGAGCATCAGAACTGCGAAAATTTTGAGTTTCTCAAGCGTTTCTTACTTCCAAACTGCCATATCTCGCGAACGGATTGACCAATCCGCAAAATTTCTGTTGCATCTGAAAGTAGAAACTCGCCCGATTACAACGGTATGCGTACTTTTCCCCTAGTCCGTTCTAGTTATTCGTTTCGAGCATCAGAACTGCGAAAATTTTGAGTTTCTCAAGCGTTTCTTACTTCCAAACCGCCATATCTCGCGAACGGATTGACCAATCCGCAAAATTTCTGTTGCATCTGAAAGTAGAAACTCGCCCGATTACAACGGTATGCGTACTTTTCCCCTAGGCCGTTCTGGTTATTCGTTTCGAGCATCAGAACTGTGAAAATTTTGAGTTTCTCAACCGTTTCTTACCTCCAAACTGCCGTATCTCGCGAACGGATTGACCAATCCGCAAAATTTCTGTTGCATCTGAAAGTAGAAAGTCGCCCGATTACAACGGTATGCGTACTTTTCCCCTAGAACGTTCTAGTTATGCTTGTCGAGCATCAGAACTGCGAAAATTTTGAGTTTCTCAAGCGTTTCTTACCTCCAAACTGCCATATCTCGCGAACGGATTGACCAATCCGTAAAATTTCTGTTGCATCTGAAAGTAGAAACTCGCCCGATTACAACGGTATGCGTACTTTTCCCCTAGGCCGTTCTAGTTATTCGTTTCGAGCATCAGAACTGCGAAAATGTTGAGTTTCTCAAGCGTTTCTTACCTACAAACTGCCATATCTCGCGAACGGATTGACCAATCCGCAAAATTTCTGTTGCATCTGAAAGTACAAACTCGCCCGATTACAACGGTATGCCTACTTTTCCCCTAGGCCGTTCTAGTTATTCGTTTCGAGCATCAGAACTGCGAAAATGTTGAGTTTCTCAAGCGTTTCTTACCTACAAACTACCATATCTCGCGAACGGATTGACCAATCCGCAAAATTTCTGTTGCATCTGAAAGTAGAAACACGCCCGATTACAACGGTATGCGTACTTTTCCCCTAGTCCGTTCTGGTTATTCGTTTCGAGCATCAGAACTGCGAAAATTTTGAGTTTCTCAAGCGTTTCTTACCTCCAAACTGCCATATCTCGCGAACGGATTGACCAATCCGCAAAATTTCTGTTGCATCTGAAAGTAGAAACTCGCCCGATTACAACGGTATGCGTACTTTTCCCCTGGGCCGTTCTGGTTATTCGTTTCGAGTATCAGAACTGTGATAATTTTGAGTTTCTCGACCGTTTCTTACCTCCAAACTGCCATATCTCGCGAACGGATTGACCAATCCGCAAAATTTCTGTTGCATCTGAAAGTAGAAAGTCGCCCGATTACAACGGTATGCGTACTTTTCCCCTAGACCGTTTAGTTATGCTTGTCGAGCATCAGAACTGCGAAAATTTTGAGTTTCTCAAGCGTTTCTTACCTCCAAACTGCCATATCTCGCGAACGGATTGACTAATCCGCAAAATTTCTGTTGCATCTGAAAGTAGAAACTCGCCCGATTACAACGGTGTGCGTACTTTTCCCCTAGGCCGTTCTAGTTATTCGTTGCGAGCATCAGAACTGCGAAAATTTTGAGTTTCTCAAGCGTTTCTTACCTCCAATCTGCCATATCACGCGAACGGATTGACCAATCCGCAAAATTTCTGTTGCATCTGAAAGTAGAAACTCGCCCGATTACAACGGTATGCGTACTTTTCCCCTAGTCCGTTCTAGTTATTCGTTTCGAGCATCAGAACTGCGAAAATTTTGAGTTTCTCAAGCGTTTCTTTCCTCCAAACTGCCATATCTCGCGAACGGATTGACCAATCCGCAAAATTTCTGTTGCATCTGAAAGTAGAAACTCGCCCGATTACAACGGTATGCGTACTTTTCCCCTAGGCCGTTCTAGTTATTCGTTTCGAGCATCAGAACTGCGAAAATTTTGAGTTTCTCAAGCGTTTCTTACTTCCAAACCGCCATATCTCGCGAACGGATTGACCAATCCGCCAAATTTCTGTTGCATCTGAAAGTAGAAACGCGCCCGATTACAACGGTATGCGTACTTTTCCCCTAGGCCGTTCTAGTTAATCGTTTCGAGCTTCAGAACTGCGAAAATTTTGAGATTCTCAAGCGTTTCTTACTTCCAAACTGCCATATCTCGCGAACGGATTGACCAATCCGCAAAATTTCTGTTGCATCTGAAAGTAGAAAGTCGCCCGATTACAACGGTATGCGTACTTTTCCCCTAGAACGTTCTAGTTATGCTTGTCGAGCATCAGAACTGCGAAAATTTTGAGTTTCTCAAGCGTTTCTTACCTCCAAACTGCCATATCTCGTGAACGGAATGACCAATCCGCAAAATTTCTGTTGCATCTTAAAGTAGAAACTCGCCCGATTACAACGGTATGCGTACTTTTCCCCTAGTCCGTTCTAGTTATTCGTTTCGAGCATCAGAACTGCGAAAATTTTGAGTTTTTCAAGCGTTTCTTACTTCCAAATTGCCATACCTCGCGAACGGATTGAGCAATCCGCAAAATTTCTGTTGCATCTGAAGGTAGAAACTCGTCCGTTTACAACGGTATGCGTACTTTTCCCCTAGGCCGTTCTAGTTATTCGTTTCGAGCATCAGAACTGCGAAAATTTTGAGTTTCTCAAGCGTTTCTTACTTCCAAACCGCCATATCTCGCGAACGGATTGACCAATCCGCAAAATTTCTGTTGCATCTGAAAGTAGAAACTCGCCCGATTACAACGGTATGCGTACTTTTCCCCTAGGCCGTACTGGTTATTCGTTTCGAGCATCAGAACTGTGAAAATTTTGAGTTTCTCAAGCGTTTCTTACCTCCAAACTGCCATACCTCGCGAACGGATTGACCAATCCGCAAAATTTCTGTTGCATCTGAAGGTAGAAACTCGCCCGATTACAACGGTATGCGTACTTTTCCCCTAGAACGTTCTGGTTATGCTTGTCGAGCATCAGAACTGCGAAAATTTTGAGTTTCTCAAGCGTTTCTTACCTCCAAACTGCCATATCTCGCGAACGGATTGACCAATCCGTAAAATTTCTGTTGCATCTGAAAGTAGAAACTCGCCCGATTACAACGGTTTGCGTACTTTTCCCCTAGGCCGTTCTAGTTATTCGTTTCGAGCATCAGAACTGCGAAAATGTTGAGTTTCTCAAGCGTTTCTTACCTACAAACAGCCATATCTCGCGAACGGATTGACCAATCCTCAAAATTTCTGTTGCATCTGAAAGTAGAAATTCGCCCGATTACAACGGTATGCGTACTTTTCCCCTAGACCGTTCTAGTTATGCTTGTCGAGCATCAGAACTGCGAAAATTTTGAGTTTCTAAAGCGTTTCTTACCTCCAAACTGCCATATCTCGCGAACGGATAGACCAATCCGCAAAATTTCTGTTGCATCTGAAAGTAGAAACTCGCCCGATTACAACGGTAGATGTAGTTTTTCCCTAGGCCGTTCTAGTTATTCGTTTCGAGCATCAGAACTGCGAAAATGTTGAGTTTCTCAAGCGTTTCTTACCTACAAACTGCCATATCTCGCGAACGGATTGACCAATCCGCAAAATTTCTGTTGCATCTGAAAGTAGAAATTCGCCCGATTACAACGGTATGCGCACTTTTCCCCTAGTCGGTTCTAGTTACTCGTTTCGAGCATCAGAACTGCGAAAATTTTGAGTTTCTCAACCGTTTCTTACCTCCAAACTGCCATATCTCGCGAACGGATTGACCAATCCGCAAAATTTCTGTTGCATCTGAAAGTAGAAAGTCGCCCGATTACAACGGTATGCGTACTTTTCCCCTAGACCGCTCTAGTTATGCTTGTCGAGCATCAGAACTGCGAAAATTTTGAGTTTCTCAAGCGTTTCTTACCTCCAAACTGCCATATCTCGCGAACGGATTGACCAATCCGTAAAATTTCTGTTGCATCTGAAAGTAGAAACTCGCCCGATTACAACGGTATGCGTACTTTTCCCCTAGGCCGTTCTAGTTATTCGTTTCGAGCATCAGAACTGCGAAAATGTTGAGTTTCTCAAGCGTTTCTTACCTACAAACTGCCATATCTCGCGAACGGATTGACCAATCCTCAAAATTTCTGTTGCATCTGAAAGTAGAAATTCGCCCGATTACAACGGTATGCGTACTTTTCCCCTAGACCGTTCTAGTTATGCTTGTCGAGCATCAGAACTGCGAAAATTTTGAGTTTCTCAAGCGTTTCTTACCTCCAAACTGCCATATCTCGCGAACGGATTGACCAATCCTCAAAATTTCTGTTGCATCTGAAAGTAGAAATTCGCCCGATTACAACGGTATGCGTACTTTTCCCCTAGACCGTTCTAGTTATGCATGTCGAGCATCAGAACTGCGAAAATTTTGAGTTTCTCAAGCGTTTCTTACCTCCAAACTGCCATATCTCGCGAACGGATTGACCAATCCTCAAAATTTCTGTTGCATCTGAAAGTAGAAATTCGCCCGATTACAACGGTATGCGTACTTTTCCCCTAGACCGTTCTAGTTATGCTTGTCGAGCATCAGAACTGCGAAAATTTTGAGTTTCTCAAGCGTTTCTTACCTCCAAACTGCCATATCTCGCGAACGGATTGACCAATCCGCAAAATTTCTGTTGCATCTGAAAGTAGAAACTCGCCCGATTACAACGGTAGATGTAGTTTTTCCCTAGGCCGTTCTAGTTATTCGTTTCGAGCATCAGAACTGCGAAAATTTTGAGTTTCTCAACCGTTTCTTACCTCCAAACTGCCATATCTCGCGAACGGATTGACCAATCCGCAAAATTTCTGTTGCATCTGAAAGTAGAAAGTCGCCCGATTACAACGGTATGCGTACTTTTCCCCTAGACCGCTCTAGTTATGCTTGTCGAGCATCAGAACTGCGAAAATTTTGAGTTTCTCAAGCGTTTTTTACCTCCAAACTGCCATATCTCGCGAACGGATTGACCAATCCGCAAAATTTCTGTTGCATCTGAAAGTAGAAAGTCGCCCGATTACAACGGTATGCGTACTTTTCCCCTAGAACGTTCTAGTTATGCTTGTCGAGCCTCAGAACTGCGAAAATTTTGAGTTTCTCAAGCGTTTCTTACCTCCAAACAGCCATATCTCGCGAACGGATTGACCAATCCGTAAAATTTCTGTTGCATCTGAAAGTAGAAACTCGCCCGATTACAACGGTATGCGTACTTTTCCCCTAGGCCGTTCTAGTTATTCGTTTCGAGCATCAGAACTGCGAAAATGTTGAGTTTCTCAAGCGTTCCTTACCTACAAAATGCCATATCTCGCGAACGGATTGACCAATCCGCAAAATTTCTGTTGCATCTGAAAGTAGAAATTCGCCCGATTACAACGGTATGCGCACTTTTCCCCTAGTCGGTTCTAGTTACTCGTTTCGAGCATCAGAACTGCGAAAATTTTGAGTTTCTCAACCGTTTCTTACCTCCAAACTGCCATATCTCGCGAACGGATTGACCAATCCGCAAAATTTCTGTTGCATCTGAAAGTAGAAAGTCGCCCGATTACAACGGTATGCGTACTTTTCCCCTAGACCGCTCTAGTTATGCTTGTCGAGCATCAGAACTGCGAAAATTTTGAGTTTCTCAAGCGTTTCTTACCTCCAAACTGCCATATCTCGCGAACGGATTGACCAATCCTCAAAATTTCTGTTGCATCTGAAAGTAGAAATTCGCCCGATTACAACGGTATGCGTACTTTTCCCCTATACCGTTCTAGTTATGCTTGTCGAGCATCAGAACTGCGAAAATTTTGAGTTTCTCAAGCGTTTCTTACCTCCAAACTGCCATATCTCGCGAACGGATTGACCAATCCTCAAAATTTCTGTTGCATCTGAAAGTAGAAATTCGCCCGATTACAACGGTATGCGTACTTTTCCCCTAGACCGTTCTAGTTATGCTTGTCGAGCATCAGAACTGCGAAAATTTTGAGTTTCTCAAGCGTTTCTTACCTCCAAACTGCCATATCTCGCGAACGGATTGACCAATCCTCAAAATTTCTGTTGCATCTGAAAGTAGAAATTCGCCCGATTACAACGGTATGCGTACTTTTCCCCTAGACCGTTCTAGTTATGCATGTCGAGCATCAGAACTGCGAAAATTTTGAGTTTCTCAAGCGTTTCTTACCTCCAAACTGCCATATCTCGCGAACGGATTGACCAATCCTCAAAATTTCTGTTGCATCTGAAAGTAGAAATTCGCCCGATTACAACGGTATGCGTACTTTTCCCCTAGACCGTTCTAGTTATGCTTGTCGAGCATCAGAACTGCGAAAATTTTGAGTTTCTCAAGCGTTTCTTACCTCCAAACTGCCATATCTCGCGAACGGATTGACCAATCCGCAAAATTTCTGTTGCATCTGAAAGTAGAAACTCGCCCGATTACAACGGTAGATGTAGTTTTTCCCTAGGCCGTTCTAGTTATTCGTTTCGAGCATCAGAACTGCGAAAATTTTGAGTTTCTCAACCGTTTCTTACCTCCAAACTGCCATATCTCGCGAACGGATTGACCAATCCGCAAAATTTCTGTTGCATCTGAAAGTAGAAAGTCGCCCGATTACAACGGTATGCGTACTTTTCCCCTAGACCGCTCTAGTTATGCTTGTCGAGCATCAGAACTGCGAAAATTTTGAGTTTCTCAAGCGTTTTTTACCTCCAAACTGCCATATCTCGCGAACGGATTGACCAATCCGCAAAATTTCTGTTGCATCTGAAAGTAGAAAGTCGCCCGATTACAACGGTATGCGTACTTTTCCCCTAGAACGTTCTAGTTATGCTTGTCGAGCCTCAGAACTGCGAAAATTTTGAGTTTCTCAAGCGTTTCTTACCTCCAAACAGCCATATCTCGCGAACGGATTGACCAATCCGTAAAATTTCTGTTGCATCTGAAAGTAGAAACTCGCCCGATTACAACGGTATGCGTACTTTTCCCCTAGGCCGTTCTAGTTATTCGTTTCGAGCATCAGAACTGCGAAAATGTTGAGTTTCTCAAGCGTTCCTTACCTACAAAATGCCATATCTCGCGAACGGATTGACCAATCCGCAAAATTTCTGTTGCATCTGAAAGTAGAAATTCGCCCGATTACAACGGTATGCGCACTTTTCCCCTAGTCGGTTCTAGTTACTCGTTTCGAGCATCAGAACTGCGAAAATTTTGAGTTTCTCAACCGTTTCTTACCTCCAAACTGCCATATCTCGCGAACGGATTGACCAATCCGCAAAATTTCTGTTGCATCTGAAAGTAGAAAGTCGCCCGATTACAACGGTATGCGTACTTTTCCCCTAGACCGCTCTAGTTATGCTTGTCGAGCATCAGAACTGCGAAAATTTTGAGTTTCTCAAGCGTTTCTTACCTCCAAACTGCCATATCTCGCGAACGGATTGACCAATCCTCAAAATTTCTGTTGCATCTGAAAGTAGAAATTCGCCCGATTACAACGGTATGCGTACTTTTCCCCTATACCGTTCTAGTTATGCTTGTCGAGCATCAGAACTGCGAAAATTTTGAGTTTCTCAAGCGTTTCTTACCTCCAAACTGCCATATCTCGCGAACGGATTGACCAATCCTCAAAATTTCTGTTGCATCTGAAAGTAGAAATTCGCCCGATTACAACGGTATGCGTACTTTTCCCCTAGACCGTTCTAGTTATGCTTGTCGAGCATCAGAACTGCGAAAATTTTGAGTTTCTCAAGCGTTTCTTACCTCCAAACTGCCATATCTCGCGAACGGATTGACCAATCCGCAAAATTTCTGTTGCATCTGAAAGTAGAAACTCGCCCGATTACAACGGTAGATGTAGTTTTTCCCTAGGCCGTTCTAGTTATTCGTTTCGAGCATCAGAACTGCGAAAATTTTGAGTTTCTCAACCGTTTCTTACCTCCAAACTGCCATATCTCGCGAACGGATTGACCAATCCGCAAAATTTCTGTTGCATCTGAAAGTAGAAAGTCGCCCGATTACAACGGTATGCGTACTTTTCCCCTAGACCGCTCTAGTTATGCTTGTCGAGCATCAGAACTGCGAAAATTTTGAGTTTCTCAAGCGTTTTTTACCTCCAAACTGCCATATCTCGCGAACAGATTGACCAATCCGCAAAATTTCTGTTGCATCTGAAAGTAGAAAGTCGCCCGATTACAACGGTATGCGTACTTTTCCCCTAGAACGTTCTAGTTATGCTTGTCGAGCATCAGAACTGCGAAAATTTTGAGTTTCTCAAGCGTTTCTTACCTCCAAACTGCCATATCTCGCGAACGGATTGACCAATCCGTAAAATTTCTGTTGCATCTGAAAGTAGAAACTCGCCCGATTACAACGGTATGCGTACTTTTCCCCTAGGCCGTTCTAGTTATTCGTTTCGAGCATCAGAACTGCGAAAATGTTGAGTTTCTCAAGCGTTCCTTACCTACAAAATGCCATATCTCGCGAACGGATTGACCAATCCGCAAAATTTCTGTTGCATCTGAAAGTAGAAAGTCGCCCGATTACAACGGTAGGTGTAGTTTTCCCCTAGGCCGTTCTAGTTATTCGTTTCGAGCATCAGAACTGCGAAAATGTTGAGTTTCCCAAGCGTTTCTTACCTACAAACTGCCATATCTCGCGAACGGATTGACCAATCCGCAAAATTTCTGTTGCATCTGAAAGTAGAAATTCGCCCAATTACAAGGGTATGCACACTTTTCCCCTAGTCGGTTCTAGTTACTCGTTTCGAGCATCAGAACTGCGAAAATTTTGAGCTTCTCAAGCGTTTCTTACCTCCAAACTGCCATATCTCGCGAACGGATTGACCAATCCGCAAAATTTCTGTTGCATCTGAAAGTAGAAACTCGCCCAATTACAACGGTATGCGTACTTTTCCCCTAGGCCGTACTGGTTATTCGTTTCGAGCATCAGAACTGTGAAAATTTTGAGTTTCTCAACCGTTTCTTACCTCCAAACTGCCATATCTCGCGAACGGATTGACCAATCCGCAAAATTTCTGTTGCATCTGAAAGTAGAAACTCGCCCAATTACAACGGTATGCGTACTTTTCCCCTAGGCCGTTCTAGTTATTCGTTTCGAGCATCAGAACTGCGAAAATTTTGAGTTTCTCAAGCGTTTCTTACCTCCAAACTGCCATATCTCGCGAACGGATTGACAAATCCGCAAAATTTCTGTTGCATCTGAAAGTAGAAACTCGCCCGATTACAACGTTATGCGTACTTTTCCCCTAGTCCGTTCTAGTTATTCGTTTCGAGCATCAGAACTGCGAAAATTTTGAGTTTCTCAAGCGTTTCTTACTTCCAAACTGCCATATCTCGCGAACGGATTGACCAATCCGCAAAATTTCTGATGCATCTGAAAGTAGAAACTCGCCCGATTACAACGGTATGCGTACTTTTCCCTTCGGCCGTTCTGGTTATTCGTTTCGAGTATCAGAACTGCGAAAATGTTGAGTTTCTCAAGCGTTTCTTACCTACAAACTGCCATATCTCGCGAACGGATTGACCAATCCACAAAATTTCTGTTGCATCTGAAAGTAGATACTCACCCGATTACAACGGTATGCGTACTTTTCCCCTAGGCCGTTCTAGTTATTCGTTTCGAGCATCAGAACTGCGAAAATTTTGAGTTTCTCAAGCGTTTCTTACTTCCAAACTGCCATATCTCGCGAACGGATTGACCAATCCGCAAAATTTCTGATGCATCTGAAAGTAGAAACTCGCCCGATTACAACGGTATGCGTACTTTTCCCTTCGGCCGTTCTGGTTATTCGTTTCGAGTATCAGAACTGCGAAAATGTTGAGTTTCTCAAGCGTTTCTTACCTACAAACTGCCATATCTCGCGAACGGATTGACCAATCCGCAAAATTTCTGTTGCATCTGAAAGTAGATACTCACCCGATTACAACGGTATGCGTACTTTTCCCCTAGGCCGTTCTAGTTATTCGTTTCGAGCATCAGAACTGCGAAAATTTTGAGTTTCTCAAGCGTTTCTTACCTCCAAACTGCCATATCTCGCGAACGGATTGACCAATCCGCAAAATTTCTGTTGCATCTGAAAGTAGAAACTCGCCCGATTACAACGGTATGCGTACTTTTCCCCTAGACCGTTCTAGTTATTCGTTTCGAGCATCAGAACTGCGAAAAATTTGAGTTTCTCAAGCGTTTCTTACTTCCAAACTGCCATATCTCGCGAACGGATTGACCAATCCTCAAAATTTCTGTTGCATCTGAAAGTAGAAAGTCGCCAGATTACAACGGTATGCGTACTTTTCCCCTAGACCGTTCTAGTTATTCGTTTCGAGCATCAGAACTGCGAAAATTTTGTGTTTCTCAAGCGTTTCTTACTTCCAAACTGCCATATCTCGCGAACGGATTGACCAATCCGCAAAACTTCTGTTGCATCTGAAAGTAGAAACTCGCCCGATTACAACGGTATGCGTACTTTTCCCCTAGACCGTTCTAGTTATTCGTTTCGAGCATCAGAACTGCGAAAAATTTGAGTTTCTCAAGCGTTTCTTACTTCCAAACTGCCATATCTCGCGAACGGATTGACCAATCCTCAAAATTTCTGTTGCATCTGAAAGTAAAAACTCGCCCGATTACAACGGTATGCGTACTTTTCCCCTAGGCCGTTCTCGTTATTCGTTTCGAGCATCAGAACTGTGAAAATTTTGAGTTTATCAACCGTTTCTTACCTCCAAACTGCCATATCTCGCGAACGGATTGACCAATCCGCAAAATTTTAGTTGCATCTGAAAGTAGAAAGTCGCCCGATTACAACGGTTTGCGTACTTTTCCCCTAGACCGTTCTAGTTATGCTTGTCGAGCATCAGAACTGCGAAAATTTTGAGTTTCTCAAGCGTTTCTTACCTCCAAACTGCCATATCTCGCGAACGGATTGAACAATCCGCAAAATTTCTGTTGCATCTGAAAGTAGAAACTCGCCCGATTACAACGGTATGCGTACTTTTACCCTAGGCCGTTCTAGTTAATCGTTTCGAGCATCAGAACTGCGAAAATTTTGAGTTTCTCAAGCGTTTCTTACTTCCAAACTGCCATATCTCGCGAACGGATTGACCAATCCGCAAAATTTCTGATGCATCTGAAAGTAGAAACTCGCCCGATTACAACGGTATGCGTACTTTTCCCCTCGGCCGTTCTGGTTATTCGTTTCGAGCATCAGAACTGCGAAAATGTTGAGTTTCTCAAGCGTTTCTTACCTACAAACTGCCATATCTCGCGAACGGATTGACCAATCCGCAAAATTTCTGTTGCATCTGAAAGTAGAAATTCGCCCGATTACAACGGTATGCGTACTTCTCACCTAGACCGTTCTAGTTATGCTTGTCGAGCATCAGAACTGCGAAAATTTTGAGTTTCTCAAGCGTTTCTTTCCTCCAAACTGCCATATCTCGCGAACGGATTGACCAATCCGCAAAATTTCTGTTGCATCTGAAAGTAGAAACTCGCCCGATTACAACGGTATGCGTACTTTTCCCGTCGGCCGTTGTAGTTATTCGTTTCGAGCATGAGAACTGCGAAAATTTTGTGTTTCTCAAGTGTTTCATACTTCCAAACTGCCATATCTCGCGAACGGATTGACCAATCCGCAAAATTTCTGTTGCATCTGAAAGTAGAAACTCGCCCGATTACAACGGTATGCGTACTTTTCCCCTAGGCCGTACTGGTTATTCGTTTCGAGCATCAGAACTGTGAAAATTTTGAGTTTCTCAACCGTTTCATACCTCCAAACTGCCATATCTCGCGAACGGATTGACTAATCCGCAAAATTTCTGTTGCATCTGAAAGTAGAAACTCGCCCGATTACAACGGTATGCGTACTTTTCCCCTAGGCCGTTCTAGTTATTCGTTTCGAGCATCAGAACTGCGAAAATTTTGAGTTTCTCAAGCGTTTCTTACCTCCAAACTGCTATATCTCGCGAACGGATTGACCAATCCGCAAAATTTCTGTTGCATCTGAAAGTAGAAACTCGCCCGATTACAACGGTATGCGTACTTTTCCCCTAGGCCGTTCTAGTTATTCGTTTCGAGCATCAGAACTGCGAAAATTTTGAGTTTCTCAAGCGTTTCTTACTTCCAAACCGCCATATCTCGCGAACGGATTGACCAATCCGCAAAATTTCTGTTGCATCTGAAAGTAGAAACTCGCCCGATTACAACGGTATGCGTACTTTTCCCCTAGGCCGTTCTAGTTAATCGTTTCGAGCATCAGAACTGCGAAAATTTTGAGTTTCTCAAGCGTTTCTTACTTCCAAACTGCCATATCTCGCGAACGGATTGACCAATCCGCAAAATTTCTGTTGCATCTGAAAGTAGAAACTCGCCCGATTACAACGGTATGCGTACTTTTCCCCTAGTCCGTTCTAGTTATTCGTTTCGAGCATCAGAACTGCGAAAATTTTGAGTTTCTCAAGCGTTTCTTACTTCCAAACCGCCATATCTCGCGAACGGATTGACCAATCCGCAAAATTTCTGTTGCATCTGAAAGTAGAAACTCGCCCGATTACAACGGTATGCGTACTTTTCCCCTAGGCCGTTCTGGTTATTCGTTTCGAGCATCAGAACTGTGAAAATTTTGAGTTTCTCAACCGTTTCTTACCTCCAAACTGCCGTATCTCGCGAACGGATTGACCAATCCGCAAAATTTCTGTTGCATCTGAAAGTAGAAAGTCGCCCGATTACAACGGTATGCGTACTTTTCCCCTAGAACGTTCTAGTTATGCTTGTCGAGCATCAGAACTGCGAAAATTTTGAGTTTCTCAAGCGTTTCTTACCTCCAAACTGCCATATCTCGCGAACGGATTGACCAATCCGTAAAATTTCTGTTGCATCTGAAAGTAGAAACTCGCCCGATTACAACGGTATGCGTACTTTTCCCCTAGGCCGTTCTAGTTATTCGTTTCGAGCATCAGAACTGCGAAAATGTTGAGTTTCTCAAGCGTTTCTTACCTACAAACTGCCATATCTCGCGAACGGATTGACCAATCCGCAAAATTTCTGTTGCATCTGAAAGTACAAACTCGCCCGATTACAACGGTATGCCTACTTTTCCCCTAGGCCGTTCTAGTTATTCGTTTCGAGCATCAGAACTGCGAAAATGTTGAGTTTCTCAAGCGTTTCTTACCTACAAACTACCATATCTCGCGAACGGATTGACCAATCCGCAAAATTTCTGTTGCATCTGAAAGTAGAAACACGCCCGATTACAACGGTATGCGTACTTTTCCCCTAGTCCGTTCTGGTTATTCGTTTCGAGCATCAGAACTGCGAAAATTTTGAGTTTCTCAAGCGTTTCTTACCTCCAAACTGCCATATCTCGCGAACGGATTGACCAATCCGCAAAATTTCTGTTGCATCTGAAAGTAGAAACTCGCCCGATTACAACGGTATGCGTACTTTTCCCCTGGGCCGTTCTGGTTATTCGTTTCGAGTATCAGAACTGTGATAATTTTGAGTTTCTCGACCGTTTCTTACCTCCAAACTGCCATATCTCGCGAACGGATTGACCAATCCGCAAAATTTCTGTTGCATCTGAAAGTAGAAAGTCGCCCGATTACAACGGTATGCGTACTTTTCCCCTAGACCGTTTAGTTATGCTTGTCGAGCATCAGAACTGCGAAAATTTTGAGTTTCTCAAGCGTTTCTTACCTCCAAACTGCCATATCTCGCGAACGGATTGACTAATCCGCAAAATTTCTGTTGCATCTGAAAGTAGAAACTCGCCCGATTACAACGGTGTGCGTACTTTTCCCCTAGGCCGTTCTAGTTATTCGTTGCGAGCATCAGAACTGCGAAAATTTTGAGTTTCTCAAGCGTTTCTTACCTCCAATCTGCCATATCACGCGAACGGATTGACCAATCCGCAAAATTTCTGTTGCATCTGAAAGTAGAAACTCGCCCGATTACAACGGTATGCGTACTTTTCCCCTAGTCCGTTCTAGTTATTCGTTTCGAGCATCAGAACTGCGAAAATTTTGAGTTTCTCAAGCGTTTCTTTCCTCCAAACTGCCATATCTCGCGAACGGATTGACCAATCCGCAAAATTTCTGTTGCATCTGAAAGTAGAAACTCGCCCGATTACAACGGTATGCGTACTTTTCCCCTAGGCCGTTCTAGTTATTCGTTTCGAGCATCAGAACTGCGAAAATTTTGAGTTTCTCAAGCGTTTCTTACTTCCAAACCGCCATATCTCGCGAACGGATTGACCAATCCGCCAAATTTCTGTTGCATCTGAAAGTAGAAACGCGCCCGATTACAACGGTATGCGTACTTTTCCCCTAGGCCGTTCTAGTTAATCGTTTCGAGCTTCAGAACTGCGAAAATTTTGAGATTCTCAAGCGTTTCTTACTTCCAAACTGCCATATCTCGCGAACGGATTGACCAATCCGCAAAATTTCTGTTGCATCTGAAAGTAGAAAGTCGCCCGATTACAACGGTATGCGTACTTTTCCCCTAGAACGTTCTAGTTATGCTTGTCGAGCATCAGAACTGCGAAAATTTTGAGTTTCTCAAGCGTTTCTTACCTCCAAACTGCCATATCTCGTGAACGGAATGACCAATCCGCAAAATTTCTGTTGCATCTTAAAGTAGAAACTCGCCCGATTACAACGGTATGCGTACTTTTCCCCTAGTCCGTTCTAGTTATTCGTTTCGAGCATCAGAACTGCGAAAATTTTGAGTTTTTCAAGCGTTTCTTACTTCCAAATTGCCATACCTCGCGAACGGATTGAGCAATCCGCAAAATTTCTGTTGCATCTGAAGGTAGAAACTCGTCCGTTTACAACGGTATGCGTACTTTTCCCCTAGGCCGTTCTAGTTATTCGTTTCGAGCATCAGAACTGCGAAAATTTTGAGTTTCTCAAGCGTTTCTTACTTCCAAACCGCCATATCTCGCGAACGGATTGACCAATCCGCAAAATTTCTGTTGCATCTGAAAGTAGAAACTCGCCCGATTACAACGGTATGCGTACTTTTCCCCTAGGCCGTACTGGTTATTCGTTTCGAGCATCAGAACTGTGAAAATTTTGAGTTTCTCAAGCGTTTCTTACCTCCAAACTGCCATACCTCGCGAACGGATTGACCAATCCGCAAAATTTCTGTTGCATCTGAAGGTAGAAACTCGCCCGATTACAACGGTATGCGTACTTTTCCCCTAGAACGTTCTGGTTATGCTTGTCGAGCATCAGAACTGCGAAAATTTTGAGTTTCTCAAGCGTTTCTTACCTCCAAACTGCCATATCTCGCGAACGGATTGACCAATCCGTAAAATTTCTGTTGCATCTGAAAGTAGAAACTCGCCCGATTACAACAGTTTGCGTACTTTTCCCCTAGGCCGTTCTAGTTATTCGTTTCGAGCATCAGAACTGCGAAAATGTTGAGTTTCTCAAGCGTTTCTTACCTACAAACAGCCATATCTCGCGAACGGATTGACCAATCCTCAAAATTTCTGTTGCATCTGAAAGTAGAAATTCGCCCGATTACAACGGTATGCGTACTTTTCCCCTAGACCGTTCTAGTTATGCTTGTCGAGCATCAGAACTGCGAAAATTTTGAGTTTCTAAAGCGTTTCTTACCTCCAAACTGCCATATCTCGCGAACGGATAGACCAATCCGCAAAATTTCTGTTGCATCTGAAAGTAGAAACTCGCCCGATTACAACGGTAGATGTAGTTTTTCCCTAGGCCGTTCTAGTTATTCGTTTCGAGCATCAGAACTGCGAAAATGTTGAGTTTCTCAAGCGTTTCTTACCTACAAACTGCCATATCTCGCGAACGGATTGACCAATCCGCAAAATTTCTGTTGCATCTGAAAGTAGAAATTCGCCCGATTACAACGGTATGCGCACTTTTCCCCTAGTCGGTTCTAGTTACTCGTTTCGAGCATCAGAACTGCGAAAATTTTGAGTTTCTCAACCGTTTCTTACCTCCAAACTGCCATATCTCGCGAACGGATTGACCAATCCGCAAAATTTCTGTTGCATCTGAAAGTAGAAAGTCGCCCGATTACAACGGTATGCGTACTTTTCCCCTAGACCGCTCTAGTTATGCTTGTCGAGCATCAGAACTGCGAAAATTTTGAGTTTCTCAAGCGTTTCTTACCTCCAAACTGCCATATCTCGCGAACGGATTGACCAATCCGTAAAATTTCTGTTGCATCTGAAAGTAGAAACTCGCCCGATTACAACGGTATGCGTACTTTTCCCCTAGGCCGTTCTAGTTATTCGTTTCGAGCATCAGAACTGCGAAAATGTTGAGTTTCTCAAGCGTTTCTTACCTACAAACTGCCATATCTCGCGAACGGATTGACCAATCCTCAAAATTTCTGTTGCATCTGAAAGTAGAAATTCGCCCGATTACAACGGTATGCGTACTTTTCCCCTAGACCGTTCTAGTTATGCTTGTCGAGCATCAGAACTGCGAAAATTTTGAGTTTCTCAAGCGTTTCTTACCTCCAAACTGCCATATCTCGCGAACGGATTGACCAATCCTCAAAATTTCTGTTGCATCTGAAAGTAGAAATTCGCCCGATTACAACGGTATGCGTACTTTTCCCCTAGACCGTTCTAGTTATGCATGTCGAGCATCAGAACTGCGAAAATTTTGAGTTTCTCAAGCGTTTCTTACCTCCAAACTGCCATATCTCGCGAACGGATTGACCAATCCTCAAAATTTCTGTTGCATCTGAAAGTAGAAATTCGCCCGATTACAACGGTATGCGTACTTTTCCCCTAGACCGTTCTAGTTATGCTTGTCGAGCATCAGAACTGCGAAAATTTTGAGTTTCTCAAGCGTTTCTTACCTCCAAACTGCCATATCTCGCGAACGGATTGACCAATCCGCAAAATTTCTGTTGCATCTGAAAGTAGAAACTCGCCCGATTACAACGGTAGATGTAGTTTTTCCCTAGGCCGTTCTAGTTATTCGTTTCGAGCATCAGAACTGCGAAAATTTTGAGTTTCTCAACCGTTTCTTACCTCCAAACTGCCATATCTCGCGAACGGATTGACCAATCCGCAAAATTTCTGTTGCATCTGAAAGTAGAAAGTCGCCCGATTACAACGGTATGCGTACTTTTCCCCTAGACCGCTCTAGTTATGCTTGTCGAGCATCAGAACTGCGAAAATGTTGAGTTTCTCAAGCGTTCCTTACCTACAAAATGCCATATCTCGCGAACGGATTGACCAATCCGCAAAATTTCTGTTGCATCTGAAAGTAGAAATTCGCCCGATTACAACGGTATGCGCACTTTTCCCCTAGTCGGTTCTAGTTACTCGTTTCGAGCATCAGAACTGCGAAAATTTTGAGTTTCTCAACCGTTTCTTACCTCCAAACTGCCATATCTCGCGAACGGATTGACCAATCCGCAAAATTTCTGTTGCATCTGAAAGTAGAAAGTCGCCCGATTACAACGGTATGCGTACTTTTCCCCTAGACCGCTCTAGTTATGCTTGTCGAGCATCAGAACTGCGAAAATTTTGAGTTTCTCAAGCGTTTCTTACCTCCAAACTGCCATATCTCGCGAACGGATTGACCAATCCGTAAAATTTCTGTTGCATCTGAAAGTAGAAACTCGCCCGATTACAACGGTATGCGTACTTTTCCCCTAGGCCGTTCTAGTTATTCGTTTCGAGCATCAGAACTGCGAAAATGTTGAGTTTCTCAAGCGTTTCTTAACTACAAACTGCCATATCTCGCGAACGGATTGACCAATCCTCAAAATTTCTGTTGCATCTGAAAGTAGAAATTCGCCCGATTACAACGGTATGCGTACTTTTCCCCTAGACCGTTCTAGTTATGCTTGTCGAGCATCAGAACTGCGAAAATTTTGAGTTTCTCAAGCGTTTCTTACCTCCAAACTGCCATATCTCGCGAACGGATTGACCAATCCTCAAAATTTCTGTTGCATCTGAAAGTAGAAATTCGCCCGATTACAACGGTATGCGTACTTTTCCCCTATACCGTTCTAGTTATGCTTGTCGAGCATCAGAACTGCGAAAATTTTGAGTTTCTCAAGCGTTTCTTACCTCCAAACTGCCATATCTCGCGAACGGATTGACCAATCCTCAAAATTTCTGTTGCATCTGAAAGTAGAAATTCGCCCGATTACAACGGTATGCGTACTTTTCCCCTAGACCGTTCTAGTTATGCTTGTCGAGCATCAGAACTGCGAAAATTTTGAGTTTCTCAAGCGTTTCTTACCTCCAAACTGCCATATCTCGCGAACGGATTGACCAATCCGCAAAATTTCTGTTGCATCTGAAAGTAGAAACTCGCCCGATTACAACGGTAGATGTAGTTTTTCCCTAGGCCGTTCTAGTTATTCGTTTCGAGCATCAGAACTGCGAAAATTTTGAGTTTCTCAACCGTTTCTTACCTCCAAACTGCCATATCTCGCGAACGGATTGACCAATCCGCAAAATTTCTGTTGCATCTGAAAGTAGAAAGTCGCCCGATTACAACGGTATGCGTACTTTTCCCCTAGACCGCTCTAGTTATGCTTGTCGAGCATCAGAACTGCGAAAATTTTGAGTTTCTCAAGCGTTTTTTACCTCCAAACTGCCATATCTCGCGAACAGATTGACCAATCCGCAAAATTTCTGTTGCATCTGAAAGTAGAAAGTCGCCCGATTACAACGGTATGCGTACTTTTCCCCTAGAACGTTCTAGTTATGCTTGTCGAGCATCAGAACTGCGAAAATTTTGAGTTTCTCAAGCGTTTCTTACCTCCAAACTGCCATATCTCGCGAACGGATTGACCAATCCGTAAAATTTCTGTTGCATCTGAAAGTAGAAACTCGCCCGATTACAACGGTATGCGTACTTTTCCCCTAGGCCGTTCTAGTTATTCGTTTCGAGCATCAGAACTGCGAAAATGTTGAGTTTCTCAAGCGTTCCTTACCTACAAAATGCCATATCTCGCGAACGGATTGACCAATCCGCAAAATTTCTGTTGCATCTGAAAGTAGAAAGTCGCCCGATTACAACGGTAGGTGTAGTTTTCCCCTAGGCCGTTCTAGTTATTCGTTTCGAGCATCAGAACTGCGAAAATGTTGAGTTTCCCAAGCGTTTCTTACCTACAAACTGCCATATCTCGCGAACGGATTGACCAATCCGCAAAATTTCTGTTGCATCTGAAAGTAGAAATTCGCCCAATTACAAGGGTATGCACACTTTTCCCCTAGTCGGTTCTAGTTACTCGTTTCGAGCATCAGAACTGCGAAAATTTTGAGCTTCTCAAGCGTTTCTTACCTCCAAACTGCCATATCTCGCGAACGGATTGACCAATCCGCAAAATTTCTGTTGCATCTGAAAGTAGAAACTCGCCCAATTACAACGGTATGCGTACTTTTCCCCTAGGCCGTACTGGTTATTCGTTTCGAGCATCAGAACTGTGAAAATTTTGAGTTTCTCAACCGTTTCTTACCTCCAAACTGCCATATCTCGCGAACGGATTGACCAATCCGCAAAATTTCTGTTGCATCTGAAAGTAGAAACTCGCCCAATTACAACGGTATGCGTACTTTTCCCCTAGGCCGTTCTAGTTATTCGTTTCGAGCATCAGAACTGCGAAAATTTTGAGTTTCTCAAGCGTTTCTTACCTCCAAACTGCCATATCTCGCGAACGGATTGACAAATCCGCAAAATTTCTGTTGCATCTGAAAGTAGAAACTCGCCCGATTACAACGTTATGCGTACTTTTCCCCTAGTCCGTTCTAGTTATTCGTTTCGAGCATCAGAACTGCGAAAATTTTGAGTTTCTCAAGCGTTTCTTACCTCCAAACTGCCATATCTCGCGAACGGATTGACGAATCCGCAAAATTTCTGTTGCATCTGAAAGTAGAAACTCGCCCGATTACAACGGTATGCGTACTTTTCCCCTAGTCCGTTCTAGTTATTCGTTTCGAGCATCAGAACTGCGAAAATTTTGAGTTTTTCAAGCGTTTCTTACTTCCAAATTGCCATACCTCGCGAACGGATTGAGCAATCCGCAAAATTTCTGTTGCATCTGAAGGTAGAAACTCGCCCGTTTACAACGGTATGCGTACTTTTCCCCTAGGCCGTTCTAGTTATGCTTGTCGAGCATCAGAACTGCGAAAATGTTGAGTTTCTCAAGCGTTTCTTACCTACAAACTGCCATATCTCGCGAACGGATTGACCAATCCGCAAAATTTCTGTTGCATCTGAAAGTAGAAATTCGCCCAATTACAAGGGTATGCGCACTTTTCCCCTAGTCGGTTCTAGTTATGCTTGTCGAGCATCAGAACTGCGAAAATTTTGAGTTTCTCAAGCGTTTCTTACCTCCAAACTGCCATATCTCGCGAACGGATTGACCAATCCGCAAAATTTCTGTTGCATCTGAAAGTAGAAACTCGCCCAATTACAACGGTATGCGTACTTTTCCCCTAGGCCGTACTGGTTATTCGTTTCGAGCATCAGAACTGTGAAAATTTTGAGTTTCTCAACCGTTTCTTACCTCCAAACTGCCATATCTCGCGAACGGATTGACCAATCCGCAAAATTTCTGTTGCATCTGAAAGTAGAATGTCGTCCGATTAGAACGGTATGCGTACTATTCCCCTAGACCGTTCTAGTTATGCTTGTCGAGCATCAGAACTGCGAAAATTTTGAGTTTCTCAAGCGTTTCTTACCTCCAAACTGCCATATCTCGCGAACGGATTGACTAATCAGCAAAATTTCTGTTGCATCTGAAAGTAGAAACTCGCCCGATTACAACGGTATGCGTACTTTTCCCCTAGGCCGTTCTAGTTATTCGTTTCGAGCATCAGAACTGCGAAAATGTTGAGTTTCTCAAGCGTTTCTTACCTACAAACTGCCATATCTCGCGAACGGATTGACCAATCCTCAAAATTTCTGTTGCATCTGAAAGTAGAAATTCGCCCGATTACAACGGTATGCGTACTTTTCCCCTAGACCGTTCTAGTTATGCTTGTCGAGCATCAGAACTGCGAAAATTTTGAGTTTCTCAAGCGTTTCTTACCTCCAAACTGCCATATCTCGCGAACGGATTGACCAATCCTCAAAATTTCTGTTGCATCTGAAAGTAGAAATTCGCCCGATTACAACGGTATGCGTACTTTTCCCCTAGACCGTTCTAGTTATGCTTGTCGAGCATCAGAACTGCGAAAATTTTGAGTTTCTCAAGCGTTTCTTACCTCCAAACTGCCATATCTCGCGAACGGATTGACCAATCCTCAAAATTTCTGTTGCATCTGAAAGTAGAAATTCGCCCGATTACAACGGTATGCGTACTTTTCCCCTAGACCGTTCTAGTTATGCTTGTCGAGCATCAGAACTGCGAAAATTTTGAGTTTCTCAAGCGTTTCTTACCTCCAAACTGCCATATCTCGCGAACGGATTGACCAATCCGCAAAATTTCTGTTGCATCTGAAAGTAGAAACTCGCCCGATTACAACGGTAGATGTAGTTTTTCCCTAGGCCGTTCTAGTTATTCGTTTCGAGCATCAGAACTGCGAAAATTTTGAGTTTCTCAACCGTTTCTTACCTCCAAACTGCCATATCTCGCGAACGGATTGACCAATCCGCAAAATTTCTGTTGCATCTGAAAGTAGAAAGTCGCCCGATTACAACGGTATGCGTACTTTTCCCCTAGACCGCTCTAGTTATGCTTGTCGAGCATCAGAACTGCGAAAATTTTGAGTTTCTCAAGCGTTTTTTACCTCCAAACTGCCATATCTCGCGAACGGATTGACCAATCCGCAAAATTTCTGTTGCATCTGAAAGTAGAAAGTCGCCCGATTACAACGGTATGCGTACTTTTCCCCTAGAACGTTCTAGTTATGCTTGTCGAGCATCAGAACTGCGAAAGTTTTGAGTTTCTCAAGCGTTTCTTACCTCCAAACTGCCATATCTCGCGAACGGATTGACCAATCCGTAAAATTTCTGTTGCATCTGAAAGTAGAAACTCGCCCGATTACAACGGTATGCGTACTTTTCCTCTAGGCCGTTCTAGTTATTCGTTTCGAGCATCAGAACTGCGAAAATGTTGAGTTTCTCAAGCGTTCCTTACCTACAAAATGCCATATCTCGCGAACGGATTGACCAATCCGCAAAATTTCTGTTGCATCTGAAAGTAGAAAGTCGCCCGATTACAACGGTAGGTGTAGTTTTCCCCTAGGCCGTTCTAGTTATTCGTTTCGAGCATCAGAACTGCGAAAATGTTGAGTTTCTCAAGCGTTTCTTACCTACAAACTGCCATATCTCGCGAACGGATTGACCAATCCGCAAAATTTCTGTTGCATCTGAAAGTAGAATGTCGTCCGATTAGAACGGTATGCGTACTATTCCCCTAGACCGTTCTAGTTATGCTTGTCGAGCATCAGAACTGCGAAAATTTTGAGTTTCTCAAGCGTTTCTTACCTCCAAACTGCCATATCGCGCGAACGGATTGACTAATCAGCAAAATTTCTGTTGCATCTGAAAGTAGAAACTCGCCCGATTACAACGGTATGCGTACTTTTCCCCTAGGCCGTTCTAGTTATTCGTTTCGAGCATCAGAACTGCGAAAATGTTGAGTTTCTCAAGCGTTTCTTACCTACAAACTGCCATATCTCGCGAACGGATTGACCAATCCTCAAAATTTCTGTTGCATCTGAAAGTAGAAATTCGCCCGATTACAACGGTATGCGTACTTTTCCCCTAGACCGTTCTAGTTATGCTTGTCGAGCATCAGAACTGCGAAAATTTTGAGTTTCTCAAGCGTTTCTTACCTCCAAACTGCCATATCTCGCGAACGGATTGAACAATCCTCAAAATTTCTGTTGCATCTGAAAGTAGAAATTCGCCCGATTACAACGGTATGCGTACTTTTCCCCTAGACCGTTCTAGTTATTCGTTTCGAGCATCAGAACTGCGAAAATGTTGAGTTTCTCAAGCGTTTCTTACCTCCAAACTGCCATATCTCGCGAACGGATTGACCAATCCGCAAAATTTCTGTTGCATCTGAAAGTAGAAACTCGCCCAATTACAACGGTATGCGTACTTTTCCCCTAGGCCGTTCTAGTTATTCGTTTCGAGCATCAGAACTGCGAAAATTTTGAGTTTCTCAAGCGTTTCTTACCTCCAAACTGCCATATCTCGCGAACGGATTGACCAATCCGCAAAATTTCTGTTGCATCTGAAAGTAGAAACTCGCCCAATTACAACGGTATGCGTACTTTTCCCCTAGGCCGTACTGGTTATTCGTTTCGAGCATCAGAACTGTGAAAATTTTGAGTTTCTCAACCGTTTCTTACCTCCAAACTGCCATATCTCGCGAACGGATTGACCAATCCGCAAAATTTCTGTTGCATCTGAAAGTAGAAACTCGCCCGATTACAACGGTAGGTGTAGTTTTCCCCTAGGCCGTTCTAGTTATTCGTTTCGAGCATCAGAACTGCGAAAATGTTGAGTTTCTCAAGCGTTTCTTACCTACAAACTGCCATATCTCGCGAACGGATTGACCAATCCGCAAAATTTCTGTTGCATCTGAAAGTAGAAATTCGCCCAATTACAAGGGTATGCGCACTTTTCCCCTAGTCGGTTCTAGTTACTCGTTTCGAGCATCAGAACTGCGAAAATTTTGAGTTTCTCAAGCGTTTCTTACCTCCAAACTGCCATATCTCGCGAACGGATTGACCAATCCGCAAAATTTCTGTTGCATCTGAAAGTAGAAACTCGCCCAATTACAACGGTATGCGTACTTTTCCCCTAGGCCGTACTGGTTATTCGTTTCGAGCATCAGAACTGTGAAAATTTTGAGTTTCTCAACCGTTTCTTACCTCCAAACTGCCATATCTCGCGAACGGATTGACCAATCCGCAAAATTTCTGTTGCATCTGAAAGTAGAATGTCGTCCGATTAGAACGGTATGCGTACTATTCCCCTAGACCGTTCTAGTTATGCTTGTCGAGCATCAGAACTGCGAAAATTTTGAGTTTCTCAAGCGTTTCTTACCTCCAAACTGCCATATCTCGCGAACGGATTGACTAATCAGCAAAATTTCTGTTGCATCTGAAAGTAGAAACTCGCCCGATTACAACGGTATGCGTACTTTTCCCCTAGGCCGTTCTAGTTATTCGTTTCGAGCATCAGAACTGCGAAAATGTTGAGTTTCTCAAGCGTTTCTTACCTACAAACTGCCATATCTCGCGAACGGATTGACCAATCCTCAAAATTTCTGTTGCATCTGAAAGTAGAAATTCGCCCGATTACAACGGTATGCGTACTTTTCCCCTAGACCGTTCTAGTTATGCTTGTCGAGCATCAGAACTGCGAAAATTTTGAGTTTCTCAAGCGTTTCTTACCTCCAAACTGCCATATCTCGCGAACGGATTGACCAATCCTCAAAATTTCTGTTGCATCTGAAAGTAGAAATTCGCCCGATTACAACGGTATGCGTACTTTTCCCCTAGACCGTTCTAGTTATGCTTGTCGAGCATCAGAACTGCGAAAATTTTGAGTTTCTCAAGCGTTTCTTACCTCCAAACTGCCATATCTCGCGAACGGATTGACCAATCCTCAAAATTTCTGTTGCATCTGAAAGTAGAAATTCGCCCGATTACAACGGTATGCGTACTTTTCCCCTAGACCGTTCTAGTTATGCTTGTCGAGCATCAGAACTGCGAAAATTTTGAGTTTCTCAAGCGTTTCTTACCTCCAAACTGCCATATCTCGCGAACGGATTGACCAATCCGCAAAATTTCTGTTGCATCTGAAAGTAGAAACTCGCCCGATTACAACGGTAGATGTAGTTTTTCCCTAGGCCGTTCTAGTTATTCGTTTCGAGCATCAGAACTGCGAAAATGTTGAGTTTCTCAAGCGTTCCTTACCTACAAAATGCCATATCTCGCGAACGGATTGACCAATCCGCAAAATTTCTGTTGCATCTGAAAGTAGAAAGTCGCCCGATTACAACGGTAGGTGTAGTTTTCCCCTAGGCCGTTCTAGTTATTCGTTTCGAGCATCAGAACTGCGAAAATGTTGAGTTTCTCAAGCGTTTCTTACCTACAAACTGCCATATCTCGCGAACGGATTGACCAATCCGCAAAATTTCTGTTGCATCTGAAAGTAGAAATTCGCCCAATTACAAGGGTATGCACACTTTTCCCCTAGTCGGTTCTAGTTACTCGTTTCGAGCATCAGAACTGCGAAAATTTTGAGCTTCTCAAGCGTTTCTTACCTCCAAACTGCCATATCTCGCGAACGGATTGACCAATCCGCAAAATTTCTGTTGCATCTGAAAGTAGAAACTCGCCCAATTACAACGGTATGCGTACTTTTCCCCTAGGCCGTACTGGTTATTCGTTTCGAGCATCAGAACTGTGAAAATTTTGAGTTTCTCAACCGTTTCTTACCTCCAAACTGCCATATCTCGCGAACGGATTGACCAATCCGCAAAATTTCTGTTGCATCTGAAAGTAGAAACTCGCCCAATTACAACGGTATGCGTACTTTTCCCCTAGGCCGTTCTAGTTATTCGTTTCGAGCATCAGAACTGCGAAAATTTTGAGTTTCTCAAGCGTTTCTTACCTCCAAACTGCCATATCTCGCGAACGGATTGACAAATCCGCAAAATTTCTGTTGCATCTGAAAGTAGAAACTCGCCCGATTACAACGTTATGCGTACTTTTCCCCTAGTCCGTTCTAGTTATTCGTTTCGAGCATCAGAACTGCGAAAATTTTGAGTTTCTCAAGCGTTTCTTACCTCCAAACTGCCATATCTCGCGAACGGATTGACGAATCCGCAAAATTTCTGTTGCATCTGAAAGTAGAAAGTCGCCCGATTACAACGGTAGGTGTAGTTTTCCCCTAGGCCGTTCTAGTTATTCGTTTCGAGCATCAGAACTGCGAAAATGTTGAGTTTCTCAAGCGTTTCTTACCTACAAACTGCCATATCTCGCGAACGGATTGACCAATCCTCAAAATTTCTGTTGCATCTGAAAGTAGAAATTCGCCCGATTACAACGGTATGCGTACTTTTCCCCTAGACCGTTCTAGTTATGCTTGTCGAGCATCAGAACTGCGAAAATTTTGAGTTTCTCAAGCGTTTCTTACCTCCAAACTGCCATATCTCGCGAACGGATTGACCAATCCTCAAAATTTCTGTTGCATCTGAAAGTAGAAATTCGCCCGATTACAACGGTATGCGTACTTTTCCCCTAGACCGTTCTAGTTATGCTTGTCGAGCATCAGAACTGCGAAAATTTTGAGTTTCTCAAGCGTTTCTTACCTCCAAACTGCCATATCTCGCGAACGGATTGACCAATCCTCAAAATTTCTGTTGCATCTGAAAGTAGAAATTCGCCCGATTACAACGGTAT
The DNA here is from genome assembly GCF_051014685.1 of Ptiloglossa arizonensis. Lineage (NCBI taxonomy): Eukaryota > Metazoa > Arthropoda > Insecta > Hymenoptera > Colletidae > Ptiloglossa > Ptiloglossa arizonensis. The sequence goes on along the minus strand of NW_027478539.1, from coordinate 60,560 downwards.
GCGTACTTTTCCCCTAGACCGTTCTAGTTATGCTTGTCGAGCATCAGAACTGCGAAAATTTTGAGTTTCTCAAGCGTTTCTTACCTCCAAACTGCCATATCTCGCGAACGGATTGACCAATCCGCAAAATTTCTGTTGCATCTGAAAGTAGAAACTCGCCCGATTACAACGGTAGATGTAGTTTTTCCCTAGGCCGTTCTAGTTATTCGTTTCGAGCATCAGAACTGCGAAAATGTTGAGTTTCTCAAGCGTTCCTTACCTACAAAATGCCATATCTCGCGAACGGATTGACCAATCCGCAAAATTTCTGTTGCATCTGAAAGTAGAAAGTCGCCCGATTACAACGGTAGGTGTAGTTTTCCCCTAGGCCGTTCTAGTTATTCGTTTCGAGCATCAGAACTGCGAAAATGTTGAGTTTCTCAAGCGTTTCTTACCTACAAACTGCCATATCTCGCGAACGGATTGACCAATCCGCAAAATTTCTGTTGCATCTGAAAGTAGAAATTCGCCCAATTACAAGGGTATGCACACTTTTCCCCTAGTCGGTTCTAGTTACTCGTTTCGAGCATCAGAACTGCGAAAATTTTGAGCTTCTCAAGCGTTTCTTACCTCCAAACTGCCATATCTCGCGAACGGATTGACCAATCCGCAAAATTTCTGTTGCATCTGAAAGTAGAAACTCGCCCAATTACAACGGTATGCGTACTTTTCCCCTAGGCCGTACTGGTTATTCGTTTCGAGCATCAGAACTGTGAAAATTTTGAGTTTCTCAACCGTTTCTTACCTCCAAACTGCCATATCTCGCGAACGGATTGACCAATCCGCAAAATTTCTGTTGCATCTGAAAGTAGAAACTCGCCCAATTACAACGGTATGCGTACTTTTCCCCTAGGCCGTTCTAGTTATTCGTTTCGAGCATCAGAACTGCGAAAATTTTGAGTTTCTCAAGCGTTTCTTACCTCCAAACTGCCATATCTCGCGAACGGATTGACAAATCCGCAAAATTTCTGTTGCATCTGAAAGTAGAAACTCGCCCGATTACAACGTTATGCGTACTTTTCCCCTAGTCCGTTCTAGTTATTCGTTTCGAGCATCAGAACTGCGAAAATTTTGAGTTTCTCAAGCGTTTCTTACCTCCAAACTGCCATATCTCGCGAACGGATTGACGAATCCGCAAAATTTCTGTTGCATCTGAAAGTAGAAAGTCGCCCGATTACAACGGTAGGTGTAGTTTTCCCCTAGGCCGTTCTAGTTATTCGTTTCGAGCATCAGAACTGCGAAAATGTTGAGTTTCTCAAGCGTTTCTTACCTACAAACTGCCATATCTCGCGAACGGATTGACCAATCCTCAAAATTTCTGTTGCATCTGAAAGTAGAAATTCGCCCGATTACAACGGTATGCGTACTTTTCCCCTAGACCGTTCTAGTTATGCTTGTCGAGCATCAGAACTGCGAAAATTTTGAGTTTCTCAAGCGTTTCTTACCTCCAAACTGCCATATCTCGCGAACGGATTGACCAATCCTCAAAATTTCTGTTGCATCTGAAAGTAGAAATTCGCCCGATTACAACGGTATGCGTACTTTTCCCCTAGACCGTTCTAGTTATGCTTGTCGAGCATCAGAACTGCGAAAATTTTGAGTTTCTCAAGCGTTTCTTACCTCCAAACTGCCATATCTCGCGAACGGATTGACCAATCCGCAAAATTTCTGTTGCATCTGAAAGTAGAAACTCGCCCGATTACAACGGTAGATGTAGTTTTTCCCTAGGCCGTTCTAGTTATTCGTTTCGAGCATCAGAACTGCGAAAATTTTGAGTTTCTCAACCGTTTCTTACCTCCAAACTGCCATATCTCGCGAACGGATTGACCAATCCGCAAAATTTCTGTTGCATCTGAAAGTAGAAAGTCGCCCGATTACAACGGTATGCGTACTTTTCCCCTAGACCGCTCTAGTTATGCTTGTCGAGCATCAGAACTGCGAAAATTTTGAGTTTCTCAAGCGTTTTTTACCTCCAAACTGCCATATCTCGCGAACGGATTGACCAATCCGCAAAATTTCTGTTGCATCTGAAAGTAGAAAGTCGCCCGATTACAACGGTATGCGTACTTTTCCCCTAGAACGTTCTAGTTATGCTTGTCGAGCATCAGAACTGCGAAAGTTTTGAGTTTCTCAAGCGTTTCTTACCTCCAAACTGCCATATCTCGCGAACGGATTGACCAATCCGTAAAATTTCTGTTGCATCTGAAAGTAGAAACTCGCCCGATTACAACGGTATGCGTACTTTTCCCCTAGGCCGTTCTAGTTATTCGTTTCGAGCATCAGAACTGCGAAAATGTTGAGTTTCTCAAGCGTTCCTTACCTACAAAATGCCATATCTCGCGAACGGATTGACCAATCCGCAAAATTTCTGTTGCATCTGAAAGTAGAAAGTCGCCCGATTACAACGGTAGGTGTAGTTTTCCCCTAGGCCGTTCTAGTTATTCGTTTCGAGCATCAGAACTGCGAAAATGTTGAGTTTCTCAAGCGTTTCTTACCTACAAACTGCCATATCTCGCGAACGGATTGACCAATCCGCAAAATTTCTGTTGCATCTGAAAGTAGAATGTCGTCCGATTAGAACGGTATGCGTACTATTCCCCTAGACCGTTCTAGTTATGCTTGTCGAGCATCAGAACTGCGAAAATTTTGAGTTTCTCAAGCGTTTCTTACCTCCAAACTGCCATATCTCGCGAACGGATTGACTAATCAGCAAAATTTCTGTTGCATCTGAAAGTAGAAACTCGCCCGATTACAACGGTATGCGTACTTTTCCCCTAGGCCGTTCTAGTTATTCGTTTCGAGCATCAGAACTGCGAAAATGTTGAGTTTCTCAAGCGTTTCCTACCTACAAACTGCCATATCTCGCGAACGGATTGACCAATCCTCAAAATTTCTGTTGCATCTGAAAGTAGAAATTCGCCCGATTACAACGGTATGCGTACTTTTCCCCTAGACCGTTCTAGTTATGCTTGTCGAGCATCAGAACTGCGAAAATTTTGAGTTTCTCAAGCGTTTCTTACCTCCAAACTGCCATATCTCGCGAACGGATTGAACAATCCTCAAAATTTCTGTTGCATCTGAAAGTAGAAATTCGCCCGATTACAACGGTATGCGTACTTTTCCCCTAGACCGTTCTAGTTATTCGTTTCGAGCATCAGAACTGCGAAAATGTTGAGTTTCTCAAGCGTTTCTTACCTCCAAACTGCCATATCTCGCGAACGGATTGACCAATCCGCAAAATTTCTGTTGCATCTGAAAGTAGAAACTCGCCCAATTACAACGGTATGCGTACTTTTCCCCTAGGCCGTTCTAGTTATTCGTTTCGAGCATCAGAACTGCGAAAATTTTGAGTTTCTCAAGCGTTTCTTACCTCCAAACTGCCATATCTCGCGAACGGATTGACCAATCCGCAAAATTTCTGTTGCATCTGAAAGTAGAAACTCGCCCAATTACAACGGTATGCGTACTTTTCCCCTAGGCCGTACTGGTTATTCGTTTCGAGCATCAGAACTGTGAAAATTTTGAGTTTCTCAACCGTTTCTTACCTCCAAACTGCCATATCTCGCGAACGGATTGACCAATCCGCAAAATTTCTGTTGCATCTGAAAGTAGAAACTCGCCCGATTACAACGGTAGGTGTAGTTTTCCCCTAGGCCGTTCTAGTTATTCGTTTCGAGCATCAGAACTGCGAAAATGTTGAGTTTCTCAAGCGTTTCTTACCTACAAACTGCCATATCTCGCGAACGGATTGACCAATCCGCAAAATTTCTGTTGCATCTGAAAGTAGAAATTCGCCCAATTACAAGGGTATGCGCACTTTTCCCCTAGTCGGTTCTAGTTACTCGTTTCGAGCATCAGAACTGCGAAAATTTTGAGTTTCTCAAGCGTTTCTTACCTCCAAACTGCCATATCTCGCGAACGGATTGACCAATCCGCAAAATTTCTGTTGCATCTGAAAGTAGAAACTCGCCCAATTACAACGGTATGCGTACTTTTCCCCTAGGCCGTACTGGTTATTCGTTTCGAGCATCAGAACTGTGAAAATTTTGAGTTTCTCAACCGTTTCTTACCTCCAAACTGCCATATCTCGCGAACGGATTGACCAATCCGCAAAATTTCTGTTGCATCTGAAAGTAGAATGTCGTCCGATTAGAACGGTATGCGTACTATTCCCCTAGACCGTTCTAGTTATGCTTGTCGAGCATCAGAACTGCGAAAATTTTGAGTTTCTCAAGCGTTTCTTACCTCCAAACTGCCATATCTCGCGAACGGATTGACTAATCAGCAAAATTTCTGTTGCATCTGAAAGTAGAAACTCGCCCGATTACAACGGTATGCGTACTTTTCCCCTAGGCCGTTCTAGTTATTCGTTTCGAGCATCAGAACTGCGAAAATGTTGAGTTTCTCAAGCGTTTCTTACCTACAAACTGCCATATCTCGCGAACGGATTGACCAATCCTCAAAATTTCTGTTGCATCTGAAAGTAGAAATTCGCCCGATTACAACGGTATGCGTACTTTTCCCCTAGACCGTTCTAGTTATGCTTGTCGAGCATCAGAACTGCGAAAATTTTGAGTTTCTCAAGCGTTTCTTACCTCCAAACTGCCATATCTCGCGAACGGATTGACCAATCCTCAAAATTTCTGTTGCATCTGAAAGTAGAAATTCGCCCGATTACAACGGTATGCGTACTTTTCCCCTAGACCGTTCTAGTTATGCTTGTCGAGCATCAGAACTGCGAAAATTTTGAGTTTCTCAAGCGTTTCTTACCTCCAAACTGCCATATCTCGCGAACGGATTGACCAATCCTCAAAATTTCTGTTGCATCTGAAAGTAGAAATTCGCCCGATTACAACGGTATGCGTACTTTTCCCCTAGACCGTTCTAGTTATGCTTGTCGAGCATCAGAACTGCGAAAATTTTGAGTTTCTCAAGCGTTTCTTACCTCCAAACTGCCATATCTCGCGAACGGATTGACCAATCCTCAAAATTTCTGTTGCATCTGAAAGTAGAAATTCGCCCGATTACAACGGTATGCGTACTTTTCCCCTAGACCGTTCTAGTTATGCTTGTCGAGCATCAGAACTGCGAAAATTTTGAGTTTCTCAAGCGTTTCTTACTTCCAAACTGCCATATCTCGCGAACGGATTGACCAATCCGCAAAATTTCTGTTGCATCTGAAAGTAGAAAGTCGCCCGATTACAACGGTATGCGTACTTTTCCCCTAGAACGTTCTAGTTATGCTTGTCGAGCATCAGAACTGCGAAAATTTTGAGTTTCTCAAGCGTTTCTTACCTCCAAACTGCCATATCTCGTGAACGGAATGACCAATCCGCAAAATTTCTGTTGCATCTTAAAGTAGAAACTCGCCCGATTACAACGGTATGCGTACTTTTCCCCTAGTCCGTTCTAGTTATTCGTTTCGAGCATCAGAACTGCGAAAATTTTGAGTTTTTCAAGCGTTTCTTACTTCCAAATTGCCATACCTCGCGAACGGATTGAGCAATCCGCAAAATTTCTGTTGCATCTGAAGGTAGAAACTCGTCCGTTTACAACGGTATGCGTACTTTTCCCCTAGGCCGTTCTAGTTATTCGTTTCGAGCATCAGAACTGCGAAAATTTTGAGTTTCTCAAGCGTTTCTTACTTCCAAACCGCCATATCTCGCGAACGGATTGACCAATCCGCAAAATTTCTGTTGCATCTGAAAGTAGAAACTCGCCCGATTACAACGGTATGCGTACTTTTCCCCTAGGCCGTACTGGTTATTCGTTTCGAGCATCAGAACTGTGAAAATTTTGAGTTTCTCAAGCGTTTCTTACCTCCAAACTGCCATACCTCGCGAACGGATTGACCAATCCGCAAAATTTCTGTTGCATCTGAAGGTAGAAACTCGCCCGATTACAACGGTATGCGTACTTTTCCCCTAGAACGTTCTGGTTATGCTTGTCGAGCATCAGAACTGCGAAAATTTTGAGTTTCTCAAGCGTTTCTTACCTCCAAACTGCCATATCTCGCGAACGGATTGACCAATCCGTAAAATTTCTGTTGCATCTGAAAGTAGAAACTCGCCCGATTACAACAGTTTGCGTACTTTTCCCCTAGGCCGTTCTAGTTATTCGTTTCGAGCATCAGAACTGCGAAAATGTTGAGTTTCTCAAGCGTTTCTTACCTACAAACAGCCATATCTCGCGAACGGATTGACCAATCCTCAAAATTTCTGTTGCATCTGAAAGTAGAAATTCGCCCGATTACAACGGTATGCGTACTTTTCCCCTAGACCGTTCTAGTTATGCTTGTCGAGCATCAGAACTGCGAAAATTTTGAGTTTCTAAAGCGTTTCTTACCTCCAAACTGCCATATCTCGCGAACGGATAGACCAATCCGCAAAATTTCTGTTGCATCTGAAAGTAGAAACTCGCCCGATTACAACGGTAGATGTAGTTTTTCCCTAGGCCGTTCTAGTTATTCGTTTCGAGCATCAGAACTGCGAAAATGTTGAGTTTCTCAAGCGTTTCTTACCTACAAACTGCCATATCTCGCGAACGGATTGACCAATCCGCAAAATTTCTGTTGCATCTGAAAGTAGAAATTCGCCCGATTACAACGGTATGCGCACTTTTCCCCTAGTCGGTTCTAGTTACTCGTTTCGAGCATCAGAACTGCGAAAATTTTGAGTTTCTCAACCGTTTCTTACCTCCAAACTGCCATATCTCGCGAACGGATTGACCAATCCGCAAAATTTCTGTTGCATCTGAAAGTAGAAAGTCGCCCGATTACAACGGTATGCGTACTTTTCCCCTAGACCGCTCTAGTTATGCTTGTCGAGCATCAGAACTGCGAAAATTTTGAGTTTCTCAAGCGTTTCTTACCTCCAAACTGCCATATCTCGCGAACGGATTGACCAATCCGTAAAATTTCTGTTGCATCTGAAAGTAGAAACTCGCCCGATTACAACGGTATGCGTACTTTTCCCCTAGGCCGTTCTAGTTATTCGTTTCGAGCATCAGAACTGCGAAAATGTTGAGTTTCTCAAGCGTTTCTTACCTACAAACTGCCATATCTCGCGAACGGATTGACCAATCCTCAAAATTTCTGTTGCATCTGAAAGTAGAAATTCGCCCGATTACAACGGTATGCGTACTTTTCCCCTAGACCGTTCTAGTTATGCTTGTCGAGCATCAGAACTGCGAAAATTTTGAGTTTCTCAAGCGTTTCTTACCTCCAAACTGCCATATCTCGCGAACGGATTGACCAATCCTCAAAATTTCTGTTGCATCTGAAAGTAGAAATTCGCCCGATTACAACGGTATGCGTACTTTTCCCCTAGACCGTTCTAGTTATGCATGTCGAGCATCAGAACTGCGAAAATTTTGAGTTTCTCAAGCGTTTCTTACCTCCAAACTGCCATATCTCGCGAACGGATTGACCAATCCTCAAAATTTCTGTTGCATCTGAAAGTAGAAATTCGCCCGATTACAACGGTATGCGTACTTTTCCCCTAGACCGTTCTAGTTATGCTTGTCGAGCATCAGAACTGCGAAAATTTTGAGTTTCTCAAGCGTTTCTTACCTCCAAACTGCCATATCTCGCGAACGGATTGACCAATCCGCAAAATTTCTGTTGCATCTGAAAGTAGAAACTCGCCCGATTACAACGGTAGATGTAGTTTTTCCCTAGGCCGTTCTAGTTATTCGTTTCGAGCATCAGAACTGCGAAAATTTTGAGTTTCTCAACCGTTTCTTACCTCCAAACTGCCATATCTCGCGAACGGATTGACCAATCCGCAAAATTTCTGTTGCATCTGAAAGTAGAAAGTCGCCCGATTACAACGGTATGCGTACTTTTCCCCTAGACCGCTCTAGTTATGCTTGTCGAGCATCAGAACTGCGAAAATTTTGAGTTTCTCAAGCGTTTTTTACCTCCAAACTGCCATATCTCGCGAACGGATTGACCAATCCGCAAAATTTCTGTTGCATCTGAAAGTAGAAAGTCGCCCGATTACAACGGTATGCGTACTTTTCCCCTAGAACGTTCTAGTTATGCTTGTCGAGCATCAGAACTGCGAAAATTTTGAGTTTCTCAAGCGTTTCTTACCTCCAAACAGCCATATCTCGCGAACGGATTGACCAATCCGTAAAATTTCTGTTGCATCTGAAAGTAGAAACTCGCCCGATTACAACGGTATGCGTACTTTTCCCCTAGGCCGTTCTAGTTATTCGTTTCGAGCATCAGAACTGCGAAAATGTTGAGTTTCTCAAGCGTTCCTTACCTACAAAATGCCATATCTCGCGAACGGATTGACCAATCCGCAAAATTTCTGTTGCATCTGAAAGTAGAAATTCGCCCGATTACAACGGTATGCGCACTTTTCCCCTAGTCGGTTCTAGTTACTCGTTTCGAGCATCAGAACTGCGAAAATTTTGAGTTTCTCAACCGTTTCTTACCTCCAAACTGCCATATCTCGCGAACGGATTGACCAATCCGCAAAATTTCTGTTGCATCTGAAAGTAGAAAGTCGCCCGATTACAACGGTATGCGTACTTTTCCCCTAGACCGCTCTAGTTATGCTTGTCGAGCATCAGAACTGCGAAAATTTTGAGTTTCTCAAGCGTTTCTTACCTCCAAACTGCCATATCTCGCGAACGGATTGACCAATCCGTAAAATTTCTGTTGCATCTGAAAGTAGAAACTCGCCCGATTACAACGGTATGCGTACTTTTCCCCTAGGCCGTTCTAGTTATTCGTTTCGAGCATCAGAACTGCGAAAATGTTGAGTTTCTCAAGCGTTTCTTAACTACAAACTGCCATATCTCGCGAACGGATTGACCAATCTCAAAATTTCTGTTGCATCTGAAAGTAGAAATTCGCCCGATTACAACGGTATGCGTACTTTTCCCCTAGACCGTTCTAGTTATGCTTGTCGAGCATCAGAACTGCGAAAATTTTGAGTTTCTCAAGCGTTTCTTACCTCCAAACTGCCATATCTCGCGAACGGATTGACCAATCCTCAAAATTTCTGTTGCATCTGAAAGTAGAAATTCGCCCGATTACAACGGTATGCGTACTTTTCCCCTATACCGTTCTAGTTATGCTTGTCGAGCATCAGAACTGCGAAAATTTTGAGTTTCTCAAGCGTTTCTTACCTCCAAACTGCCATATCTCGCGAACGGATTGACCAATCCTCAAAATTTCTGTTGCATCTGAAAGTAGAAATTCGCCCGATTACAACGGTATGCGTACTTTTCCCCTAGACCGTTCTAGTTATGCTTGTCGAGCATCAGAACTGCGAAAATTTTGAGTTTCTCAAGCGTTTCTTACCTCCAAACTGCCATATCTCGCGAACGGATTGACCAATCCGCAAAATTTCTGTTGCATCTGAAAGTAGAAACTCGCCCGATTACAACGGTAGATGTAGTTTTTCCCTAGCCGTTCTAGTTATTCGTTTCGAGCATCAGAACTGCGAAAATTTTGAGTTTCTCAACCGTTTCTTACCTCCAAACTGCCATATCTCGCGAACGGATTGACCAATCCGCAAAATTTCTGTTGCATCTGAAAGTAGAAAGTCGCCCGATTACAACGGTATGCGTACTTTTCCCCTAGACCGCTCTAGTTATGCTTGTCGAGCATCAGAACTGCGAAAATTTTGAGTTTCTCAAGCGTTTTTTACCTCCAAACTGCCATATCTCGCGAACAGATTGACCAATCCGCAAAATTTCTGTTGCATCTGAAAGTAGAAAGTCGCCCGATTACAACGGTATGCGTACTTTTCCCCTAGAACGTTCTAGTTATGCTTGTCGAGCATCAGAACTGCGAAAATTTTGAGTTTCTCAAGCGTTTCTTACCTCCAAACTGCCATATCTCGCGAACGGATTGACCAATCCGTAAAATTTCTGTTGCATCTGAAAGTAGAAACTCGCCCGATTACAACGGTATGCGTACTTTTCCCCTAGGCCGTTCTAGTTATTCGTTTCGAGCATCAGAACTGCGAAAATGTTGAGTTTCTCAAGCGTTCCTTACCTACAAAATGCCATATCTCGCGAACGGATTGACCAATCCGCAAAATTTCTGTTGCATCTGAAAGTAGAAAGTCGCCCGATTACAACGGTAGGTGTAGTTTTCCCCTAGGCCGTTCTAGTTATTCGTTTCGAGCATCAGAACTGCGAAAATGTTGAGTTTCCCAAGCGTTTCTTACCTACAAACTGCCATATCTCGCGAACGGATTGACCAATCCGCAAAATTTCTGTTGCATCTGAAAGTAGAAATTCGCCCAATTACAAGGGTATGCACACTTTTCCCCTAGTCGGTTCTAGTTACTCGTTTCGAGCATCAGAACTGCGAAAATTTTGAGCTTCTCAAGCGTTTCTTACCTCCAAACTGCCATATCTCGCGAAACGGATTGACCAATCCGCAAAATTTCTGTTGCATCTGAAAGTAGAAACTCGCCCAATTACAACGGTATGCGTACTTTTCCCCTAGGCCGTACTGGTTATTCGTTTCGAGCATCAGAACTGTGAAAATTTTGAGTTTCTCAACCGTTTCTTACCTCCAAACTGCCATATCTCGCGAACGGATTGACCAATCCGCAAAATTTCTGTTGCATCTGAAAGTAGAAACTCGCCCAATTACAACGGTATGCGTACTTTTCCCCTAGGCCGTTCTAGTTATTCGTTTCGAGCATCAGAACTGCGAAAATTTTGAGTTTCTCAAGCGTTTCTTACCTCCAAACTGCCATATCTCGCGAACGGATTGACAAATCCGCAAAATTTCTGTTGCATCTGAAAGTAGAAACTCGCCCGATTACAACGTTATGCGTACTTTTCCCCTAGTCCGTTCTAGTTATTCGTTTCGAGCATCAGAACTGCGAAAATTTTGAGTTTCTCAAGCGTTTCTTACCTCCAAACTGCCATATCTCGCGAACGGATTGACGAATCCGCAAAATTTCTGTTGCATCTGAAAGTAGAAACTCGCCCGATTACAACGGTATGCGTACTTTTCCCCTAGTCCGTTCTAGTTATTCGTTTCGAGCATCAGAACTGCGAAAATTTTGAGTTTTTCAAGCGTTTCTTACTTCCAAATTGCCATACCTCGCGAACGGATTGAGCAATCGCAAAATTTCTGTTGCATCTGAAGGTAGAAACTCGCCCGTTTACAACGGTATGCGTACTTTTCCCCTAGGCCGTTCTAGTTATGCTTGTCGAGCATCAGAACTGCGAAAATGTTGAGTTTCTCAAGCGTTTCTTACCTACAAACTGCCATATCTCGCGAACGGATTGACCAATCCGCAAAATTTCTGTTGCATCTGAAAGTAGAAATTCGCCCAATTACAAGGGTATGCGCACTTTTCCCCTAGTCGGTTCTAGTTATGCTTGTCGAGCATCAGAACTGCGAAAATTTTGAGTTTCTCAAGCGTTTCTTACCTCCAAACTGCCATATCTCGCGAACGGATTGACCAATCCGCAAAATTTCTGTTGCATCTGAAAGTAGAAACTCGCCCAATTACAACGGTATGCGTACTTTTCCCCTAGGCCGTACTGGTTATTCGTTTCGAGCATCAGAACTGTGAAAATTTTGAGTTTCTCAACCGTTTCTTACCTCCAAACTGCCATATCTCGCGAACGGATTGACCAATCCGCAAAATTTTCTGTTGCATCTGAAAGTAGAATGTCGTCCGATTAGAACGGTATGCGTACTATTCCCCTAGACCGTTCTAGTTATGCTTGTCGAGCATCAGAACTGCGAAAATTTTGAGTTTCTCAAGCGTTTCTTACCTCCAAACTGCCATATCTCGCGAACGGATTGACTAATCAGCAAAATTTCTGTTGCATCTGAAAGTAGAAACTCGCCCGATTACAACGGTATGCGTACTTTTCCCCTAGGCCGTTCTAGTTATTCGTTTCGAGCATCAGAACTGCGAAAATGTTGAGTTTCTCAAGCGTTTCTTACCTACAAACTGCCATATCTCGCGAACGGATTGACCAATCCTCAAAATTTCTGTTGCATCTGAAAGTAGAAATTCGCCCGATTACAACGGTATGCGACTTTTCCCCTAGACCGTTCTAGTTATGCTTGTCGAGCATCAGAACTGCGAAAATTTTGAGTTTCTCAAGCGTTTCTTACCTCCAAACTGCCATATCTCGCGAACGGATTGACCAATCCTCAAAATTTCTGTTGCATCTGAAAGTAGAAATTCGCCCGATTACAACGGTATGCGTACTTTTCCCCTAGACCGTTCTAGTTATGCTTGTCGAGCATCAGAACTGCGAAAATTTTGAGTTTCTCAAGCGTTTCTTACCTCCAAACTGCCATATCTCGCGAACGGATTGACCAATCCTCAAAATTTCTGTTGCATCTGAAAGTAGAAATTCGCCCGATTACAACGGTATGCGTACTTTTCCCCTAGACCGTTCTAGTTATGCTTGTCGAGCATCAGAACTGCGAAAATTTTGAGTTTCTCAAGCGTTTCTTACCTCCAAACTGCCATATCTCGCGAACGGATTGACCAATCCGCAAAATTTCTGTTGCATCTGAAAGTAGAAACTCGCCCGATTACAACGGTAGATGTAGTTTTTCCCTAGGCCGTTCTAGTTATTCGTTTCGAGCATCAGAACTGCGAAAATTTTGAGTTTCTCAACCGTTTCTTACCTCCAAACTGCCATATCTCGCGAACGGATTGACCAATCCGCAAAATTTCTGTTGCATCTGAAAGTAGAAAGTCGCCCGATTACAACGGTATGCGTACTTTTCCCCTAGACCGCTCTAGTTATGCTTGTCGAGCATCAGAACTGCGAAAATTTTGAGTTTCTCAAGCGTTTTTTACCTCCAAACTGCCATATCTCGCGAACGGATTGACCAATCCGCAAAATTTCTGTTGCATCTGAAAGTAGAAAGTCGCCCGATTACAACGGTATGCGTACTTTTCCCCTAGAACGTTCTAGTTATGCTTGTCGAGCATCAGAACTGCGAAAGTTTTGAGTTTCTCAAGCGTTTCTTACCTCCAAACTGCCATATCTCGCGAACGGATTGACCAATCCGTAAAATTTCTGTTGCATCTGAAAGTAGAAACTCGCCCGATTACAACGGTATGCGTACTTTTCCTCTAGGCCGTTCTAGTTATTCGTTTCGAGCATCAGAACTGCGAAAATGTTGAGTTTCTCAAGCGTTCCTTACCTACAAAATGCCATATCTCGCGAACGGATTGACCAATCCGCAAAATTTCTGTTGCATCTGAAAGTAGAAAGTCGCCCGATTACAACGGTAGGTGTAGTTTTCCCCTAGGCCGTTCTAGTTATTCGTTTCGAGCATCAGAACTGCGAAAATGTTGAGTTTCTCAAGCGTTTCTTACCTACAAACTGCCATATCTCGCGAACGGATTGACCAATCCGCAAAATTTCTGTTGCATCTGAAAGTAGAATGTCGTCCGATTAGAACGGTATGCGTACTATTCCCCTAGACCGTTCTAGTTATGCTTGTCGAGCATCAGAACTGCGAAAATTTTGAGTTTCTCAAGCGTTTCTTACCTCCAAACTGCCATATCTCGCGAACGGATTGACTAATCAGCAAAATTTCTGTTGCATCTGAAAGTAGAAACTCGCCCGATTACAACGGTATGCGTACTTTTCCCCTAGGCCGTTCTAGTTATTCGTTTCGAGCATCAGAACTGCGAAAATGTTGAGTTTCTCAAGCGTTTCTTACCTACAAACTGCCATATCTCGCGAACGGATTGACCAATCCTCAAAATTTCTGTTGCATCTGAAAGTAGAAATTCGCCCGATTACAACGGTATGCGTACTTTTCCCCTAGACCGTTCTAGTTATGCTTGTCGAGCATCAGAACTGCGAAAATTTTGAGTTTCTCAAGCGTTTCTTACCTCCAAACTGCCATATCTCGCGAACGGATTGAACAATCCTCAAAATTTCTGTTGCATCTGAAAGTAGAAATTCGCCCGATTACAACGGTATGCGTACTTTTCCCCTAGACCGTTCTAGTTATTCGTTTCGAGCATCAGAACTGCGAAAATGTTGAGTTTCTCAAGCGTTTCTTACCTCCAAACTGCCATATCTCGCGAACGGATTGACCAATCCGCAAAATTTCTGTTGCATCTGAAAGTAGAAACTCGCCCAATTACAACGGTATGCGTACTTTTCCCCTAGGCCGTTCTAGTTATTCGTTTCGAGCATCAGAACTGCGAAAATTTTGAGTTTCTCAAGCGTTTCTTACCTCCAAACTGCCATATCTCGCGAACGGATTGACCAATCCGCAAAATTTCTGTTGCATCTGAAAGTAGAAACTCGCCCAATTACAACGGTATGCGTACTTTTCCCCTAGGCCGTACTGGTTATTCGTTTCGAGCATCAGAACTGTGAAAATTTTGAGTTTCTCAACCGTTTCTTACCTCCAAACTGCCATATCTCGCGAACGGATTGACCAATCCGCAAAATTTCTGTTGCATCTGAAAGTAGAAACTCGCCCGATTACAACGGTAGGTGTAGTTTTCCCCTAGGCCGTTCTAGTTATTCGTTTCGAGCATCAGAACTGCGAAAATGTTGAGTTTCTCAAGCGTTTCTTACCTACAAACTGCCATATCTCGCGAACGGATTGACCAATCCGCAAAATTTCTGTTGCATCTGAAAGTAGAAATTCGCCCAATTACAAGGGTATGCGCACTTTTCCCCTAGTCGGTTCTAGTTACTCGTTTCGAGCATCAGAACTGCGAAAATTTTGAGTTTCTCAAGCGTTTCTTACCTCCAAACTGCCATATCTCGCGAACGGATTGACCAATCCGCAAAATTTCTGTTGCATCTGAAAGTAGAAACTCGCCCAATTACAACGGTATGCGTACTTTTCCCCTAGGCCGTACTGGTTATTCGTTTCGAGCATCAGAACTGTGAAAATTTTGAGTTTCTCAACCGTTTCTTACCTCCAAACTGCCATATCTCGCGAACGGATTGACCAATCCGCAAAATTTCTGTTGCATCTGAAAGTAGAATGTCGTCCGATTAGAACGGTATGCGTACTATTCCCCTAGACCGTTCTAGTTATGCTTGTCGAGCATCAGAACTGCGAAAATTTTGAGTTTCTCAAGCGTTTCTTACCTCCAAACTGCCATATCTCGCGAACGGATTGACTAATCAGCAAAATTTCTGTTGCATCTGAAAGTAGAAACTCGCCCGATTACAACGGTATGCGTACTTTTCCCCTAGGCCGTTCTAGTTATTCGTTTCGAGCATCAGAACTGCGAAAATGTTGAGTTTCTCAAGCGTTTCTTACCTACAAACTGCCATATCTCGCGAACGGATTGACCAATCCTCAAAATTTCTGTTGCATCTGAAAGTAGAAATTCGCCCGATTACAACGGTATGCGTACTTTTCCCCTAGACCGTTCTAGTTATGCTTGTCGAGCATCAGAACTGCGAAAATTTTGAGTTTCTCAAGCGTTTCTTACCTCCAAACTGCCATATCTCGCGAACGGATTGACCAATCCTCAAAATTTCTGTTGCATCTGAAAGTAGAAATTCGCCCGATTACAACGGTATGCGTACTTTTCCCCTAGACCGTTCTAGTTATGCTTGTCGAGCATCAGAACTGCGAAAATTTTGAGTTTCTCAAGCGTTTCTTACCTCCAAACTGCCATATCTCGCGAACGGATTGACCAATCCTCAAAATTTCTGTTGCATCTGAAAGTAGAAATTCGCCCGATTACAACGGTATGCGTACTTTTCCCCTAGACCGTTCTAGTTATGCTTGTCGAGCATCAGAACTGCGAAAATTTTGAGTTTCTCAAGCGTTTCTTACCTCCAAACTGCCATATCTCGCGAACGGATTGACCAATCCGCAAAATTTCTGTTGCATCTGAAAGTAGAAACTCGCCCGATTACAACGGTAGATGTAGTTTTTCCCTAGGCCGTTCTAGTTATTCGTTTCGAGCATCAGAACTGCGAAAATGTTGAGTTTCTCAAGCGTTCCTTACCTACAAAATGCCATATCTCGCGAACGGATTGACCAATCCGCAAAATTTCTGTTGCATCTGAAAGTAGAAAGTCGCCCGATTACAACGGTAGGTGTAGTTTTCCCCTAGGCCGTTCTAGTTATTCGTTTCGAGCATCAGAACTGCGAAAATGTTGAGTTTCTCAAGCGTTTCTTACCTACAAACTGCCATATCTCGCGAACGGATTGACCAATCCGCAAAATTTCTGTTGCATCTGAAAGTAGAAATTCGCCCAATTACAAGGGTATGCACACTTTTCCCCTAGTCGGTTCTAGTTACTCGTTTCGAGCATCAGAACTGCGAAAATTTTGAGCTTCTCAAGCGTTTCTTACCTCCAAACTGCCATATCTCGCGAACGGATTGACCAATCCGCAAAATTTCTGTTGCATCTGAAAGTAGAAACTCGCCCAATTACAACGGTATGCGTACTTTTCCCCTAGGCCGTACTGGTTATTCGTTTCGAGCATCAGAACTGTGAAAATTTTGAGTTTCTCAACCGTTTCTTACCTCCAAACTGCCATATCTCGCGAACGGATTGACCAATCCGCAAAATTTCTGTTGCATCTGAAAGTAGAAACTCGCCCAATTACAACGGTATGCGTACTTTTCCCCTAGGCCGTTCTAGTTATTCGTTTCGAGCATCAGAACTGCGAAAATTTTGAGTTTCTCAAGCGTTTCTTACCTCCAAACTGCCATATCTCGCGAACGGATTGACAAATCCGCAAAATTTCTGTTGCATCTGAAAGTAGAAACTCGCCCGATTACAACGTTATGCGTACTTTTCCCCTAGTCCGTTCTAGTTATTCGTTTCGAGCATCAGAACTGCGAAAATTTTGAGTTTCTCAAGCGTTTCTTACCTCCAAACTGCCATATCTCGCGAACGGATTGACGAATCCGCAAAATTTCTGTTGCATCTGAAAGTAGAAAGTCGCCCGATTACAACGGTAGGTGTAGTTTTCCCCTAGGCCGTTCTAGTTATTCGTTTCGAGCATCAGAACTGCGAAAATGTTGAGTTTCTCAAGCGTTTCTTACCTACAAACTGCCATATCTCGCGAACGGATTGACCAATCCTCAAAATTTCTGTTGCATCTGAAAGTAGAAATTCGCCCGATTACAACGGTATGCGTACTTTTCCCCTAGACCGTTCTAGTTATGCTTGTCGAGCATCAGAACTGCGAAAATTTTGAGTTTCTCAAGCGTTTCTTACCTCCAAACTGCCATATCTCGCGAACGGATTGACCAATCCTCAAAATTTCTGTTGCATCTGAAAGTAGAAATTCGCCCGATTACAACGGTATGCGTACTTTTCCCCTAGACCGTTCTAGTTATGCTTGTCGAGCATCAGAACTGCGAAAATTTTGAGTTTCTCAAGCGTTTCTTACCTCCAAACTGCCATATCTCGCGAACGGATTGACCAATCCTCAAAATTTCTGTTGCATCTGAAAGTAGAAATTCGCCCGATTACAACGGTATGCGTACTTTTCCCCTAGACCGTTCTAGTTATGCTTGTCGAGCATCAGAACTGCGAAAATTTTGAGTTTCTCAAGCGTTTCTTACCTCCAAACTGCCATATCTCGCGAACGGATTGACCAATCCGCAAAATTTCTGTTGCATCTGAAAGTAGAAACTCGCCCGATTACAACGGTAGATGTAGTTTTTCCCTAGGCCGTTCTAGTTATTCGTTTCGAGCATCAGAACTGCGAAAATGTTGAGTTTCTCAAGCGTTCCTTACCTACAAAATGCCATATCTCGCGAACGGATTGACCAATCCGCAAAATTTCTGTTGCATCTGAAAGTAGAAAGTCGCCCGATTACAACGGTAGGTGTAGTTTTCCCCTAGGCCGTTCTAGTTATTCGTTTCGAGCATCAGAACTGCGAAAATGTTGAGTTTCTCAAGCGTTTCTTACCTACAAACTGCCATATCTCGCGAACGGATTGACCAATCCGCAAAATTTCTGTTGCATCTGAAAGTAGAAATTCGCCCAATTACAAGGGTATGCACACTTTTCCCCTAGTCGGTTCTAGTTACTCGTTTCGAGCATCAGAACTGCGAAAATTTTGAGCTTCTCAAGCGTTTCTTACCTCCAAACTGCCATATCTCGCGAACGGATTGACCAATCCGCAAAATTTCTGTTGCAT
This sequence comes from Ptiloglossa arizonensis, assembly GCF_051014685.1. NCBI lineage: Eukaryota > Metazoa > Arthropoda > Insecta > Hymenoptera > Colletidae > Ptiloglossa > Ptiloglossa arizonensis. Next base: position 42,396 of record NW_027478539.1, on the reverse strand, counting down.
CTGAAAGTAGAAACTCGCCCAATTACAACGGTATGCGTACTTTTCCCCTAGGCCGTACTGGTTATTCGTTTCGAGCATCAGAACTGTGAAAATTTTGAGTTTCTCAACCGTTTCTTACCTCCAAACTGCCATATCTCGCGAACGGATTGACCAATCCGCAAAATTTCTGTTGCATCTGAAAGTAGAAACTCGCCCAATTACAACGGTATGCGTACTTTTCCCCTAGGCCGTTCTAGTTATTCGTTTCGAGCATCAGAACTGCGAAAATTTTGAGTTTCTCAAGCGTTTCTTACCTCCAAACTGCCATATCTCGCGAACGGATTGACAAATCCGCAAAATTTCTGTTGCATCTGAAAGTAGAAACTCGCCCGATTACAACGTTATGCGTACTTTTCCCCTAGTCCGTTCTAGTTATTCGTTTCGAGCATCAGAACTGCGAAAATTTTGAGTTTCTCAAGCGTTTCTTACCTCCAAACTGCCATATCTCGCGAACGGATTGACGAATCCGCAAAATTTCTGTTGCATCTGAAAGTAGAAAGTCGCCCGATTACAACGGTAGGTGTAGTTTTCCCCTAGGCCGTTCTAGTTATTCGTTTCGAGCATCAGAACTGCGAAAATGTTGAGTTTCTCAAGCGTTTCTTACCTACAAACTGCCATATCTCGCGAACGGATTGACCAATCCTCAAAATTTCTGTTGCATCTGAAAGTAGAAATTCGCCCGATTACAACGGTATGCGTACTTTTCCCCTAGACCGTTCTAGTTATGCTTGTCGAGCATCAGAACTGCGAAAATTTTGAGTTTCTCAAGCGTTTCTTACCTCCAAACTGCCATATCTCGCGAACGGATTGACCAATCCTCAAAATTTCTGTTGCATCTGAAAGTAGAAATTCGCCCGATTACAACGGTATGCGTACTTTTCCCCTAGACCGTTCTAGTTATGCTTGTCGAGCATCAGAACTGCGAAAATTTTGAGTTTCTCAAGCGTTTCTTACCTCCAAACTGCCATATCTCGCGAACGGATTGACCAATCCGCAAAATTTCTGTTGCATCTGAAAGTAGAAACTCGCCCGATTACAACGGTAGATGTAGTTTTTCCCTAGGCCGTTCTAGTTATTCGTTTCGAGCATCAGAACTGCGAAAATTTTGAGTTTCTCAACCGTTTCTTACCTCCAAACTGCCATATCTCGCGAACGGATTGACCAATCCGCAAAATTTCTGTTGCATCTGAAAGTAGAAAGTCGCCCGATTACAACGGTATGCGTACTTTTCCCCTAGACCGCTCTAGTTATGCTTGTCGAGCATCAGAACTGCGAAAATTTTGAGTTTCTCAAGCGTTTTTTACCTCCAAACTGCCATATCTCGCGAACGGATTGACCAATCCGCAAAATTTCTGTTGCATCTGAAAGTAGAAAGTCGCCCGATTACAACGGTATGCGTACTTTTCCCCTAGAACGTTCTAGTTATGCTTGTCGAGCATCAGAACTGCGAAAGTTTTGAGTTTCTCAAGCGTTTCTTACCTCCAAACTGCCATATCTCGCGAACGGATTGACCAATCCGTAAAATTTCTGTTGCATCTGAAAGTAGAAACTCGCCCGATTACAACGGTATGCGTACTTTTCCCCTAGGCCGTTCTAGTTATTCGTTTCGAGCATCAGAACTGCGAAAATGTTGAGTTTCTCAAGCGTTCCTTACCTACAAAATGCCATATCTCGCGAACGGATTGACCAATCCGCAAAATTTCTGTTGCATCTGAAAGTAGAAAGTCGCCCGATTACAACGGTAGGTGTAGTTTTCCCCTAGGCCGTTCTAGTTATTCGTTTCGAGCATCAGAACTGCGAAAATGTTGAGTTTCTCAAGCGTTTCTTACCTACAAACTGCCATATCTCGCGAACGGATTGACCAATCCGCAAAATTTCTGTTGCATCTGAAAGTAGAATGTCGTCCGATTAGAACGGTATGCGTACTATTCCCCTAGACCGTTCTAGTTATGCTTGTCGAGCATCAGAACTGCGAAAATTTTGAGTTTCTCAAGCGTTTCTTACCTCCAAACTGCCATATCTCGCGAACGGATTGACTAATCAGCAAAATTTCTGTTGCATCTGAAAGTAGAAACTCGCCCGATTACAACGGTATGCGTACTTTTCCCCTAGGCCGTTCTAGTTATTCGTTTCGAGCATCAGAACTGCGAAAATGTTGAGTTTCTCAAGCGTTTCCTACCTACAAACTGCCATATCTCGCGAACGGATTGACCAATCCTCAAAATTTCTGTTGCATCTGAAAGTAGAAATTCGCCCGATTACAACGGTATGCGTACTTTTCCCCTAGACCGTTCTAGTTATGCTTGTCGAGCATCAGAACTGCGAAAATTTTGAGTTTCTCAAGCGTTTCTTACCTCCAAACTGCCATATCTCGCGAACGGATTGAACAATCCTCAAAATTTCTGTTGCATCTGAAAGTAGAAATTCGCCCGATTACAACGGTATGCGTACTTTTCCCCTAGACCGTTCTAGTTATTCGTTTCGAGCATCAGAACTGCGAAAATGTTGAGTTTCTCAAGCGTTTCTTACCTCCAAACTGCCATATCTCGCGAACGGATTGACCAATCCGCAAAATTTCTGTTGCATCTGAAAGTAGAAACTCGCCCAATTACAACGGTATGCGTACTTTTCCCCTAGGCCGTTCTAGTTATTCGTTTCGAGCATCAGAACTGCGAAAATTTTGAGTTTCTCAAGCGTTTCTTACCTCCAAACTGCCATATCTCGCGAACGGATTGACCAATCCGCAAAATTTCTGTTGCATCTGAAAGTAGAAACTCGCCCAATTACAACGGTATGCGTACTTTTCCCCTAGGCCGTACTGGTTATTCGTTTCGAGCATCAGAACTGTGAAAATTTTGAGTTTCTCAACCGTTTCTTACCTCCAAACTGCCATATCTCGCGAACGGATTGACCAATCCGCAAAATTTCTGTTGCATCTGAAAGTAGAAACTCGCCCGATTACAACGGTAGGTGTAGTTTTCCCCTAGGCCGTTCTAGTTATTCGTTTCGAGCATCAGAACTGCGAAAATGTTGAGTTTCTCAAGCGTTTCTTACCTACAAACTGCCATATCTCGCGAACGGATTGACCAATCCGCAAAATTTCTGTTGCATCTGAAAGTAGAAATTCGCCCAATTACAAGGGTATGCGCACTTTTCCCCTAGTCGGTTCTAGTTACTCGTTTCGAGCATCAGAACTGCGAAAATTTTGAGTTTCTCAAGCGTTTCTTACCTCCAAACTGCCATATCTCGCGAACGGATTGACCAATCCGCAAAATTTCTGTTGCATCTGAAAGTAGAAACTCGCCCAATTACAACGGTATGCGTACTTTTCCCCTAGGCCGTACTGGTTATTCGTTTCGAGCATCAGAACTGTGAAAATTTTGAGTTTCTCAACCGTTTCTTACCTCCAAACTGCCATATCTCGCGAACGGATTGACCAATCCGCAAAATTTCTGTTGCATCTGAAAGTAGAATGTCGTCCGATTAGAACGGTATGCGTACTATTCCCCTAGACCGTTCTAGTTATGCTTGTCGAGCATCAGAACTGCGAAAATTTTGAGTTTCTCAAGCGTTTCTTACCTCCAAACTGCCATATCTCGCGAACGGATTGACTAATCAGCAAAATTTCTGTTGCATCTGAAAGTAGAAACTCGCCCGATTACAACGGTATGCGTACTTTTCCCCTAGGCCGTTCTAGTTATTCGTTTCGAGCATCAGAACTGCGAAAATGTTGAGTTTCTCAAGCGTTTCTTACCTACAAACTGCCATATCTCGCGAACGGATTGACCAATCCTCAAAATTTCTGTTGCATCTGAAAGTAGAAATTCGCCCGATTACAACGGTATGCGTACTTTTCCCCTAGACCGTTCTAGTTATGCTTGTCGAGCATCAGAACTGCGAAAATTTTGAGTTTCTCAAGCGTTTCTTACCTCCAAACTGCCATATCTCGCGAACGGATTGACCAATCCTCAAAATTTCTGTTGCATCTGAAAGTAGAAATTCGCCCGATTACAACGGTATGCGTACTTTTCCCCTAGACCGTTCTAGTTATGCTTGTCGAGCATCAGAACTGCGAAAATTTTGAGTTTCTCAAGCGTTTCTTACCTCCAAACTGCCATATCTCGCGAACGGATTGACCAATCCTCAAAATTTCTGTTGCATCTGAAAGTAGAAATTCGCCCGATTACAACGGTATGCGTACTTTTCCCCTAGACCGTTCTAGTTATGCTTGTCGAGCATCAGAACTGCGAAAATTTTGAGTTTCTCAAGCGTTTCTTACCTCCAAACTGCCATATCTCGCGAACGGATTGACCAATCCGCAAAATTTCTGTTGCATCTGAAAGTAGAAACTCGCCCGATTACAACGGTAGATGTAGTTTTCCCCTAGGCCGTTCTAGTTATTCGTTTCGAGCATCAGAACTGCGAAAATGTTGAGTTTCTCAAGCGTTTCTTACCTACAAACTGCCATATCTCGCGAACGGATTGACCAATCCGCAAAATTTCTGTTGCATCTGAAAGTAGAAATTCGCCCAATTACAAGGGTATGCACACTTTTCCCCTAGTCGGTTCTAGTTACTCGTTTCGAGCATCAGAACTGCGAAAATTTTGAGCTTCTCAAGCGTTTCTTACCTCCAAACTGCCATATCTCGCGAACGGATTGACCAATCCGCAAAATTTCTGTTGCATCTGAAAGTAGAAACTCGCCCAATTACAACGGTATGCGTACTTTTCCCCTAGGCCGTACTGGTTATTCGTTTCGAGCATCAGAACTGTGAAAATTTTGAGTTTCTCAAGCGTTTCTTACCTCCAAACTGCCATATCTCGCGAACGGATTGACAAATCCGCAAAATTTCTGTTGCATCTGAAAGTAGAAACTCGCCCGATTACAACGTTATGCGTACTTTTCCCCTAGTCCGTTCTAGTTATTCGTTTCGAGCATCAGAACTGCGAAAATTTTGAGTTTCTCAAGCGTTTCTTACCTCCAAACTGCCATATCTCGCGAACGGATTGACGAATCCGCAAAATTTCTGTTGCATCTGAAAGTAGAAAGTCGCCCGATTACAACGGTAGGTGTAGTTTTCCCCTAGGCCGTTCTAGTTATTCGTTTCGAGCATCAGAACTGCGAAAATGTTGAGTTTCTCAAGCGTTTCTTACCTACAAACTGCCATATCTCGCGAACGGATTGACCAATCCGCAAAATTTCTGTTGCATCTGAAAGTAGAAATTCGCCCAATTACAAGGGTATGCACACTTTTCCCCTAGTCGGTTCTAGTTACTCGTTTCGAGCATCAGAACTGCGAAAATTTTGAGCTTCTCAAGCGTTTCTTACCTCCAAACTGCCATATCTCGCGAACGGATTGACCAATCCGCAAAATTTCTGTTGCATCTGAAAGTAGAAACTCGCCCAATTACAACGGTATGCGTACTTTTCCCCTAGGCCGTACTGGTTATTCGTTTCGAGCATCAGAACTGTGAAAATTTTGAGTTTCTCAACCGTTTCTTACCTCCAAACTGCCATATCTCGCGAACGGATTGACCAATCCGCAAAATTTCTGTTGCATCTGAAAGTAGAAACTCGCCCAATTACAACGGTATGCGTACTTTTCCCCTAGGCCGTTCTAGTTATTCGTTTCGAGCATCAGAACTGCGAAAATTTTGAGTTTCTCAAGCGTTTCTTACCTCCAAACTGCCATATCTCGCGAACGGATTGACAAATCCGCAAAATTTCTGTTGCATCTGAAAGTAGAAACTCGCCCTATTACAACGTTATGCGTACTTTTCCCCTAGTCCGTTCTAGTTATTCGTTTCGAGCATCAGAACTGCGAAAATTTTGAGTTTCTCAAGCGTTTCTTACCTCCAAACTGCCATATCTCGCGAACGGATTGACGAATCCGCAAAATTTCTGTTGCATCTGAAAGTAGAAACTCGCCCGATTACAACGGTATGCGTACTTTTCCCCTAGTCCGTTCTAGTTATTCGTTTCGAGCATCAGAACTGCGAAAATTTTGAGTTTTTCAAGCGTTTCTTACTTCCAAATTGCCATACCTCGCGAACGGATTGAGCAATCCGCAAAATTTCTGTTGCATCTGAAGGTAGAAACTCGCCCGTTTACAACGGTATGCGTACTTTTCCCCTAGGCCGTTCTAGTTATGCTTGTCGAGCATCAGAACTGCGAAAATGTTGAGTTTCTCAAGCGTTTCTTACCTACAAACTGCCATATCTCGCGAACGGATTGACCAATCCGCAAAATTTCTGTTGCATCTGAAAGTAGAAATTCGCCCAATTACAAGGGTATGCGCACTTTTCCCCTAGTCGGTTCTAGTTACTCGTTTCGAGCATCAGAACTGCGAAAATTTTGAGTTTCTCAAGCGTTTCTTACCTCCAAACTGCCATATCTCGCGAACGGATTGACCAATCCGCAAAATTTCTGTTGCATCTGAAAGTAGAAACTCGCCCAATTACAACGGTATGCGTACTTTTCCCCTAGGCCGTACTGGTTATTCGTTTCGAGCATCAGAACTGTGAAAATTTTGAGTTTCTCAACCGTTTCTTACCTCCAAACTGCCATATCTCGCGAACGGATTGACCAATCCGCAAAATTTCTGTTGCATCTGAAAGTAGAATGTCGTCCGATTAGAACGGTATGCGTACTATTCCCCTAGACCGTTCTAGTTATACTTGTCGAGCATCAGAACTGCGAAAATTTTGAGTTTCTCAAGCGTTTCTTACCTCCAAACTGCCATATCTCGCGAACGGATTGACTAATCAGCAAAATTTCTGTTGCATCTGAAAGTAGAAACTCGCCCGATTACAACGGTATGCGTACTTTTCCCCTAGGCCGTTCTAGTTATTCGTTTCGAGCATCAGAACTGCGAAAATGTTGAGTTTCTCAAGCGTTTCTTACCTACAAACTGCCATATCTCGCGAACGGATTGACCAATCCTCAAAATTTCTGTTGCATCTGAAAGTAGAAATTCGCCCGATTACAACGGTATGCGTACTTTTCCCCTAGACCGTTCTAGTTATGCTTGTCGAGCATCAGAACTGCGAAAATTTTGAGTTTCTCAAGCGTTTCTTACCTCCAAACTGCCATATCTCGCGAACGGATTGACCAATCCTCAAAATTTCTGTTGCATCTGAAAGTAGAAATTCGCCCGATTACAACGGTATGCGTACTTTTCCCCTAGACCGTTCTAGTTATGCTTGTCGAGCATCAGAACTGCGAAAATTTTGAGTTTCTCAAGCGTTTCTTACCTCCAAACTGCCATATCTCGCGAACGGATTGACCAATCCTCAAAATTTCTGTTGCATCTGAAAGTAGAAATTCGCCCGATTACAACGGTATGCGTACTTTTCCCCTAGACCGTTCTAGTTATGCTTGTCGAGCATCAGAACTGCGAAAATTTTGAGTTTCTCAAGCGTTTCTTACCTCCAAACTGCCATATCTCGCGAACGGATTGACCAATCCGCAAAATTTCTGTTGCATCTGAAAGTAGAAACTCGCCCGATTACAACGGTAGATGTAGTTTTTCCCTAGGCCGTTCTAGTTATTCGTTTCGAGCATCAGAACTGCGAAAATTTTGAGTTTCTCAACCGTTTCTTACCTCCAAACTGCCATATCTCGCGAACGGATTGACCAATCCGCAAAATTTCTGTTGCATCTGAAAGTAGAAAGTCGCCCGATTACAACGGAATGCGTACTTTTCCCCTAGAACGTTCTAGTTATGCTTGTCGAGCATCAGAACTGCGAAAGTTTTGAGTTTCTCAAGCGTTTCTTACCTCCAAACTGCCATATCTCGCGAACGGATTGACCAATCCGTAAAATTTCTGTTGCATCTGAAAGTAGAAACTCGCCCGATTACAACGGTATGCGTACTTTTCCCCTAGGCCGTTCTAGTTATTCGTTTCGAGCATCAGAACTGCGAAAATGTTGAGTTTCTCAAGCGTTCCTTACCTACAAAATGCCATATCTCGCGAACGGATTGACCAATCCGCAAAATTTCTGTTGCATCTGAAAGTAGAAAGTCGCCCGATTACAACGGTAGGTGTAGTTTTCCCCTAGGCCGTTCTAGTTATTCGTTTCGAGCATCAGAACTGCGAAAATGTTGAGTTTCTCAAGCGTTTCTTACCTACAAACTGCCATATCTCGCGAACGGATTGACCAATCCGCAAAATTTCTGTTGCATCTGAAAGTAGAATGTCGTCCGATTAGAACGGTATGCGTACTATTCCCCTAGACCGTTCTAGTTATGCTTGTCGAGCATCAGAACTGCGAAAATTTTGAGTTTCTCAAGCGTTTCTTACCTCCAAACTGCCATATCTCGCGAACGGATTGACTAATCAGCAAAATTTCTGTTGCATCTGAAAGTAGAAACTCGCCCGATTACAACGGTATGCGTACTTTTCCCCTAGGCCGTTCTAGTTATTCGTTTCGAGCATCAGAACTGCGAAAATGTTGAGTTTCTCAAGCGTTTCTTACCTACAAACTGCCATATCTCGCGAACGGATTGACCAATCCTCAAAATTTCTGTTGCATCTGAAAGTAGAAATTCGCCCGATTACAACGGTATGCGTACTTTTCCCCTAGACCGTTCTAGTTATGCTTGTCGAGCATCAGAACTGCGAAAATTTTGAGTTTCTCAAGCGTTTCTTACCTCCAAACTGCCATATCTCGCGAACGGATTGAACAATCCTCAAAATTTCTGTTGCATCTGAAAGTAGAAATTCGCCCGATTACAACGGTATGCGTACTTTTCCCCTAGACCGTTCTAGTTATTCGTTTCGAGCATCAGAACTGCGAAAATGTTGAGTTTCTCAAGCGTTTCTTACCTCCAAACTGCCATATCTCGCGAACGGATTGACCAATCCGCAAAATTTCTGTTGCATCTGAAAGTAGAAACTCGCCCAATTACAACGGTATGCGTACTTTTCCCCTAGGCCGTTCTAGTTATTCGTTTCGAGCATCAGAACTGCGAAAATTTTGAGTTTCTCAAGCGTTTCTTACCTCCAAACTGCCATATCTCGCGAACGGATTGACCAATCCGCAAAATTTCTGTTGCATCTGAAAGTAGAAACTCGCCCAATTACAACGGTATGCGTACTTTTCCCCTAGGCCGTACTGGTTATTCGTTTCGAGCATCAGAACTGTGAAAATTTTGAGTTTCTCAACCGTTTCTTACCTCCAAACTGCCATATCTCGCGAACGGATTGACCAATCCGCAAAATTTCTGTTGCATCTGAAAGTAGAAGCTCGCCCGATTACAACGGTAGGTGTAGTTTTCCCCTAGGCCGTTCTAGTTATTCGTTTCGAGCATCAGAACTGCGAAAATGTTGAGTTTCTCAAGCGTTTCTTACCTACAAACTGCCATATCTCGCGAACGGATTGACCAATCCGCAAAATTTCTGTTGCATCTGAAAGTAGAAATTCGCCCAATTACAAGGGTATGCGCACTTTTCCCCTAGTCGGTTCTAGTTACTCGTTTCGAGCATCAGAACTGCGAAAATTTTGAGTTTCTCAAGCGTTTCTTACCTCCAAACTGCCATATCTCGCGAACGGATTGACCAATCCGCAAAATTTCTGTTGCATCTGAAAGTAGAAACTCGCCCAATTACAACGGTATGCGTTCTTTTCCCCTAGGCCGTACTGGTTATTCGTTTCGAGCATCAGAACTGTGAAAATTTTGAGTTTCTCAACCGTTTCTTACCTCCAAACTGCCATATCTCGCGAACGGATTGACCAATCCGCAAAATTTCTGTTGCATCTGAAAGTAGAATGTCGTCCGATTAGAACGGTATGCGTACTATTCCCCTAGACCGTTCTAGTTATGCTTGTCGAGCATCAGAACTGCGAAAATTTTGAGTTTCTCAAGCGTTTCTTACCTCCAAACTGCCATATCTCGCGAACGGATTGACTAATCAGCAAAATTTCTGTTGCATCTGAAAGTAGAAACTCGCCCGATTACAACGGTATGCGTACTTTTCCCCTAGGCCGTTCTAGTTATTCGTTTCGAGCATCAGAACTGCGAAAATGTTGAGTTTCTCAAGCGTTTCTTACCTACAAACTGCCATATCTCGCGAACGGATTGACCAATCCTCAAAATTTCTGTTGCATCTGAAAGTAGAAATTCGCCCGATTACAACGGTATGCGTACTTTTCCCCTAGACCGTTCTAGTTATGCTTGTCGAGCATCAGAACTGCGAAAATTTTGAGTTTCTCAAGCGTTTCTTACCTCCAAACTGCCATATCTCGCGAACGGATTGACCAATCCTCAAAATTTCTGTTGCATCTGAAAGTAGAAATTCGCCCGATTACAACGGTATGCGTACTTTTCCCCTAGACCGTTCTAGTTATGCTTGTCGAGCATCAGAACTGCGAAAATTTTGAGTTTCTCAAGCGTTTCTTACCTCCAAACTGCCATATCTCGCGAACGGATTGACCAATCCTCAAAATTTCTGTTGCATCTGAAAGTAGAAATTCGCCCGATTACAACGGTATGCGTACTTTTCCCCTAGACCGTTCTAGTTATGCTTGTCGAGCATCAGAACTGCGAAAATTTTGAGTTTCTCAAGCGTTTCTTACCTCCAAACTGCCATATCTCGCGAACGGATTGACCAATCCGCAAAATTTCTGTTGCATCTGAAAGTAGAAACTCGCCCGATTACAACGGTAGATGTAGTTTTTCCCTAGGCCGTTCTAGTTATTCGTTTCGAGCATCAGAACTGCGAAAATGTTGAGTTTCTCAAGCGTTCCTTACCTACAAAATGCCATATCTCGCGAACGGATTGACCAATCCGCAAAATTTCTGTTGCATCTGAAAGTAGAAAGTCGCCCGATTACAACGGTAGGTGTAGTTTTCCCCTAGGCCGTTCTAGTTATTCGTTTCGAGCATCAGAACTGCGAAAATGTTGAGTTTCTCAAGCGTTTCTTACCTACAAACTGCCATATCTCGCGAACGGATTGACCAATCCGCAAAATTTCTGTTGCATCTGAAAGTAGAAATTCGCCCAATTACAAGGGTATGCACACTTTTCCCCTAGTCGGTTCTAGTTACTCGTTTCGAGCATCAGAACTGCGAAAATTTTGAGCTTCTCAAGCGTTTCTTACCTCCAAACTGCCATATCTCGCGAACGGATTGACCAATCCGCAAAATTTCTGTTGCATCTGAAAGTAGAAACTCGCCCAATTACAACGGTATGCGTACTTTTCCCCTAGGCCGTACTGGTTATTCGTTTCGAGCATCAGAACTGTGAAAATTTTGAGTTTCTCAACCGTTTCTTACCTCCAAACTGCCATATCTCGCGAACGGATTGACCAATCCGCAAAATTTCTGTTGCATCTGAAAGTAGAAACTCGCCCAATTACAACGGTATGCGTACTTTTCCCCTAGGCCGTTCTAGTTATTCGTTTCGAGCATCAGAACTGCGAAAATTTTGAGTTTCTCAAGCGTTTCTTACCTCCAAACTGCCATATCTCGCGAACGGATTGACAAATCCGCAAAATTTCTGTTGCATCTGAAAGTAGAAACTCGCCCGATTACAACGTTATGCGTACTTTTCCCCTAGTCCGTTCTAGTTATTCGTTTCGAGCATCAGAACTGCGAAAATTTTGAGTTTCTCAAGCGTTTCTTACCTCCAAACTGCCATATCTCGCGAACGGATTGACGAATCCGCAAAATTTCTGTTGCATCTGAAAGTAGAAACTCGCCCGATTACAACGGTATGCGTACTTTTCCCCTAGTCCGTTCTAGTTATTCGTTTCGAGCATCAGAACTGCGAAAATTTTGAGTTTTTCAAGCGTTTCTTACTTCCAAATTGCCATACCTCGCGAACGGATTGAGCAATCCGCAAAATTTCTGTTGCATCTGAAGGTAGAAACTCGCCCGTTTACAACGGTATGCGTACTTTTCCCCTAGGCCGTACTGGTTATTCGTTTCGAGCATCAGAACTGTGAAAATTTTGAGTTTCTCAACCGTTTCTTACCTCCAAACTGCCATATCTCGCGAACGGATTGACCAATCCGCAAAATTTCTGTTGCATCTGAAAGTAGAATGTCGTCCGATTAGAACGGTATGCGTACTATTCCCCTAGACCGTTCTAGTTATGCTTGTCGAGCATCAGAACTGCGAAAATTTTGAGTTTCTCAAGCGTTTCTTACCTCCAAACTGCCATATCTCGCGAACGGATTGACTAATCAGCAAAATTTCTGTTGCATCTGAAAGTAGAAACTCGCCCGATTACAACGGTATGCGTACTTTTCCCCTAGGCCGTTCTAGTTATTCGTTTCGAGCATCAGAACTGCGAAAATGTTGAGTTTCTCAAGCGTTTCTTACCTACAAACTGCCATATCTCGCGAACGGATTGACCAATCCTCAAAATTTCTGTTGCATCTGAAAGTAGAAATTCGCCCGATTACAACGGTATGCGTACTTTTCCCCTAGACCGTTCTAGTTATGCTTGTCGAGCATCAGAACTGCGAAAATTTTGAGTTTCTCAAGCGTTTCTTACCTCCAAACTGCCATATCTCGCGAACGGATTGACCAATCCTCAAAATTTCTGTTGCATCTGAAAGTAGAAATTCGCCCGATTACAACGGTATGCGTACTTTTCCCCTAGACCGTTCTAGTTATGCTTGTCGAGCATCAGAACTGCGAAAATTTTGAGTTTCTCAAGCGTTTCTTACCTCCAAACTGCCATATCTCGCGAACGGATTGACCAATCCTCAAAATTTCTGTTGCATCTGAAAGTAGAAATTCGCCCGATTACAACGGTATGCGTACTTTTCCCCTAGACCGTTCTAGTTATGCTTGTCGAGCATCAGAACTGCGAAAATTTTGAGTTTCTCAAGCGTTTCTTACCTCCAAACTGCCATATCTCGCGAACGGATTGACCAATCCGCAAAATTTCTGTTGCATCTGAAAGTAGAAACTCGCCCGATTACAACGGTAGATGTAGTTTTTCCCTAGGCCGTTCTAGTTATTCGTTTCGAGCATCAGAACTGCGAAAATTTTGAGTTTCTCAACCGTTTCTTACCTCCAAACTGCCATATCTCGCGAACGGATTGACCAATCCGCAAAATTTCTGTTGCATCTGAAAGTAGAAAGTCGCCCGATTACAACGGTATGCGTACTTTTCCCCTAGACCGCTCTAGTTATGCTTGTCGAGCATCAGAACTGCGAAAATTTTGAGTTTCTCAAGCGTTTTTTACCTCCAAACTGCCATATCTCGCGAACGGATTGACCAATCCGCAAAATTTCTGTTGCATCTGAAAGTAGAAAGTCGCCCGATTACAACGGTATGCGTACTTTTCCCCTAGAACGTTCTAGTTATGCTTGTCGAGCATCAGAACTGCGAAAGTTTTGAGTTTCTCAAGCGTTTCTTACCTCCAAACTGCCATATCTCGCGAACGGATTGACCAATCCGTAAAATTTCTGTTGCATCTGAAAGTAGAAACTCGCCCGATTACAACGGTATGCGTACTTTTCCCCTAGGCCGTTCTAGTTATTCGTTTCGAGCATCAGAACTGCGAAAATGTTGAGTTTCTCAAGCGTTCCTTACCTACAAAATGCCATATCTCGCGAACGGATTGACCAATCCGCAAAATTTCTGTTGCATCTGAAAGTAGAAAGTCGCCCGATTACAACGGTAGGTGTAGTTTTCCCCTAGGCCGTTCTAGTTATTCGTTTCGAGCATCAGAACTGCCAAAATGTTGAGTTTCTCAAGCGTTTCTTACCTACAAACTGCCATATCTCGCGAACGGATTGACCAATCCGCAAAATTTCTGTTGCATCTGAAAGTAGAATGTCGTCCGATTAGAACGGTATGCGTACTATTCCCCTAGACCGTTCTAGTTATGCTTGTCGAGCATCAGAACTGCGAAAATTTTGAGTTTCTCAAGCGTTTCTTACCTCCAAACTGCCATATCTCGCGAACGGATTGACTAATCAGCAAAATTTCTGTTGCATCTGAAAGTAGAAACTCGCCCGATTACAACGGTATGCGTACTTTTCCCCTAGGCCGTTCTAGTTATTCGTTTCGAGCATCAGAACTGCGAAAATGTTGAGTTTCTCAAGCGTTTCTTACCTACAAACTGCCATATCTCGCGAACGGATTGACCAATCCTCAAAATTTCTGTTGCATCTGAAAGTAGAAATTCGCCCGATTACAACGGTATGCGTACTTTTCCCCTAGACCGTTCTAGTTATGCTTGTCGAGCATCAGAACTGCGAAAATTTTGAGTTTCTCAAGCGTTTCTTACCTCCAAACTGCCATATCTCGCGAACGGATTGAAAAATCCTCAAAATTTCTGTTGCATCTGAAAGTAGAAATTCGCCCGATTACAACGGTATGCGTACTTTTCCCCTAGACCGTTCTAGTTATTCGTTTCGAGCATCAGAACTGCGAAAATGTTGAGTTTCTCAAGCGTTTCTTACCTCCAAACTGCCATATCTCGCGAACGGATTGACCAATCCGCAAAATTTCTGTTGCATCTGAAAGTAGAAACTCGCCCAATTACAACGGTATGCGTACTTTTCCCCTAGGCCGTTCTAGTTATTCGTTTCGAGCATCAGAACTGCGAAAATTTTGAGTTTCTCAAGCGTTTCTTACCTCCAAACTGCCATATCTCGCGAACGGATTGACCAATCCGCAAAATTTCTGTTGCATCTGAAAGTAGAAACTCGCCCAATTACAACGGTATGCGTACTTTTCCCCTAGGCCGTACTGGTTATTCGTTTCGAGCATCAGAACTGTGAAAATTTTGAGTTTCTCAAGCGTTTCTTACCTCCAAACTGCCATATCTCGCGAACGGATTGACCAATCCGCAAAATTTCTGTTGCATCTGAAAGTAGAAATTCGCCCAATTACAAGGGTATGCGCACTTTTCCCCTAGTCGGTTCTAGTTACTCGTTTCGAGCATCAGAACTGCGAAAATTTTGAGTTTCTCAAGCGTTTCTTACCTCCAAGCTGCCATATCTCGCGAACGGATTGACCAATCCGCAAAATTTCTGTTGCATCTGAAAGTAGAAACTCGCCCAATTACAACGGTATGCGTACTTTTCCCCTAGGCCGTACTGGTTATTCGTTTCGAGCATCAGAACTGTGAAAATTTTTAGTTTCTCAACCGTTTCTTACCTCCAAACTGCCATATCTCGCGAACGGATTGACCAATCCGCAAAATTTCTGTTGCATCTGAAAGTAGAATGTCGTCCGATTAGAACGGTATGCGTACTATTCCCCTAGACCGTTCTAGTTATGCTTGTCGAGCATCAGAACTGCGAAAATTTTGAGTTTCTCAAGCGTTTCTTACCTCCAAACTGCCATATCTCGCGAACGGATTGACTAATCAGCAAAATTTCTGTTGCATCTGAAAGTAGAAACTCGCCCGATTACAACGGTATGCGTACTTTTCCCCTAGGCCGTTCTAGTTATTCGTTTCGAGCATCAGAACTGCGAAAATGTTGAGTTTCTCAAGCGTTTCTTACCTACAAACTGCCATATCTCGCGAACGGATTGACCAATCCTCAAAATTTCTGTTGCATCTGAAAGTAGAAATTCGCCCGATTACAACGGTATGCGTACTTTTCCCCTAGACCGTTCTAGTTATGCTTGTCGAGCATCAGAACTGCGAAAATTTTGAGTTTCTCAAGCGTTTCTTACCTCCAAACTGCCATATCTCGCGAACGGATTGACCAATCCTCAAAATTTCTGTTGCATCTGAAAGTAGAAATTCGCCCGATTACAACGGTATGCGTACTTTTCCCCTAGACCGTTCTAGTTATGCTTGTCGAGCATCAGAACTGCGAAAATTTTGAGTTTCTCAAGCGTTTCTTACCTCCAAACTGCCATATCTCGCGAACGGATTGACCAATCCTCAAAATTTCTGTTGCATCTGAAAGTAGAAATTCGCCCGATTACAACGGTATGCGTACTTTTCCCCTAGACCGTTCTAGTTATGCTTGTCGAGCATCAGAACTGCGAAAATTTTGAGTTTCTCAAGCGTTTCTTACCTCCAAACTGCCATATCTCGCGAACGGATTGACCAATCCGCAAAATTTCTGTTGCATCTGAAAGTAGAAACTCGCCCGATTACAACGGTAGATGTAGTTTTTCCCTAGGCCGTTCTAGTTATTCGTTTCGAGCATCAGAACTGCGAAAATTTTGAGTTTCTCAACCGTTTCTTACCTCCAAACTGCCATATCTCGCGAACGGATTGACCAATCCGCAAAATTTCTGTTGCATCTGAAAGTAGAAAGTCGCCCGATTACAACGGTATGCGTACTTTTCCCCTAGACCGCTCTAGTTATGCTTGTCGAGCATCAGAACTGCGAAAATTTTGAGTTTCTCAAACGTTTTTTACCTCCAAACTGCCATATCTCGCGAACGGATTGACCAATCCGCAAAATTTCTGTTGCATCTGAAAGTAGAAAGTCGCCCGATTACAACGGTATGCGTACTTTTCCCCTAGAACGTTCTAGTTATGCTTGTCGAGCATCAGAACTGCGAAAATTTTGAGTTTCTCAAGCGTTTCTTACCTCCAAACTGCCATATCTCGCGAACGGATTGACCAATCCGTAAAATTTCTGTTGCATCTGAAAGTAGAAACTCGCCCGATTACAACGGTATGCGTACTTTTCCCCTAGGCCGTTCTAGTTATTCGTTTCGAGCATCAGAACTGCGAAAATGTTGAGTTTCTCAAGCGTTCCTTACCTACAAAATGCCATATCTCGCGAACGGATTGACCAATCCGCAAAATTTCTGTTGCATCTGAAAGTAGAAAGTCGCCCGATTACAACGGTAGGTGTAGTTTTCCCCTAGGCCGTTCTAGTTATTCGTTTCGAGCATCAGAACTGCGAAAATGTTGAGTTTCTCAAGCGTTTCTTACCTACAAACTGCCATATCTCGCGAACGGATTGACCAATCCGCAAAATTTCTGTTGCATCTGAAAGTAGAAATTCGCCCAATTACAAGGGTATGCACACTTTTCCCCTAGTCGGTTCTAGTTACTCGTTTCGAGCATCAGAACTGCGAAAATTTTGAGCTTCTCAAGCGTTTCTTACCTCCAAACTGCCATATCTCGCGAACGGATTGACCAATCCGCAAAATTTCTGTTGCATCTGAAAGTAGAAACTCGCCCAATTACAACGGTATGCGTACTTTTCCCCTAGGCCGTACTGGTTATTCGTTTCGAGCATCAGAACTGTGAAAATTTTGAGTTTCTCAACCGTTTCTTACCTCCAAACTGCCATATCTCGCGAACGGATTGACCAATCCGCAAAATTTCTGTTGCATCTGAAAGTAGAAACTCGCCCAATTACAACGGTATGCGTACTTTTCCCCTAGGCCGTTCTAGTTATTCGTTTCGAGCATCAGAACTGCGAAAATTTTGAGTTTCTCAAGCGTTTCTTACCTCCAAACTGCCATATCTCGCGAACGGATTGACAAATCCGCAAAATTTCTGTTGCATCTGAAAGTAGAAACTCGCCCGATTACAACGTTATGCGTACTTTTCCCCTAGTCCGTTCTAGTTATTCGTTTCGAGCATCAGAACTGCGAAAATTTTGAGTTTCTCAAGCGTTTCTTACCTCCAAACTGCCATATCTCGCGAACGGATTGACGAATCCGCAAAATTTCTGTTGCATCTGAAAGTAGAAACTCGCCCGATTACAACGGTATGCGTACTTTTCCCCTAGTCCGTTCTAGTTATTCGTTTCGAGCATCAGAACTGCGAAAATTTTGAGTTTTTCAAGCGTTTCTTACTTCCAAATTGCCATACCTCGCGAACGGATTGAGCAATCCGCAAAATTTCTGTTGCATCTGAAGGTAGAAACTCGCCCGTTTACAACGGTATGCGTACTTTTCCCCTAGGCCGTTCTAGTTATGCTTGTCGAGCATCAGAACTGCGAAAATGTTGAGTTTCTCAAGCGTTTCTTACCTACAAACTGCCATATCTCGCGAACGGATTGACCAATCCGCAAAATTTCTGTTGCATCTGAAAGTAGAAATTCGCCCAATTACAAGGGTATGCGCACTTTTCCCCTAGTCGGTTCTAGTTACTCGTTTCGAGCATCAGAACTGCGAAAATTTTGAGTTTCTCAAGCGTTTCTTACCTCCAAACTGCCATATCTCGCGAACGGATTGACCAATCCGCAAAATTTCTGTTGCATCTGAAAGTAGAAACTCGCCCAATTACAACGGTATGCGTACTTTTCCCCTAGGCCGTACTGGTTATTCGTTTCGAGCATCAGAACTGTGAAAATTTTGAGTTTCTCAACCGTTTCTTACCTCCAAACTGCCATATCTCGCGAACGGATTGACCAATCCGCAAAATTTCTGTTGCATCTGAAAGTAGAATGTCGTCCGATTAGAACGGTATGCGTACTATTCCCCTAGACCGTTCTAGTTATGCTTGTCGAGCATCAGAACTGCGAAAATTTTGAGTTTCTCAAGCGTTTCTTACCTCCAAACTGCCATATCTCGCGAACGGATTGACTAATCAGCAAAATTTCTGTTGCATCTGAAAGTAGAAACTCGCCCGATTACAACGGTATGCGTACTTTTCCCCTAGGCCGTTCTAGTTATTCGTTTCGAGCATCAGAACTGCGAAAATTTTGAGTTTCTCAAGCGTTTCTTACCTCCAAACTGCCATATCTCGCGAACGGATTGACAAATCCGCAAAATTTCTGTTGCATCTGAAAGTAGAAACTCGCCCGATTACAACGTTATGCGTACTTTTCCCCTAGTCCGTTCTAGTTATTCGTTTCGAGCATCAGAACTGCGAAAATTTTGAGTTTCTCAAGCGTTTCTTACCTCCAAACTGCCATATCTCGCGAACGGATTGACGAATCCGCAAAATTTCTGTTGCATCTGAAAGTAGAAACTCGCCCGATTACAACGGTATGCGTACTTTTCCCCTAGTCCGTTCTAGTTATTCGTTTCGAGCATCAGAACTGCGAAAATTTTGAGTTTTTCAAGCGTTTCTTACTTCCAAATTGCCATACCTCGCGAACGGATTGAGCAATCCGCAAAATTTCTGTTGCATCTGAAGGTAGAAACTCGCCCGTTTACAACGGTATGCGTACTTTTCCCCTAGGCCGTTCTAGTTATGCTTGTCGAGCATCAGAACTGCGAAAATTTTGAGTTTCTCAAGCGTTTCTTACCTCCAAACTGCCATATCTCGCGAACGGATTGACCAATCCGCAAAATTTCTGTTGCATCTGAAAGTAGAATGTCGTCCGATTACAACGGTATGCGTACTTTTCCCCTAGACCGGTCTAGTTATGCTTGTCGAGCATCAGAACTGCGAAAATTTTGAGTTTCTCAAGCGTTTCTTACCTCCAAACTGCCATATCTCGCGAACGGATTGACCAATCCGCAAAATTTCTGTTGCATCTGAAAGTAGAATGTTGTCCGATTACAACGGTATGCGTACTTTTCCCCTAGTCCGTTCTAGTTATTCGTTTCGAGCATCAGAACTGCGAAAATTTTGAGTTTTTCAAGCGTTTCTTACTTCCAAATTGCCATACCTCGCGAACGGATTGAGCAATCCGCAAAATTTCTGTTGCATCTGAAGGTAGAAACTCGCCCGTTTACAACGGTATGCGTACTTTTCCCCTAGGCCGTTCTAGTTATGCTTGTCGAGCATCAGAACTGCGAAAATTTTGAGTTTCTCAAGCGTTTCTTACCTAAAACTGCCATATCTCGCGAACGGATTGACCAATCCGCAAAATTTCTGTTGCATCTGAAAGTAGAATGTTGTCCGATTACAACGGTATGCGTACTTTTCCCCTAGTCCGTTCTAGTTATTCGTTTCGAGCATCAGAACTGCGAAAATTTTGAGTTTTTCAAGCGTTTCTTACTTCCAAATTGCCATACCTCGCGAACGGATTGAGCAATCCGCAAAATTTCTGTTGCATCTGAAGGTAGAAACTCGCCCGTTTACAACGGTATGCGTACTTTTCCCCTAGGCCGTTCTAGTTATGCTTGTCGAGCATCAGAACTGCGAAAATTTTGAGTTTCTCAAGCGTTTCTTACCTCCAAACTGCCATATCTCGCGAACGGATTGACCAATCCGCAAAATTTCTGTTGCATCTGAAAGTAGAATGTCGTCCGATTACAACGGTATGCGTACTTTTCCCCTAGACCGGTCTAGTTATGCTTGTCGAGCATCAGAACTGCGAAAATTTTGAGTTTCTCAAGCGTTTCTTACCTCCAAACTGCCATATCTCGCGAACGGATTGACCAATCCGCAAAATTTCTGTTGCATCTGAAAGTAGAAACTCGCCCGATTACAACGGTATGCGTACTTTTCCCCTAGTCCGTTCTAGTTATTCGTTTCGAGCATCAGAACTGCGAAAATTTTGAGTTTTTCAAGCGTTTCTTACTTCCAAATTGCCATACCTCGCGAACGGATTGAGCAATCCGCAAAATTTCTGTTGCATCTGAAGGTAGAAACTCGCCCGTTTACAACGGTATGCGTACTTTTCCCCTAGGCCGTTCTAGTTATGCTTGTCGAGCATCAGAACTGCGAAAATTTTGAGTTTCTCAAGCGTTTCTTACCTAAAACTGCCATATCTCGCGAACGGATTGACCAATCCGCAAAATTTCTGTTGCATCTGAAAGTAGAATGTTGTCCGATTACAACGGTATGCGTACTTTTCCCCTAGACCGGTCTAGTTATGCTTGTCGAGCATCAGAACTGCGAAAATTTTGAGTTTCTCAAGCGTTTCTTACCTCCAAACTGCCATATCTCGCGAACGGATTGACTAATCCGCAAAATTTCTGTTGCATCTGAAAGTAGAAACTCGCCCGATTACAACGGTATGCGTCCTTTTCCCCTAGGCCGTTCTAGTTATTCGTTTCGAGCATCAGAACTGCGAAAATTTTGAGTTTCTCATGCGTTTCTTACCTCCAAACTGCCATATCTCGCGAACGGATTGACGAATCCGCAAAATTTCTGTTGCATCTGAAAGTAGAAACTCGCCCGATTACAACGGTATGCGTACTTTTCCCCTAGGCCGTTCTAGTTATTCGTTTCGAGCATCAGAACTGCGAAAATTTTGAGTTTCTCAAGCGTTTCTTACCTCCAAACTGCCATATCTCGCGAACGGATTGACCAATCCGCAAAATTTCTGTTGCATCTGAAAGTAGAAACTCGCCCAATTACAACGGTATGCGTACTTTTCCCCTAGGCCGTACTGGTTATTCGTTTCGAGCATCAGAACTGTGAAAATTTTGAGTTTCTCAACCGTTTCTTACCTCCAAACTGCCATATCTCGCGAACGGATTGACCAATCCGCAAAATTTCTGTTGCATCTGAAAGTAGAAACTCGCCCGATTACAACGGTAGGTGTAGTTTTCCCCTAGGCCGTTCTAGTTATTCGTTTCGAGCATCAGAACTGCGAAAATGTTGAGTTTCTCAAGCGTTTCTTACCTACAAACTGCCATATCTCGCGAACGGATTGACCAATCCGCAAAATTTCTGTTGCATCTGAAAGTAGAAATTCGCCCAATTACAAGGGTATGCGCACTTTTCCCCTAGTCGGTTCTAGTTACTCGTTTCGAGCATCAGAACTGCGAAAATTTTGAGTTTCTCAAGCGTTTCTTACCTCCAAACTGCCATATCTCGCGAACGGATTGACCAATCCGCAAAATTTCTGTTGCATCTGAAAGTAGAAACTCGCCCAATTACAACGGTATGCGTACTTTTCCCCTAGGCCGTACTGGTTATTCGTTTCGAGCATCAGAACTGTGAAAATTTTGAGTTTCTCAACCGTTTCTTACCTCCAAACTGCCATATCTCGCGAACGGATTGACCAATCCGCAAAATTTCTGTTGCATCTGAAAGTAGAATGTCGTCCGATTAGAACGGTATGCGTACTATTCCCCTAGACCGTTCTAGTTATGCTTGTCGAGCATCAGAACTGCGAAAATTTTGAGTTTCTCAAGCGTTTCTTACCTCCAAACTGCCATATCTCGCGAACGGATTGACTAATCAGCAAAATTTCTGTTGCATCTGAAAGTAGAAACTCGCCCGATTACAACGGTATGCGTACTTTTCCCCTAGGCCGTTCTAGTTATTCGTTTCGAGCATCAGAACTGCGAAAATGTTGAGTTTCTCAAGCGTTTCTTACCTACAAACTGCCATATCTCGCGAACGGATTGACCAATCCTCAAAATTTCTGTTGCATCTGAAAGTAGAAATTCGCCCGATTACAACGGTATGCGTACTTTTCCCCTAGACCGTTCTAGTTATGCTTGTCGAGCATCAGAACTGCGAAAATTTTGAGTTTCTCAAGCGTTTCTTACCTCCAAACTGCCATATCTCGCGAACGGATTGACCAATCCTCAAAATTTCTGTTGCATCTGAAAGTAGAAATTCGCCCGATTACAACGGTATGCGTACTTTTCCCCTAGACCGTTCTAGTTATGCTTGTCGAGCATCAGAACTGCGAAAATTTTGAGTTTCTCAAGCGTTTCCTACCTCCAAACTGCCATATCTCGCGAACGGATTGACCAATCCTCAAAATTTCTGTTGCATCTGAAAGTAGAAATTCGCCCGATTACAACGGTATGCGTACTTTTCCCCTAGACCGTTCTAGTTATGCTTGTCGAGCATCAGAACTGCGAAAATTTTGAGTTTCTCAAGCGTTTCTTACCTCCAAACTGCCATATCTCGCGAACGGATTGACCAATCCGCAAAATTTCTGTTGCATCTGAAAGTAGAAACTCGCCCGATTACAACGGTAGATGTAGTTTTTCCCTAGGCCGTTCTAGTTATTCGTTTCGAGCATCAGAACTGCGAAAATTTTGAGTTTCTCAACCGTTTCTTACCTCCAAACTGCCATATCTCGCGAACGGATTGACCAATCCGCAAAATTTCTGTTGCATCTGAAAGTAGAAAGTCGCCCGATTACAACGGTATGCGTACTTTTCCCCTAGAACGTTCTAGTTATGCTTGTCGAGCATCAGAACTGCGAAAATTTTGAGTTTCTCAAGCGTTTCTTACCTCCAAACTGCCATATCTCGCGAACGGATTGACCAATCCGTAAAATTTCTGTTGCATCTGAAAGTAGAAACTCGCCCGATTACAACGGTATGCGTACTTTTCCCCTAGGCCGTTCTAGTTATTCGTTTCGAGCATCAGAACTGCGAAAATGTTGAGTTTCTCAAGCGTTCCTTACCTACAAAATGCCATATCTCGCGAACGGATTGACCAATCCGCAAAATTTCTGTTGCATCTGAAAGTAGAAAGTCGCCCGATTACAACGGTAGGTGTAGTTTTCCCCTAGGCCGTTCTAGTTATTCGTTTCGAGCATCAGAACTGCGAAAATGTTGAGTTTCTCAAGCGTTTCTTACCTACAAACTGCCATATCTCGCGAACGGATTGACCAATCCGCAAAATTTCTGTTGCATCTGAAAGTAGAAATTCGCCCAATTACAAGGGTATGCACACTTTTCCCCTAGTCGGTTCTAGTTACTCGTTTCGAGCATCAGAACTGCGAAAATTTTGAGCTTCTCAAGCGTTTCTTACCTCCAAACTGCCATATCTCGCGAACGGATTGACCAATCCGCAAAATTTCTGTTGCATCTGAAAGTAGAAACTCGCCCAATTACAACGGTATGCGTACTTTTCCCCTAGGCCGTACTGGTTATTCGTTTCGAGCATCAGAACTGTGAAAATTTTGAGTTTCTCAACCGTTTCTTACCTCCAAACTGCCATATCTCGCGAACGGATTGACCAATCCGCAAAATTTCTGTTGCATCTGAAAGTAGAAACTCGCCCAATTACAACGGTATGCGTACTTTTCCCCTAGGCCGTTCTAGTTATTCGTTTCGAGCATCAGAACTGCGAAAATTTTGAGTTTCTCAAGCGTTTCTTACCTCCAAACTGCCATATCTCGCGAACGGATTGACAAATCCGCAAAATTTCTGTTGCATCTGAAAGTAGAAACTCGCCCGATTACAACGTTATGCGTACTTTTCCCCTAGTCCGTTCTAGTTATTCGTTTCGAGCATCAGAACTGCGAAAATTTTGAGTTTCTCAAGCGTTTCTTACCTCCAAACTGCCATATCTCGCGAACGGATTGACGAATCCGCAAAATTTCTGTTGCATCTGAAAGTAGAAACTCGCCCGATTACAACGGTATGCGTACTTTTCCCCTAGTCCGTTCTAGTTATTCGTTTCGAGCATCAGAACTGCGAAAATTTTGAGTTTTTCAAGCGTTTCTTACTTCCAAATTGCCATACCTCGCGAACGGATTGAGCAATCCGCAAAATTTCTGTTGCATCTGAAGGTAGAAACTCGCCCGTTTACAACGGTATGCGTACTTTTCCCCTAGGCCGTTCTAGTTATGCTTGTCGAGCATCAGAACTGCGAAAATGTTGAGTTTCTCAAGCGTTTCTTACCTACAAACTGCCATATCTCGCGAACGGATTGACCAATCCGCAAAATTTCTGTTGCATCTGAAAGTAGAAATTCGCCCAATTACAAGGGTATGCGCACTTTTCCCCTAGTCGGTTCTAGTTACTCGTTTCGAGCATCAGAACTGCGAAAATTTTGAGTTTCTCAAGCGTTTCTTACCTCCAAACTGCCATATCTCGCGAACGGATTGACCAATCCGCAAAATTTCTGTTGCATCTGAAAGTAGAAACTCGCCCAATTACAACGGTATGCGTACTTTTCCCCTAGGCCGTACTGGTTATTCGTTTCGAGCATCAGAACTGTGAAAATTTTGAGTTTCTCAACCGTTTCTTACCTCCAAACTGCCATATCTCGCGAACGGATTGACCAATCCGCAAAATTTCTGTTGCATCTGAAAGTAGAATGTCGTCCGATTAGAACGGTATGCGTACTATTCCCCTAGACCGTTCTAGTTATGCTTGTCGAGCATCAGAACTGCGAAAATTTTGAGTTTCTCAAGCGTTTCTTACCTCCAAACTGCCATATCTCGCGAACGGATTGACTAATCAGCAAAATTTCTGTTGCATCTGAAAGTAGAAACTCGCCCGATTACAACGGTATGCGTACTTTTCCCCTAGGCCGTTCTAGTTATTCGTTTCGAGCATCAGAACTGCGAAAATTTTGAGTTTCTCAAGCGTTTCTTACCTCCAAACTGCCATATCTCGCGAACGGATTGACAAATCCGCAAAATTTCTGTTGCATCTGAAAGTAGAAACTCGCCCGATTACAACGTTATGCGTACTTTTCCCCTAGTCCGTTCTAGTTATTCGTTTCGAGCATCAGAACTGCGAAAATTTTGAGTTTCTCAAGCGTTTCTTACCTCCAAACTGCCATATCTCGCGAACGGATTGACGAATCCGCAAAATTTCTGTTGCATCTGAAAGTAGAAACTCGCCCGATTACAACGGTATGCGTACTTTTCCCCTAGTCCGTTCTAGTTATTCGTTTCGAGCATCAGAACTGCGAAAATTTTGAGTTTTTCAAGCGTTTCTTACTTCCAAATTGCCATACCTCGCGAACGGATTGAGCAATCCGCAAAATTTCTGTTGCATCTGAAGGTAGAAACTCGCCCGTTTACAACGGTATGCGTACTTTTCCCCTAGGCCGTTCTAGTTATGCTTGTCGAGCATCAGAACTGCGAAAATTTTGAGTTTCTCAAGCGTTTCTTACCTCCAAACTGCCATATCTCGCGAACGGATTGACCAATCCGCAAAATTTCTGTTGCATCTGAAAGTAGAATGTCGTCCGATTACAACGGTATGCGTACTTTTCCCCTAGACCGGTCTAGTTATGCTTGTCGAGCATCAGAACTGCGAAAATTTTGAGTTTCTCAAGCGTTTCTTACCTCCAAACTGCCATATCTCGCGAACGGATTGACCAATCCGCAAAATTTCTGTTGCATCTGAAAGTAGAAACTCGCCCGATTACAACGGTATGCGTACTTTTCCCCTAGTCCGTTCTAGTTATTCGTTTCGAGCATCAGAACTGCGAAAATTTTGAGTTTTTCAAGCGTTTCTTACTTCCAAATTGCCATACCTCGCGAACGGATTGAGCAATCCGCAAAATTTCTGTTGCATCTGAAGGTAGAAACTCGCCCGTTTACAACGGTATGCGTACTTTTCCCCTAGGCCGTTCTAGTTATGCTTGTCGAGCATCAGAACTGCGAAAATTTTGAGTTTCTCAAGCGTTTCTTACCTAAAACTGCCATATCTCGCGAACGGATTGACCAATCCGCAAAATTTCTGTTGCATCTGAAAGTAGAATGTTGTCCGATTACAACGGTATGCGTACTTTTCCCCTAGTCCGTTCTAGTTATTCGTTTCGAGCATCAGAACTGCGAAAATTTTGAGTTTTTCAAGCGTTTCTTACTTCCAAATTGCCATACCTCGCGAACGGATTGAGCAATCCGCAAAATTTCTGTTGCATCTGAAGGTAGAAACTCGCCCGTTTACAACGGTATGCGTACTTTTCCCCTAGGCCGTTCTAGTTATGCTTGTCGAGCATCAGAACTGCGAAAATTTTGAGTTTCTCAAGCGTTTCTTACCTCCAAACTGCCATATCTCGCGAACGGATTGACCAATCCGCAAAATTTCTGTTGCATCTGAAAGTAGAATGTCGTCCGATTACAACGGTATGCGTACTTTTCCCCTAGACCGGTCTAGTTATGCTTGTCGAGCATCAGAACTGCGAAAATTTTGAGTTTCTCAAGCGTTTCTTACCTCCAAACTGCCATATCTCGCGAACGGATTGACCAATCCGCAAAATTTCTGTTGCATCTGAAAGTAGAAACTCGCCCGATTACAACGGTATGCGTACTTTTCCCCTAGTCCGTTCTAGTTATTCGTTTCGAGCATCAGAACTGCGAAAATTTTGAGTTTTTCAAGCGTTTCTTACTTCCAAATTGCCATACCTCGCGAACGGATTGAGCAATCCGCAAAATTTCTGTTGCATCTGAAGGTAGAAACTCGCCCGTTTACAACGGTATGCGTACTTTTCCCCTAGGCCGTTCTAGTTATGCTTGTCGAGCATCAGAACTGCGAAAATTTTGAGTTTCTCAAGCGTTTCTTACCTAAAACTGCCATATCTCGCGAACGGATTGACCAATCCGCAAAATTTCTGTTGCATCTGAAAGTAGAATGTTGTCCGATTACAACGGTATGCGTACTTTTCCCCTAGACCGGTCTAGTTATGCTTGTCGAGCATCAGAACTGCGAAAATTTTGAGTTTCTCAAGCGTTTCTTACCTCCAAACTGCCATATCTCGCGAACGGATTGACTAATCCGCAAAATTTCTGTTGCATCTGAAAGTAGAAACTCGCCCGATTACAACGGTATGCGTCCTTTTCCCCTAGGCCGTTCTAGTTATTCGTTTCGAGCATCAGAACTGCGAAAATTTTGAGTTTCTCAAGCGTTTCTTACCTCCAAACTGCCATATCTCGCGAACGGATTGACGAATCCGCAAAATTTCTGTTGCATCTGAAAGTAGAAACTCGCCCGATTACAACGGTATGCGTACTTTTCCCCTAGGCCGTTCTAGTTATTCGTTTCGAGCATCAGAACTGCGAAAATTTTGAGTTTCTCAAGCGTTTCTTACCTCCAAACTGCCATATCTCGCGAACGGATTGACCAATCCGCAAAATTTCTGTTGCATCTGAAAGTAGAAACTCGCCCAATTACAACGGTATGCGTACTTTTCCCCTAGGCCGTACTGGTTATTCGTTTCGAGCATCAGAACTGTGAAAATTTTGAGTTTCTCAACCGTTTCTTACCTCCAAACTGCCATATCTCGCGAACGGATTGACCAATCCGCAAAATTTCTGTTGCATCTGAAAGTAGAAACTCGCCCGATTACAACGGTAGGTGTAGTTTTCCCCTAGGCCGTTCTAGTTATTCGTTTCGAGCATCAGAACTGCGAAAATGTTGAGTTTCTCAAGCGTTTCTTACCTACAAACTGCCATATCTCGCGAACGGATTGACCAATCCGCAAAATTTCTGTTGCATCTGAAAGTAGAAATTCGCCCAATTACAAGGGTATGCGCACTTTTCCCCTAGTCGGTTCTAGTTACTCGTTTCGAGCATCAGAACTGCGAAAATTTTGAGTTTCTCAAGCGTTTCTTACCTCCAAACTGCCATATCTCGCGAACGGATTGACCAATCCGCAAAATTTCTGTTGCATCTGAAAGTAGAAACTCGCCCAATTACAACGGTATGCGTACTTTTCCCCTAGGCCGTACTGGTTATTCGTTTCGAGCATCAGAACTGTGAAAATTTTGAGTTTCTCAACCGTTTCTTACCTCCAAACTGCCATATCTCGCGAACGGATTGACCAATCCGCAAAATTTCTGTTGCATCTGAAAGTAGAATGTCGTCCGATTAGAACGGTATGCGTACTATTCCCCTAGACCGTTCTAGTTATGCTTGTCGAGCATCAGAACTGCGAAAATTTTGAGTTTCTCAAGCGTTTCTTACCTCCAAACTGCCATATCTCGCGAACGGATTGACTAATCAGCAAAATTTCTGTTGCATCTGAAAGTAGAAACTCGCCCGATTACAACGGTATGCGTACTTTTCCCCTAGGCCGTTCTAGTTATTCGTTTCGAGCATCAGAACTGCGAAAATGTTGAGTTTCTCAAGCGTTTCTTACCTACAAACTGCCATATCTCGCGAACGGATTGACCAATCCTCAAAATTTCTGTTGCATCTGAAAGTAGAAATTCGCCCGATTACAACGGTATGCGTACTTTTCCCCTAGACCGTTCTAGTTATGCTTGTCGAGCATCAGAACTGCGAAAATTTTGAGTTTCTCAAGCGTTTCTTACCTCCAAACTGCCATATCTCGCGAACGGATTGACCAATCCTCAAAATTTCTGTTGCATCTGAAAGTAGAAATTCGCCCGATTACAACGGTATGCGTACTTTTCCCCTAGACCGTTCTAGTTATGCTTGTCGAGCATCAGAACTGCGAAAATTTTGAGTTTCTCAAGCGTTTCCTACCTCCAAACTGCCATATCTCGCGAACGGATTGACCAATCCTCAAAATTTCTGTTGCATCTGAAAGTAGAAATTCGCCCGATTACAACGGTATGCGTACTTTTCCCCTAGACCGTTCTAGTTATGCTTGTCGAGCATCAGAACTGCGAAAATTTTGAGTTTCTCAAGCGTTTCTTACCTCCAAACTGCCATATCTCGCGAACGGATTGACCAATCCGCAAAATTTCTGTTGCATCTGAAAGTAGAAACTCGCCCGATTACAACGGTAGATGTAGTTTTTCCCTAGGCCGTTCTAGTTATTCGTTTCGAGCATCAGAACTGCGAAAATTTTGAGTTTCTCAACCGTTTCTTACCTCCAAACTGCCATATCTCGCGAACGGATTGACCAATCCGCAAAATTTCTGTTGCATCTGAAAGTAGAAAGTCGCCCGATTACAACGGTATGCGTACTTTTCCCCTAGAACGTTCTAGTTATGCTTGTCGAGCATCAGAACTGCGAAAATTTTGAGTTTCTCAAGCGTTTCTTACCTCCAAACTGCCATATCTCGCGAACGGATTGACCAATCCGTAAAATTTCTGTTGCATCTGAAAGTAGAAACTCGCCCGATTACAACGGTATGCGTACTTTTCCCCTAGGCCGTTCTAGTTATTCGTTTCGAGCATCAGAACTGCGAAAATGTTGAGTTTCTCAAGCGTTCCTTACCTACAAAATGCCATATCTCGCGAACGGATTGACCAATCCGCAAAATTTCTGTTGCATCTGAAAGTAGAAAGTCGCCCGATTACAACGGTAGGTGTAGTTTTCCCCTAGGCCGTTCTAGTTATTCGTTTCGAGCATCAGAACTGCGAAAATGTTGAGTTTCTCAAGCGTTTCTTACCTACAAACTGCCATATCTCGCGAACGGATTGACCAATCCGCAAAATTTCTGTTGCATCTGAAAGTAGAAATTCGCCCAATTACAAGGGTATGCACACTTTTCCCCTAGTCGGTTCTAGTTACTCGTTTCGAGCATCAGAACTGCGAAAATTTTGAGCTTCTCAAGCGTTTCTTACCTCCAAACTGCCATATCTCGCGAACGGATTGACCAATCCGCAAAATTTCTGTTGCATCTGAAAGTAGAAACTCGCCCAATTACAACGGTATGCGTACTTTTCCCCTAGGCCGTACTGGTTATTCGTTTCGAGCATCAGAACTGTGAAAATTTTGAGTTTCTCAACCGTTTCTTACATCCAAACTGCCATATCTCGCGAACGGATTGACCAATCCGCAAAATTTCTGTTGCATCTGAAAGTAGAAACTCGCCCAATTACAACGGTATGCGTACTTTTCCCCTAGGCCGTTCTAGTTATTCGTTTCGAGCATCAGAACTGCGAAAATTTTGAGTTTCTCAAGCGTTTCTTACCTCCAAACTGCCATATCTCGCGAACGGATTGACAAATCCGCAAAATTTCTGTTGCATCTGAAAGTAGAAACTCGCCCGATTACAACGTTATGCGTACTTTTCCCCTAGTCCGTTCTAGTTATTCGTTTCGAGCATCAGAACTGCGAAAATTTTGAGTTTCTCAAGCGTTTCTTACCTCCAAACTGCCATATCTCGCGAACGGATTGACGAATCCGCAAAATTTCTGTTGCATCTGAAAGTAGAAACTCGCCCGATTACAACGGTATGCGTACTTTTCCCCTAGTCCGTTCTAGTTATTCGTTTCGAGCATCAGAACTGCGAAAATTTTGAGTTTTTCAAGCGTTTCTTACTTCCAAATTGCCATACCTCGCGAACGGATTGAGCAATCCGCAAAATTTCTGTTGCATCTGAAGGTAGAAACTCGCCCGTTTACAACGGTATGCGTACTTTTCCCCTAGGCCGTTCTAGTTATGCTTGTCGAGCATCAGAACTGCGAAAATGTTGAGTTTCTCAAGCGTTTCTTACCTACAAACTGCCATATCTCGCGAACGGATTGACCAATCCGCAAAATTTCTGTTGCATCTGAAAGTAGAAATTCGCCCAATTACAAGGGTATGCGCACTTTTCCCCTAGTCGGTTCTAGTTACTCGTTTCGAGCATCAGAACTGCGAAAATTTTGAGTTTCTCAAGCGTTTCTTACCTCCAAACTGCCATATCTCGCGAACGGATTGACCAATCCGCAAAATTTCTGTTGCATCTGAAAGTAGAAACTCGCCCAATTACAACGGTATGCGTACTTTTCCCCTAGGCCGTACTGGTTATTCGTTTCGAGCATCAGAACTGTGAAAATTTTGAGTTTCTCAACCGTTTCTTACCTCCAAACTGCCATATCTCGCGAACGGATTGACCAATCCGCAAAATTTCTGTTGCATCTGAAAGTAGAATGTCGTCCGATTAGAACGGTATGCGTACTATTCCCCTAGACCGTTCTAGTTATGCTTGTCGAGCATCAGAACTGCGAAAATTTTGAGTTTCTCAAGCGTTTCTTACCTCCAAACTGCCATATCTCGCGAACGGATTGACTAATCAGCAAAATTTCTGTTGCATCTGAAAGTAGAAACTCGCCCGATTACAACGGTATGCGTACTTTTCCCCTAGGCCGTTCTAGTTATTCGTTTCGAGCATCAGAACTGCGAAAATTTTGAGTTTCTCAAGCGTTTCTTACCTCCAAACTGCCATATCTCGCGAACGGATTGACAAATCCGCAAAATTTCTGTTGCATCTGAAAGTAGAAACTCGCCCGATTACAACGTTATGCGTACTTTTCCCCTAGTCCGTTCTAGTTATTCGTTTCGAGCATCAGAACTGCGAAAATTTTGAGTTTCTCAAGCGTTTCTTACCTCCAAACTGCCATATCTCGCGAACGGATTGACGAATCCGCAAAATTTCTGTTGCATCTGAAAGTAGAAACTCGCCCGATTACAACGGTATGCGTACTTTTCCCCTAGTCCGTTCTAGTTATTCGTTTCGAGCATCAGAACTGCGAAAATTTTGAGTTTTTCAAGCGTTTCTTACTTCCAAATTGCCATACCTCGCGAACGGATTGAGCAATCCGCAAAATTTCTGTTGCATCTGAAGGTAGAAACTCGCCCGTTTACAACGGTATGCGTACTTTTCCCCTAGGCCGTTCTAGTTATGCTTGTCGAGCATCAGAACTGCGAAAATTTTGAGTTTCTCAAGCGTTTCTTACCTCCAAACTGCCATATCTCGCGAACGGATTGACCAATCCGCAAAATTTCTGTTGCATCTGAAAGTAGAATGTCGTCCGATTACAACGGTATGCGTACTTTTCCCCTAGACCGGTCTAGTTATGCTTGTCGAGCATCAGAACTGCGAAAATTTTGAGTTTCTCAAGCGTTTCTTACCTCCAAACTGCCATATCTCGCGAACGGATTGACCAATCCGCAAAATTTCTGTTGCATCTGAAAGTAGAAACTCGCCCGATTACAACGGTATGCGTACTTTTCCCCTAGTCCGTTCTAGTTATTCGTTTCGAGCATCAGAACTGCGAAAATTTTGAGTTTTTCAAGCGTTTCTTACTTCCAAATTGCCATACCTCGCGAACGGATTGAGCAATCCGCAAAATTTCTGTTGCATCTGAAGGTAGAAACTCGCCCGTTTACAACGGTATGCGTACTTTTCCCCTAGGCCGTTCTAGTTATGCTTGTCGAGCATCAGAACTGCGAAAATTTTGAGTTTCTCAAGCGTTTCTTACCTAAAACTGCCATATCTCGCGAACGGATTGACCAATCCGCAAAATTTCTGTTGCATCTGAAAGTAGAATGTTGTCCGATTACAACGGTATGCGTACTTTTCCCCTAGACCGGTCTAGTTATGCTTGTCGAGCATCAGAACTGCGAAAATTTTGAGTTTCTCAAGCGTTTCTTACCTCCAAACTGCCATATCTCGCGAACGGATTGACTAATCCGCAAAATTTCTGTTGCATCTGAAAGTAGAAACTCGCCCGATTACAACGGTATGCGTCCTTTTCCCCTAGGCCGTTCTAGTTATTCGTTTCGAGCATCAGAACTGCGAAAATTTTGAGTTTTTCAAGCGTTTCTTACTTCCAAATTGCCATACCTCGCGAACGGATTGAGCAATCCGCAAAATTTCTGTTGCATCTGAAGGTAGAAACTCGCCCGTTTACAACGGTATGCGTACTTTTCCCCTAGGCCGTTCTAGTTATGCTTGTCGAGCATCAGAACTGCGAAAATGTTGAGTTTCTCAAGCGTTTCTTACCTACAAACTGCCATATCTCGCGAACGGATTGACCAATCCGCAAAATTTCTGTTGCATCTGAAAGTAGAAATTCGCCCAATCACAAGGGTATGCGCACTTTTCCCCTAGTCGGTTCTAGTTACTCGTTTCGAGCATCAGAACTGCGAAAATTTTGAGTTTCTCAAGCGTTTCTTACCTCCAAACTGCCATATCTCGCGAACGGATTGACCAATCCGCAAAATTTCTGTTGCATCTGAAAGTAGAAACTCGCCCAATTACAACGGTATGCGTACTTTTCCCCTAGGCCGTACTGGTTATTCGTTTCGAGCATCAGAACTGTGAAAATTTTGAGTTTCTCAACCGTTTCTTACCTCCAAACTGCCATATCTCGCGAACGGATTGACCAATCCGCAAAATTTCTGTTGCATCTGAAAGTAGAATGTCGTCCGATTAGAACGGTATGCGTACTATTCCCCTAGACCGTTCTAGTTATGCTTGTCGAGCATCAGAACTGCGAAAATTTTGAGTTTCTCAAGCGTTTCTTACCTCCAAACTGCCATATCTCGCGAACGGATTGACTAATCAGCAAAATTTCTGTTGCATCTGAAAGTAGAAACTCGCCCGATTACAACGGTATGCGTACTTTTCCCCTAGGCCGTTCTAGTTATTCGTTTCGAGCATCAGAACTGCGAAAATTTTGAGTTTCTCAAGCGTTTCTTACCTCCAAACTGCCATATCTCGCGAACGGATTGACAAATCCGCAAAATTTCTGTTGCATCTGAAAGTAGAAACTCGCCCGATTACAACGTTATGCGTACTTTTCCCCTAGTCCGTTCTAGTTATTCGTTTCGAGCATCAGAACTGCGAAAATTTTGAGTTTCTCAAGCGTTTCTTACCTCCAAACTGCCATATCTCGCGAACGGATTGACGAATCCGCAAAATTTCTGTTGCATCTGAAAGTAGAAACTCGCCCGATTACAACGGTATGCGTACTTTTCCCCTAGTCCGTTCTAGTTATTCGTTTCGAGCATCAGAACTGCGAAAATTTTGAGTTTTTCAAGCGTTTCTTACTTCCAAATTGCCATACCTCGCGAACGGATTGAGCAATCCGCAAAATTTCTGTTGCATCTGAAGGTAGAAACTCGCCCGTTTACAACGGTATGCGTACTTTTCCCCTAGGCCGTTCTAGTTATGCTTGTCGAGCATCAGAACTGCGAAAATTTTGAGTTTCTCAAGCGTTTCTTACCTAAAACTGCCATATCTCGCGAACGGATTGACCAATCCGCAAAATTTCTGTTGCATCTGAAAGTAGAATGTTGTCCGATTACAACGGTATGCGTACTTTTCCCCTAGACCGGTCTAGTTATGCTTGTCGAGCATCAGAACTGCGAAAATTTTGAGTTTCTCAAGCGTTTCTTACCTCCAAACTGCCATATCTCGCGAACGGATTGACTAATCCGCAAAATTTCTGTTGCATCTGAAAGTAGAAACTCGCCCGATTACAACGGTATGCGTCCTTTTCCCCTAGGCCGTTCTAGTTATTCGTTTCGAGCATCAGAACTGCGAAAATTTTGAGTTTTTCAAGCGTTTCTTACTTCCAAATTGCCATACCTCGCGAACGGATTGAGCAATCCGCAAAATTTCTGTTGCATCTGAAGGTAGAAACTCGCCCGTTTACAACGGTATGCGTACTTTTCCCCTAGGCCGTTCTAGTAATGCTTGTCGAGCATCAGAACTGCGAAAATGTTGAGTTTCTCAAGCGTTTCTTACCTACAAACTGCCATATCTCGCGAACGGATTGACCAATCCGCAAAATTTCTGTTGCATCTGAAAGTAGAAATTCGCCCAATTACAAGGGTATGCGCACTTTTCCCCTAGTCGGTTCTAGTTACTCGTTTCGAGCATCAGAACTGCGAAAATTTTGAGTTTCTCAAGCGTTTCTTACCTCCAAACTGCCATATCTCGCGAACGGATTGACCAATCCGCAAAATTTCTGTTGCATCTGAAAGTAGAAACTCGCCCAATTACAACGGTATGCGTACTTTTCCCCTAGGCCGTACTGGTTATTCGTTTCGAGCATCAGAACTGCGAAAATTTTGAGTTTCTCAAGCGTTTCTTACCTCCAAACTGCCATATCTCGCGAACGGATTGACAAATCCGCAAAATTTCTGTTGCATCTGAAAGTAGAAACTCGCCCGATTACAACGTTATGCGTACTTTTCCCCTAGTCCGTTCTAGTTATTCGTTTCGAGCATCAGAACTGCGAAAATTTTGAGTTTCTCAAGCGTTTCTTACCTCCAAACTGCCATATCTCGCGAACGGATTGACGAATCCGCAAAATTTCTGTTGCATCTGAAAGTAGAAACTCGCCCGATTACAACGGTATGCGTACTTTTCCCCTAGTCCGTTCTAGTTATTCGTTTCGAGCATCAGAACTGCGAAAATTTTGAGTTTTTCAAGCGTTTCTTACTTCCAAATTGCCATACCTCGCGAACGGATTGAGCAATCCGCAAAATTTCTGTTGCATCTGAAGGTAGAAACTCGCCCGTTTACAACGGTATGCGTACTTTTCCCCTAGGCCGTTCTAGTTATGCTTGTCGAGCATCAGAACTGCGAAAATTTTGAGTTTCTCAAGCGTTTCTTACCTCCAAACTGCCATATCTCGCGAACGGATTGACCAATCCGCAAAATTTCTGTTGCATCTGAAAGTAGAATGTCGTCCGATTACAACGGTATGCGTACTTTTCCCCTAGACCGGTCTAGTTATGCTTGTCGAGCATCAGAACTGCGAAAATTTTGAGTTTCTCAAGCGTTTCTTACCTCCAAACTGCCATATCTCGCGAACGGATTGACCAATCCGCAAAATTTCTGTTGCATCTGAAAGTAGAAACTCGCCCGATTACAACGGTATGCGTACTTTTCCCCTAGTCCGTTCTAGTTATTCGTTTCGAGCATCAGAACTGCGAAAATTTTGAGTTTTTCAAGCGTTTCTTACTTCCAAATTGCCATACCTCGCGAACGGATTGAGCAATCCGCAAAATTTCTGTTGCATCTGAAGGTAGAAACTCGCCCGTTTACAACGGTATGCGTACTTTTCCCCTAGGCCGTTCTAGTTATGCTTGTCGAGCATCAGAACTGCGAAAATTTTGAGTTTCTCAAGCGTTTCTTACCTAAAACTGCCATATCTCGCGAACGGATTGACCAATCCGCAAAATTTCTGTTGCATCTGAAAGTAGAATGTTGTCCGATTACAACGGTATGCGTACTTTTCCCCTAGACCGGTCTAGTTATGCTTGTCGAGCATCAGAACTGCGAAAATTTTGAGTTTCTCAAGCGTTTCTTACCTCCAAACTGCCATATCTCGCGAACGGATTGACTAATCCGCAAAATTTCTGTTGCATCTGAAAGTAGAAACTCGCCCGATTACAACGGTATGCGTCCTTTTCCCCTAGGCCGTTCTAGTTATTCGTTTCGAGCATCAGAACTGCGAAAATTTTGAGTTTCTCAAGCGTTTCTTACCTCCAAACTGCCATATCTCGCGAACGGATTGACGAATCCGCAAAATTTCTGTTGCATCTGAAAGTAGAAACTCGCCCGATTACAACGGTATGCGTACTTTTCCCCTAGGCCGTTCTAGTTATTCGTTTCGAGCATCAGAACTGCGAAAATTTTGAGTTTCTCAAGCGTTTCTTACCTCCAAACTGCCATATCTCGCGAACGGATTGACCAATCCGCAAAATTTCTGTTGCATCTGAAAGTAGAAACTCGCCCAATTACAACGGTATGCGTACTTTTCCCCTAGGCCGTACTGGTTATTCGTTTCGAGCATCAGAACTGTGAAAATTTTGAGTTTCTCAACCGTTTCTTACCTCCAAACTGCCATATCTCGCGAACGGATTGACCAATCCGCAAAATTTCTGTTGCATCTGAAAGTAGAAACTCGCCCGATTACAACGGTAGGTGTAGTTTTCCCCTAGGCCGTTCTAGTTATTCGTTTCGAGCATCAGAACTGCGAAAATGTTGAGTTTCTCAAGCGTTTCTTACCTACAAACTGCCATATCTCGCGAACGGATTGACCAATCCGCAAAATTTCTGTTGCATCTGAAAGTAGAAATTCGCCCAATTACAAGGGTATGCGCACTTTTCCCCTAGTCGGTTCTAGTTACTCGTTTCGAGCATCAGAACTGCGAAAATTTTGAGTTTCTCAAGCGTTTCTTACCTCCAAACTGCCATATCTCGCGAACGGATTGACCAATCCGCAAAATTTCTGTTGCATCTGAAAGTAGAAACTCGCCCAATTACAACGGTATGCGTACTTTTCCCCTAGGCCGTACTGGTTATTCGTTTCGAGCATCAGAACTGTGAAAATTTTGAGTTTCTCAACCGTTTCTTACCTCCAAACTGCCATATCTCGCGAACGGATTGACCAATCCGCAAAATTTCTGTTGCATCTGAAAGTAGAATGTCGTCCGATTAGAACGGTATGCGTACTATTCCCCTAGACCGTTCTAGTTATGCTTGTCGAGCATCAGAACTGCGAAAATTTTGAGTTTCTCAAGCGTTTCTTACCTCCAAACTGCCATATCTCGCGAACGGATTGACTAATCAGCAAAATTTCTGTTGCATCTGAAAGTAGAAACTCGCCCGATTACAACGGTATGCGTACTTTTCCCCTAGGCCGTTCTAGTTATTCGTTTCGAGCATCAGAACTGCGAAAATGTTGAGTTTCTCAAGCGTTTCTTACCTACAAACTGCCATATCTCGCGAACGGATTGACCAATCCTCAAAATTTCTGTTGCATCTGAAAGTAGAAATTCGCCCGATTACAACGGTATGCGTACTTTTCCCCTAGACCGTTCTAGTTATGCTTGTCGAGCATCAGAACTGCGAAAATTTTGAGTTTCTCAAGCGTTTCTTACCTCCAAACTGCCATATCTCGCGAACGGATTGACCAATCCTCAAAATTTCTGTTGCATCTGAAAGTAGAAATTCGCCCGATTACAACGGTATGCGTACTTTTCCCCTAGACCGTTCTAGTTATGCTTGCCGAGCATCAGAACTGCGAAAATTTTGAGTTTCTCAAGCGTTTCTTACCTCCAAACTGCCATATCTCGCGAACGGATTGACCAATCCTCAAAATTTCTGTTGCATCTGAAAGTAGAAATTCGCCCGATTACAACGGTATGCGTACTTTTCCCCTAGACCGTTCTAGTTATGCTTGTCGAGCATCAGAACTGCGAAAATTTTGAGTTTCTCAAGCGTTTCTTACCTCCAAACTGCCATATCTCGCGAACGGATTGACCAATCCGCAAAATTTCTGTTGCATCTGAAAGTAGAAACTCGCCCGATTACAACGGTAGATGTAGTTTTTCCCTAGGCCGTTCTAGTTATTCGTTTCGA
Source organism: Ptiloglossa arizonensis (assembly GCF_051014685.1). Lineage (NCBI taxonomy): Eukaryota > Metazoa > Arthropoda > Insecta > Hymenoptera > Colletidae > Ptiloglossa > Ptiloglossa arizonensis. The sequence goes on along the minus strand of NW_027478539.1, from coordinate 3,829 downwards.
GCATCAGAACTGCGAAAATTTTGAGTTTCTCAACCGTTTCTTACCTCCAAACTGCCATATCTCGCGAACGGATTGACCAATCCGCAAAATTTCTGTTGCATCTGAAAGTAGAAAGTCGCCCGATTACAACGGTATGCGTACTTTTCCCCTAGACCGCTCTAGTTATGCTTGTCGAGCATCAGAACTGCGAAAATTTTGAGTTTCTCAAGCGTTTTTTACCTCCAAACTGCCATATCTCGCGAACGGATTGACCAATCCGCAAAATTTCTGTTGCATCTGAAAGTAGAAAGTCGCCCGATTACAACGGTATGCGTACTTTTCCCCTAGAACGTTCTAGTTATGCTTGTCGAGCATCAGAACTGCGAAAATGTTGAGTTTCTCAAGCGTTCCTTACCTACAAAATGCCATATCTCGCGAACGGATTGACCAATCCGCAAAATTTCTGTTGCATCTGAAAGTAGAAAGTCGCCCGATTACAACGGTAGGTGTAGTTTTCCCCTAGGCCGTTCTAGTTATTCGTTTCGAGCATCAGAACTGCGAAAATGTTGAGTTTCTCAAGCGTTTCTTACCTACAAACTGCCATATCTCGCGAACGGATTGACCAATCCGCAAAATTTCTGTTGCATCTGAAAGTAGAAATTCGCCCAATTACAAGGGTATGCACACTTTTCCCCTAGTCGGTTCTAGTTACTCGTTTCGAGCATCAGAACTGCGAAAATTTTGAGCTTCTCAAGCGTTTCTTACCTCCAAACTGCCATATCTCGCGAACGGATTGACCAATCCGCAAAATTTCTGTTGCATCTGAAAGTAGAAACTCGCCCAATTACAACGGTATGCGTACTTTTCCCCTAGGCCGTACTGGTTATTCGTTTCGAGCATCAGAACTGTGAAAATTTTGAGTTTCTCAACCGTTTCTTACCTCCAAACTGCCATATCTCGCGAACGGATTGACCAATCCGCAAAATTTCTGTTGCATCTGAAAGTAGAAACTCGCCCAATTACAACGGTATGCGTACTTTTCCCCTAGGCCGTTCTAGTTATTCGTTTCGAGCATCAGAACTGCGAAAATTTTGAGTTTCTCAAGCGTTTCTTACCTCCAAACTGCCATATCTCGCGAACGGATTGACAAATCCGCAAAATTTCTGTTGCATCTGAAAGTAGAAACTCGCCCGATTACAACGTTATGCGTACTTTTCCCCTAGTCCGTTCTAGTTATTCGTTTCGAGCATCAGAACTGCGAAAATTTTGAGTTTCTCAAGCGTTTCTTACCTCCAAACTGCCATATCTCGCGAACGGATTGACGAATCCGCAAAATTTCTGTTGCATCTGAAAGTAGAAACTCGCCCCGATTACAACGGTATGCGTACTTTTCCCCTAGTCCGTTCTAGTTATTCGTTTCGAGCATCAGAACTGCGAAAATTTTGAGTTTTTCAAGCGTTTCTTACTTCCAAATTGCCATACCTCGCGAACGGATTGAGCAATCCGCAAAATTTCTGTTGCATCTGAAGGTAGAAACTCGCCCGTTTACAACGGTATGCGTACTTTTCCCCTAGGCCGTTCTAGTTATGCTTGTCGAGCATCAGAACTGCGAAAATGTTGAGTTTCTCAAGCGTTTCTTACCTACAAACTGCCATATCTCGCGAACGGATTGACCAATCCGCAAAATTTCTGTTGCATCTGAAAGTAGAAATTCGCCCAATTACAAGGGTATGCGCACTTTTCCCCTAGTCCGTTCTAGTTACTCGTTTCGAGCATCAGAACTGCGAAAATTTTGAGTTTCTCAAGCGTTTCTTACCTCCAAACTGCCATATCTCGCGAACGGATTGACCAATCCGCAAAATTTCTGTTGCATCTGAAAGTAGAAACTCGCCCAATTACAACGGTATGCGTACTTTTCCCCTAGGCCGTACTGGTTATTCGTTTCGAGCATCAGAACTGTGAAAATTTTGAGTTTCTCAACCGTTTCTTACCTCCAAACTGCCATATCTCGCGAACGGATTGACCAATCCGCAAAATTTCTGTTGCATCTGAAAGTAGAATGTCGTCCGATTAGAACGGTATGCGTACTATTCCCCTAGACCGTTCTAGTTATGCTTGTCGAGCATCAGAACTGCGAAAATTTTGAGTTTCTCAAGCGTTTCTTACCTCCAAACTGCCATATCTCGCGAACGGGATTGACTAATCAGCAAAATTTCTGTTGCATCTGAAAGTAGAAACTCGCCCGATTACAACGGTATGCGTACTTTTCCCCTAGGCCGTTCTAGTTATTCGTTTCGAGCATCAGAACTGCGAAAATTTTGAGTTTCTCAAGCGTTTCTTACCTCCAAACTGCCATATCTCGCGAACGGATTGACAAATCCGCAAAATTTCTGTTGCATCTGAAAGTAGAAACTCGCCCGATTACAACGTTATGCGTACTTTTCCCCTAGTCCGTTCTAGTTATTCGTTTCGAGCATCAGAACTGCGAAAATTTTGAGTTTCTCAAGCGTTTCTTACCTCCAAACTGCCATATCTCGCGAACGGAGTGACGAATCCGCAAAATTTCTGTTGCATCTGAAAGTAGAAACTCGCCCGATTACAACGGTATGCGTACTTTTCCCCTAGTCCGTTCTAGTTATTCGTTTCGAGCATCAGAACTGCGAAAATTTTGAGTTTTTCAAGCGTTTCTTACTTCCAAATTGCCATACCTCGCGAACGGATTGAGCAATCCGCAAAATTTCTGTTGCATCTGAAGGTAGAAACTCGCCCGTTTACAACGGTATGCGTACTTTTCCCCTAGGCCGTTCTAGTTATGCTTGTCGAGCATCAGAACTGCGAAAATTTTGAGTTTCTCAAGCGTTTCTTACCTCCAAACTGCCATATCTCGCGAACGGATTGACCAATCCGCAAAATTTCTGTTGCATCTGAAAGTAGAATGTCGTCCGATACAACGGTATGCGTACTTTTCCCCTAGACCCGGTCTAGTTATGCTTGTCGAGCATCAGAACTGCGAAAATTTTGAGTTTCTCAAGCGTTTCTTACCTCCAAACTGCCATATCTCGCGAACGGATTGACCAATCCGCAAAATTTCTGTTGCATCTGAAAGTAGAAACTCGCCCGATTACAACGGTATGCGTACTTTTCCCCTAGTCCGTTCTAGTTATTCGTTTCGAGCATCAGAACTGCGAAAATTTTGAGTTTTTCAAGCGTTTCTTACTTCCAAATTGCCATACCTCGCAAACGGATTGAGCAATCCGCAAAATTTCTGTTGCATCTGAAGGTAGAAACTCGCCCGTTTTACAACGGTATGCGTACTTTTCCCCTAGGCCGTTCTAGTTATGCTTGTCGAGCATCAGAACTGCGAAAATTTTGAGTTTCTCAAGCGTTTCTTACCTAAAACTGCCATATCTCGCGAACGGATTGACCAATCCGCAAAATTTCTGTTGCATCTGAAAGTAGAATGTTGTCCGATTACAACGGTATGCGTACTTTTCCCCTAGACCGGTCTAGTTATGCTTGTCGAGCATCAGAACTGCGAAAATTTTGAGTTTCTCAAGCGTTTCTTACCTCCAAACTGCCATATCTCGCGAACGGATTGACTAATCCGCAAAATTTCTGTTGCATCTGAAAGTAGAAACTCGCCCGATTACAACGGTATGCGTCCTTTTCCCCTAGGCCGTTCTAGTTATTCGTTTCGAGCATCAGAACTGCGAAAATTTTGAGTTTCTCAAGCGTTTCTTACCTCCAAACTGCCATATCTCGCGAACGGATTGACCAATCCGCAAAATTTCTGTTGCATCTGAAAGTAGAAACTCGCCCAATTACAACGGTATGCGTACTTTTCCCCTAG